>NW_006238979.1:1920522-1949397 GCF_000226075.1 Solanum tuberosum | reverse complement strand
TGTGACATGATATGCAAGAGAATTTGGTCAGATCTTAAGATTATATCTAGTCATGGAATGAATACAACAAATGAGTCAATTTTTTTTTTTGAGGAAATGAATAAAGGACTTAGACACCTTGATACTTCCTTTAGTATAAAAAAAAATAAAAAAATAGTTAAAAGGAAAAAGTTCATCTAACTTGGCATGTCATTTGTTGTGAAGAAGGTATTACTCAGATGGAGATTCTCAGCTGACAAACATGCAACAAAATGATATACATATTCATCAATACATATGTTGCAAAGAAATATTGTATGATTTTCACTTCACATCTTAAAGGGAATTGCTTGTATTTGACATATTTAATAATTGATATGATGAAGGCATTTCATTCTACTATCCAAACACCGTGTAATCCTTTGCTATCCCTTTTGAGCCTTAATTTTATTTTCTTTCATACCCCTCTTTTGGAATCAAAATACAGTAAAAAAAAAAAGTTGGAGTGAAAAAAATAAAAATAAAAAATAAAATCCAATAACAACAAAAAACAAACTTTCTGAACTACGTTCAACCTGATTCTTTCTTTGACAAGATACGTAGGCAGCCTTATTTTGGGGTTCGGTCCAAGCAAATTTTTTTTAGAAAGTCCTCATCACAAAAACTAGGGCAAAAATAATAATAATATTATTATTTATTGTATTTTTGTAAAAAGAGTCGATTTCAAAAGTTGTAAGTCTTAACCCTGTTACGCAGTATCTTTGAGCTTTCATGTCAATCCTTTCATTTTAACCCTGTCCAAAAGCCACGTTACAATCCAAATAAAGACCTTCTGATCAATTTTTAACAATGACAAGTCAAGCAACCTTTTAGTGTTGATTATATAAGGAAAATGTTATGCCACTCACATAAGGAGTAGAAAAATGAGGGAATCTTATCGATAGAAAAATCCTACAAAATCCCTATAGGAGATCATTTGAGTCGAGAGAAAGTAAAAAATAGAGAGAGTCTTATTGGTGAAAACCCTCAGGGAACCGTAAAACGATAATGAGTGAGAGATAATAAAAAAAAAGGACATGTTAGCGAAAACCTTTCGAGGCATCACCAGTCAAGTGTTAGTCATAAATCTAGTGCAAAAGTTGGATTATAGAAGTCTGATTTCAAAGTTGAAAGTTTGACAAAGATGAAGTTTAGATTGATTGGACAGACCAGACCATTTAATCCAAAATGCATGTCATGATCATTAGAATTGACCATCACTATCAATGGAATCCATTTATTTTTATTTATTTATTTCTCTTCTTTAAATAAAAAAAACTTTCTTTTGTTTCTTTTCTAAAACAGGGAGATATTCCTTACGTAAAAGATTTCTTGAAGACTCAAATTTGTTAATATTATTGCAAGAAAAAGAAAAAAAATTATTGCATTGTTTCTCCTATGATAAACATTTTCTAGTGTGAGACAATTATTTTCATGTTTTTTATTTATTTTTTTCCTAGGATAAACATTTCCTAATATAAGACATTTAAAAAGAAAAAAAAGAAAAGAAAAAAAGGGGGATAAAATATTGTGGTGATTTTATTTGATGATTCTGTTAATTGAGATCTTCCTAAGTACTGAGATTTAGTTTAGCAGGACCCTCTTGGATAATGGGATTAGCAGGACCCTCCTACATGATGAAATTTAGATTAGCAAGACCCTCCTACATAATGGGATTAGCAGGACCTTCCTACATAATGGGATTAGCAGGACCCTCCTACTTAACGGGATTTAGTTTAGCAGGACACTCCTACATAATGGGATCTAGATTAGCAGGACCCTCCTACATAATGGGATTAGTAGGACCCTCCTACACGATGGGATCTAGATTAGCAGGACCCTCCTACATAATGGGATTAGTAGGACCCTCCTACACGATGGGATCTAGATTAGCAGGACCCTCCTACATAATGGGATTAGTAGGACCCTCCTACACGATGGGATCTAGATTAGCAGGACCCTCCTACATAATGGGATTAGTAGGACCCTCCTACACGATGGGATCTAGATTAGCAGGACCCTCCTACATAATGGGATTAGTAGGACCCTCCTACACGATGGGATCTAGATTAGCAGGACCCTCCTACATAATGGGATTAGCAGGACCCTCATACATAATGGGATTAGCAAGACCTTCCTACATAATGAGATTAGATTAGCAGGACCCTCCTACATAATGGGATTAGCAGGACCCTCATACATAATGGGATTAGCAAGACCTTCCTACATAATGAGATTAGATTAGCAGGACCCTCCTACATAATGGGATTAGCAGGACCCTCATACATAATGGGATTAGCAGGACCCTCCTACCTAATGGGATTAGTAGGACCCTCCTACATAATGTTATTTATATTAGCAGGACCCTCCTACATACTGGGATTAATGGGACGTAGTATAGCAAGGACCCTCCTGAATAATGGGACGTAGTATAGCAAGGACCCTCCTGAATAATGGGACGTAGTGTAGCAAGGACCCTCCTGAATAATGGGACATAGTATAGCAAGGACCCTCCTGGATAATAGGACTAAGACTAACATAATTTTATCCAACCGGTTCATCATGAAGAATGGAGTTGATGTAAACGCGCATAAGCCCTCTAAAGAGTACATCGCGACAAAGCTCGAATTGTTCAAAATCTCGATTCAAAGCTAAGCACCATCTTTTATTTCTCTCACAAAATTTTCTTATATTAAACTGGGGCAAAATTTTGTGTTATTATTTTTGTTTGTTTTCCAGGAATCTAGTGATAGAATGGAGTCAATCCATATTTCAAGTTCAGGATCTTGTCTAGGAGGGAATAAACTCTCAAGCTCATGTTCAATTGAAGTGGCTAGAGCTCATCTTAAGAACAAGGTCGATATCTAAGTCCAAGTAGAAGGAGCCTACCTGGAGAGAGGCATTTACCTTCGAACTCACTCAAAAGGAAAATCAGTATCTCACAACTTGAGAAACATGAAGACCTCAAATTCAATTCAAGATCAAGATACTCACCCAAAAAAATAAAATAATCAAGGTGATATCTGAAAGTCAGGACTCAAGTGAAGACTCAAGAGAAGTTGCATAGATAGGAGCTTGTACTTTTATTTTTCTTTTGACAATTAGCTTTTTTTTAATGTAAGGATAGGAGCCACGACCTGGAGCCTCAATGGAACCTCACTCAACTTGCAACTCATCACCTCATCTCTTGAACTACATGTCACCTGATTCCCTTATAACCCGGGATATGTAGGATGTCCAAAACCAAGACTCGGTCATACAATTTTTTTTCTTCTTTCAAATAAAAGTTCGGTCAAACTTTTCGCTTTGTCTACTTCTTTGTCTGACAAACACTTCGTGTTTTCAGTCAAAGAGGGGCAAACTCTAGACACGTAATTTTTGACCGAACTTAAGTCTTACATCATTTTTCGTTGCATAAATATTTTTTTAATTAGTTCAAAACAATTAATATTTTATTATTATAATTTTGTTTATATTTAATTTATAAAAAATTACCCATTATCCTCATCACTACTCACTACCCTCTCCCATTACCCCAATTCCACTTTACACTACCCACCTACACCACTACTACACCTATAACAACAGTCAGCCACACTAATATACACAGAGAGACGCACAAAACCAAAGAAAAGGAGAAAATAATAATAATTCAGCAATAGACTTTCGCCTGCACGCGCACACAACATACGTATTTCTCCTCTTATTATACTTTTTTATTTTTACTCACAAACAAAGGTTGAGTTCGAAGTTTACTTTCGTGGTTTCGAGTTCGTGATTCTCTGTTAGAATTGCTTTCCTTTCGTGAGCTGATTTTCACAAGAGGTACTATTTAACATTTATTTTATAATTTGATTTTCATGATTATATGGTACTTAATTCTGGTGTCCTGAATTTATTCAAATTTCATGTGTGTTTAGCTTTGCTATTATAATATTGAAATACATGTAAATATTTGTAGTGTTGCATTTGGATTAAAATATGATATAACGTATAATTGCTTCTTGCTCACCAAGGAATCAATATTTTTCTTTATTCGCTCTATTTTATCAAGTCGAAACCTGACTCGTGGATTGTTGTTAATTAATTTGATCAATTCACATAGTTTTGAGTTATTCGCTGATAGCATAATTTAAAAATGGACTAAGTAAATCATTGTTTGTTAGCCAAAAAATACATTTTTTAATACAATTTAATCTTATCATTTAAAGTGTTTTAGAATCTTGGTATTCTATAGGTCATAGATCTAATGCTAGTTTAAATTTAGCATAAATACTAAAGATTTTTTTTTTTTACTTTTATTTTTCTCTAAAAAGCAATTTTATGGGTTCATTAATTAGGATATTAGATTTGGGTTTACTAACTTACAGAAATAAAAAGTATTATTTTAAGATATTTTCTTTTGTTATTAAGATATATCAACACATATTATTAATAATTAATTAAAGCATGACCTTAATTTGTCAATTATTTTTCTATCATTCATTAAAAATTATTATTTATAATTAGAATAGTAAAAAACATATCTCGAATAACAATGCTCTATTTTGTTAAACGACTGAAAATATTATTATGTTAATAAGATGAGATTTAATTAATTAAATGTAATATTTTATGGGGGGAAGGTGATAAGTGAAATATAGAAAAGGTTTTTAGGTTACTTTAACATTTTAACGTTTCCATTTACTTTTAGACTGTTTTAACATAATAATAGGTATATCTTAGGATCTATTATACATTGAACGAGTACAAACGTAATTACATTTCTCTCAATTAAGAATATGGCTACACATCTTTTTGAGATGCTTAAGAAACTCAAGGATGCGGTTACGCACCTTGGACAAATTCAAGGATGCAGTTGCGCACCTTGGCCAAATTATTTTAATAATTAACTTTCATTAATTTAAATCAAGAGGTGTAAATAGATATTATTAGGTGTGAGTTACTCGATAAAAGAGGACAATTATGTCGCTAAATGTCAAAATTGAGAATGCAGTTATGCATCCGATTTGAGATTAATAAAATTCAACAATAAAAATAAATAAAGAGCAAATCATGGCCGTAATAATGTATCCAAATAATAATAATAATAATAATTTTAAGTGTAAGTCAATAAAAGCGACCGTGCTAGAATCACGGGACTCGAGGGATGCCTAATACCTTCCCCTAGGTCAATAAAATTCCTTACTCGAATCTCGAATTCGCAGACCAAATAAAGAGTCATTTCCTTTGGATTAGGGTTTAAGCAAATAGGTGACTTGGAACACCATAACTCAATTTCAAGTGGCGACTCTGAAAATTAAAAATAATCCCTTAATCAATACCGTCACTTAAATTGGAAAAACTCTAACCGCCGTGCGCGAAAAGGGGTGTGACAATCACCATGTGAAGCAGCTTGGAGAATCTTTAAATTTCCAATCCACTATAGAGAACCTTCTGTAGAAAGGTTATCTTTTCATTTACCAGGCAATAAGAATATTATATTTTAAGATGATGATCCAATTGATGTTGTCATCAATAAACCAACCATAAAGGAATTCAAGTTTTAAAGTTGGTTTGAAGCAAACAAGGAATTTCCTGAAGCAAGAGATTTAACCTATGCATAATTTCATTTAAAGTTTGTTTGGAAGCAACAATCTAAGAGATGGGATAAAAGAAAAACTTACTGCATTTTCGATGGAAGAATTTCTTTGTTCCACCTGGATCTGGTGAGCAATATTATCTTTAGATTGTTATTGAATATTGTTAGAGGTCCCACTTCATATAAGGATATCAGAAGAATAAATGATATTGATCATGAGACTTTTTAGAGATACATGTTATGCTTTAGGATTATTAGATGATGACAAAGAATATGTTGATGCTATAGTAGAAGCAAGTCATTGGGGAATGCCATCATATCTAAGACAATTATTTGCTATGCTACTTATATCAAATTCAATGTCACGTCCGGAGGTTGTTTGGCAATCAACATGGCATTTACTATCTGAAGATATTTTTCATGAACAAAGAAGAGTATTAGATAACCCAGGTACCCAATACTGTTTTAAATTTAAATTAATCTTATTATTATCATGAATTCTATATTATTTTTGTTTGATTAATTAGTTTATTATATTGCGTTTAAATATTAATTTATTATATATTTATATTATTTTTTCAGAACCTTATCTAGCAGATGCTGATTTGAAGAATTGTTGCTTGCAAAAGATAGAAAGTTTTTTAAAAAGTTGTGGAAGAAGTTTTTCAGGTTTTCCTACAATGTCAATACCTGTTTACACTGAGGATGATGTTGACATCACCAATAAATTAATTTGTGATGAAAATGCGTTACAATAAACGTGCTTTAGCTGATGAACATCAACAATTGGTATTAAATTTAACGGATGAGCAGAAATCAGTGTATAAAAAAATTATGGCAGCAGTTGATGAAAATATGGGTGGATTTTTCTTTTTATACGAATTTGGAGGAACAGGTAAAACTTATATTTGGAAGACTCTATCAGCTGCCATAATGTCTAGAGGAGATGTTGTTTTAACAGTTGCATCTAGCGGGATTGCATCTCTTTTATTACCAAGTGGCCGAAAAGCACATTCAAGATTTGTTATCCCGATAAATATAACTGAAGATTCAACATGCTATTTAAAACAAGGTACTCCTTTAGCACATTTGCTAATCAAGACTAAGTTGATTATTTGGAATGAGGCTCCAATGATGCATAAACACTGTTTTGAAGCTCTTGATAAGACTTTAAGAGATATTATTGGCTACAAAGACACAACTAAGTCAGAATTACCATTTGGTGGTAAAACAATTGTTCTTGGAGGTGACTTCAGACAAATTCTTCCGGTGATTCCAAAAGGTAGTCGACAAGATATTGTTAATGCAACTCTCAAATCTTCATATTTATGGTCCCATTGTGAATTATTAACACTGACAAAGAATATGAGGTTGCAAAACAGTGATGCTGATACTGATCTAAAATAGTTGAAAGACTTTTCTAATTGGATATTGATTGTTGGGGATGGTAGTATTGGTAATTCATTTGATGAAATTGATAAAGTTTTAATACCAAAGGATCTTCTAATAACTGAATATACTGATCCAATAGCAGCTATTGTGGAAAGTACGTATCCAAATTTTAGTACTAATTGATGTTGGATACCTACAACAAAGAGCCATTATTGCTCTGACTCTTGATATGGTGGAATCAATCAATCAATATATGATCTCCTTGAATCATAATCCTGAGAAATCATATTTGAGTTCTGACAAAATATGCAAGTCTGATCATACTTATTCAGCTTTGGAACATGTACACACCCCAAATTTTTTGAACACTATTAAATGTTCTGGAGTTCCAAATCATTCAATCACTTTAAAATTTGGAGTTTCAGTGATGTTACTAAGAAATATTGATCAGACAGCAGGATTATGTAACGGAACTAGGCTGATTGTTACTAAACTTGGAAATCAAGTAACTGAAGCAAATGTTTTATCTGGACAGATGGCTGGACAGAAGGTATTTATTCCAAGAATGACTTTAACACCTTCAGATGCTAGAATCCCATTTAAGTTTCAAAGAAGACAGTTTCCTATAACTGTATCATTTGTTATGACAATCAACAAGAGCCAAGGATAATCTTTATCTCATGTTGAATTATTTTTGAAGAAATCAGTGTTTACCCATGGACAACTTTATGTAGCTGTTTCTAGAGTAACAAGTAGAAATGAATTAAAAATACTGAGTTACAATGATGACGGACAGTTAACTGATGAGGCTATAAATGTAGTATATAAAGAAGTGTTCCGAAATCTATTGTGATATGCAGATTCTTTGGGATGTTTTATATATACTGTAATTGTTGATGATTATTATAAAACAATTCTGATGAAGTTGCTGTTATAATTATGGAATCATTTAGTGGTATGCTATTTTAACTCACTAAATAATTTTTTTATAATATTGTGTTCTGTGTAGTACACCTAAAGATAACATTATATGATCTAAAATGTTATGCGATTACTTTAATTAATATAGAAATTTATTAATTTTAAATTTTTTATCATGTAAATTTATTGATTTACCTTTTTTTGCATTGATTTTTCAAGCATATGGCAGTCAAGAAAAATTAGAAAGTGTTTAATGCAATCAAAAAAAATAAGAGTTCTTCTAAAAGGCACAAATTCTGATAATGAATGTTCAGGTACAATTTTAATCTTTAGTATTTGCATTATACATTTTCAGGTATAATTTTAATCTCAAATTTTTTCATTATACTTCTCTAATATTTCCTTTAGTCTTCTCTAATATTTCCATTATTCTTTTATCATTACTTTGTTTTATTAAGATTTATAATAATTAAAATATTTTGAAATACTTTAAATAGATTAATATTGTTAACTCTTTTATTGACAGTGGCAGATAATACAGCTGATATTTTGAGTTCTTAAATTTGAATAGTTGGTATCAAGAGTTTGAAAAAACGGAGGGGAAGAATACACTTATGCATATAGTGAACAATTTCACACTTAAGTAATTGAGTGTGCTTTGAAGATAGTATCAGAATCTTTCATTATTTGACATTATTTTTTTATAAACTAAACTATATATATGCAATGGAGGGCTTGGTTCTAGATACTTTTTAAACTTTAGATTTAATCTTGCTATCCTGTAACAAGTATTTAAAGGAGTTCATATATGCTTTCAGATATTTCAAAGAAGCAGCACATTAAAAATAGTCTCCAATAAGTTTAAACAAGTAAAAACACAATTATTTACGTTATGTTAATTTTAGTAAACTGAATTATAATCTATCAAGCATATGAATTAGATAATTAAGCTCTTCATCTGAACCATGAATCATAATATAGGTATAAGCACATTGAAACTACAGAAAATATCAATATAAATTAGATAAAAATATAGAGATTGCTGTAAAAAGAACCAATTGAGAGGAAAATAAAATAGCTTAACTACATATTTTTAGATGTAAGACATCTTTTCGATTTTTTAAAAACAAATAATCAGTTCCCTGCTCCTTCAAGAAGCAAGAATTTATCACAATCGACTCTAACAACATGGTTAAGCATAAAAATAAAAACAAAGATAGAGATCTAACCTGACATTGCAAAGAACCTAAAAACTAATACGACCACATCATAAAATCTCAATCACCAAGCAAAATAACAAAATTTGTATCAACATAAGCTTATTACAACTATATTATAGCATGCATGTACTAATTAAATTAAATTTAAAATATAATACCTTAGTTGACCATCCCAAATAGAGTAGCATCGAGGCAAAACAGAGCTGAATTACTTTCTTTGGATATTTATATTCCATATAAACTATAACTCAATATATGTTTTTTTTAAATTTTTATTATATCCGCGCAACGCGCGAATACGTATACTAATTTTCTTAATAGGTGTGTCAACTTTTGTCTCTTCTTCCCCGATATTTTCTTCCCCTCTATCTTTCTTCTAGTTAAATGTAAGTATTGGATGTGTGTATAACATCGGATAATAACAAAAGTACATAAAAACAATAAATTATTGAATGTACATTTTATTATTAAGTGCAATTTCTTTTTTTAAAAAAATTTAAAATTTAAGATAATAGTGTTCTTAAAATTGTATTACTCTAAGAAAAACATAAAAGCGTACTTTAAAAACATTATAAATTTTATTTATAATTAATTGAAATTATATACTTTAAAAGATATATAAGAGAACTACACAATAATCAATGTATGGTATAAATAATATTACCTTCGGCCCATATTAGTTGATCATTATACTAAAAATAGTTGTCTCATAATAGTTGTCCACCTTACTATATTAAGAAGATATTAATTCATTTTTTTCTATATTACCCTTGCAACTATTTTTTTTGGAAGTTTTCACATTTGTTTGTAGAAGGAAGTATTAATATCTAAGAACTACACACCCAATAACAAAACACAAGAAATGGAAGCAGAAGAACCTACCATAGATGAGAAGACAATTTTTTTCTTTTTTTACCTATTGCATAACTCACTATAATCATTAAAAATTTATCAAACATAAATTTATAAAATGATTTGGATTAGATTAAATTAATGAATATATTAGTCTAATAAAATATTATTGATTAATATAATTGAGTTAATTATTTAAGTCCAATAAATATAAATTTAATTAAAGTCCAAACTAATCCCAATGCCATCTCATCCTAAAGGTCCAGTTTGATGACAAGTGTCAAAGGACGTGACATGCCAAGTCACTCAAAGAATCCAATAGGATCATGTCATGTGCCATGTGTCAAAATGACATGTCATTCCTATCCCAATCATGCTTATGAATTAAACTATGGGATGAGATCGTAGCATGAGATTGAGATATTAGAAGCGGTTGGATATATATCGCCTATGTGAGGACTTATTGTTGTTATTTTGCTGTGTGGAGGCTTATTATTGTTATTTCGCCCATGTGGGGCCTTATTTGCTTCCTTTTCCCTGTGTGTGAGCTTATTTGTGTGTTTACTCATTGAGGAGGACTTTTATGATATTATTTTCTTTCAGAACATCCTTTTCATGAGATTGCCCGAGTTAGGGGTTTGAGTTGATATTATCATTTCTCTAAAGGACTTGAATATATTTCAAATGATAAATGTATCTTTCAAATGATCTTCCTCACTATTTTTGCCATGTGGGCTTATACCATGATTTACCAAGTTTTGGGGATTTTGAGCTCTTTTATGCATTCCATTGAATTGCTATTATATCTTCATTGTTAGTTTTGTTACGAGTATTCATCCTCATTATTATATATTGTTGTCACCATTTGATCATAAAGTGTTTGTTGACAACCTTGTTGAAACCTCTTCAGCTAAATTGTCCCTAACTTCTTACCCATAAATCCTTTTTCTACGCATTGGTTTGTTTGAATAGCCAAGGAGGATAGAAAGTCAAGTGGAAGGTAACGAAAGATAAAGTGAGACTCAATTTTGGAGTGTGTACAAAAAGAAGGAACACCTCCTTATAAAAAAAGGAGCAAAAAATTTAAAATTTGAAATGAAAAAAAAAAGTTTGAGGAAATAAAAGGGGTGTCCAATAAATAGACTAAAAAATTGAAGTTTGAGACTCCAAGTGAAAGAATGGAAAGAACGTGAGAAGAGGTGAAGATGTGTACAACAATGCTTTGAAAATTTAAAGTCACTAAGTCAAATTGACGATACCGGGTACTGTCTCATTTGATGAGCATGTATTAGTAGCTCACCAAACCAACTCAACAGATTGTCAAGTTGGAGTAGGCATCGCCCTTTTGCCTATTCCTTTTTGGTTGAGCAGTATCACTATCGGTGGACTTATTGTAACGACCATAAAAACAAACTAGTGAAACTAGAGTCTCACATGTGAGTTTGAAGTTGAGAACTTGATGAAATAATGAGGGTTCTCTTTGGAAGTTTAGTTTAAAGAGATTTGAGGTCAAACGTCAAGAAACGACTATAACGTCCGGAAACTAGTCATTTGATTTAGTGTGTTGTAGTGTCTTGTTGTTGAAGTTTGGAGTGTTGTATGAGGATGAAAACTTGTAGAAGTGACTCTTACACTTAGCACATCATGTTTAGGGGTTAAACATTTGGGTACGACCCCTCAAGGAACACCCAAGGGGTCCTCGAGGAGGACCACAACATTGGCCAAAAAGCTGTCAAAACAGCTTGACCTACGGAGGCTATCGACGCCCTTTAGACCAATCCACGCCACGTAGGTCATGGGCGTGGGTTAAGACTTAGCTTGGGGAGGCTTGGCCTCCATTTTTGAGCCCCAGCCCCAATCTACGGAGGCACAGTACGCCCCTTAGACCCATCCACGGTCCGTGGATGAGCAACCGTAGATGATGCCAGATTTGGCAGTTTTTATTTTAAGTTAGGGGTCTTAGTTTTAGTTAGTTATTTAATTAAGGGTTAGGAGGGATGATTAGGTAATTAATTAACTTCCTATATAAACTATTTATAAGTCATTAAAACCCTTCATTAACTCAATAGAACCCTAGACCCCAAATCAAAACCCTTCCCTCCCAAAAAGGTTCTCTCTAGAAACTCCATTGGAGCTCAAGGTGAAGATCAAGCTAGGGTCAGAATTTCAAGGAGATTTCACTTCAATTTCGTGGGTTTCTTCAAGTATAAGGTATGGTGATCCTTCATCTAGGGTTAGCTTTAACCCTAGAGTCAATTTCGAAGAGGTTTTCATGTTTCTCCAAAACCCTAGATTTCACTCAAGCTCAAGGGTTCTTGCATGAAACATTTTCAAATGATAAATGATGATTATGTTGATGTTTAATTGATGATTTTAAGATGAAAAACTCAATGAACCCATGATTTCTCTAAATTCTTAAACTGTGACATGTAAAGTGGGTTTGATGATTATGAATGAATGATAATGGATTTATGTGTAGATTGATTTAGATTGTTGATTTGTATCATTAGCTAAGTATAATTATGGTGAGAAGTTGGTGAATTGAGGATTTGTGGTCATAGACTTGAAAGGGCAAGTTTTACCTAATTTCATGTTAGAGTAGAATTGAATTTAATTGTTGATCCACTTGAAAGGTGGAGGTGCTTACTTACTAAGTATATTGTGATCATGGCCTTGAAGGCATAGTTTGATGAATTGAATTATTATCATGTTATTGTATATGTGAATGTATAAGGTGAAGGATTTACATGTGATTCAAGGATATAATGATGAACATATATTCAATGTATTTATGCTAGTATTGAAAGGCTATTTCTCAATTTGACACTCTTGAATATTGATGATGCAATGTGAAGGATTTCTATAATGTAATGTTGTAACTTGGTTTGGTACACTTAGGTGACCTCTCCTTGATAAATGAAAGCTATATTGAATGTGATCTCTTGACTTGGTGGGCTTAGGTATCCTCCTCTTGAGTAATGAATGTATCTTGACTTGATGTATTAATGTCTAGAATTGGTAGACCTTATCGATAGCCTCTTCATAAATGCATGAATGAATGAATGTCTTGATTGGTAGACCTAATGTTGGTAGCCTTTCTATGAATGACTAATGAGACATTTTAGACTATGACTTGAATCGGTAGACCTAAAGTTGGTGGCCCTTCATAGTGAGTCTAGAACCCTATGTGAATGTGAAACCTTGAAGCGGTAGACCTAATGGTGGTGGCCTCCTTCTTGTGTGAAATGATGAACCTAGAGACGGTAGACCTAATGGTGGTGGCTCTCTCTAGGAAGATCAATGAGCTATCCTTCATGTACCTTGAACGGTAGACCTATTGGTTGCGGCCCTTCTTGGTAAAAGTACTTAGGGTCGGTAGGCCTAATGTTGGTGGCCGTCTCTAGTACACTGACGTGAATGAAACTACTCTATGGGAATTAAGGCTAAGCACCGAGTGGATATGGTTAAGATGGTGGCTCTACCCAATATTAGGCTAGAGTCTAATGAAAATCTTTGGATATCCCATAAACTACGTGCCTACATAGGATGTGTATTAGTTCTACCCTTGGCAAGTAGAAGACCTTCCACGGTGTGGGCTTTATGACATCAGATTCCATGATTAGCTCTCATGGTCTATGTCGGTTAATGCCTATTACCATCATGTGAGATGTGCACTCTAGTTACTTGATAGGTACTACAAAGGGTAGGTAGTAGTATGGGATGCTATCTATACATTGCACGAGTAGGCTTTGAAGGTGCTATAGTGAGTTCCTTAAGTCCTAAGGACTAAATGTGTGAAAGTCCTGTAAATGCATGAAGGTGTCCTAAATGAATCTAATGTAGATGATTGACTTCTTGTCTAAATGAAATGATGAATGAGTAGCTTATATTGATGAAATGAGTTACTTAGCGTGTTCTGTTGGATTTTAAAGGTTCTTATTTATTGTGGCCTTGAGGAACACCTAGGTGTATATGAAAAGGTAGTATGGGATGCCACTTCATGTCTTACTTAGGTGTATCTTAGGGTAACTTTAGATATAGGTCCTAAGATGATGAAATGACTTACTTGACTCATGTTCTTATGTGTTGCATGTTGGTATTAGTGGAGCATGATTACTTGTAATATGAAGCATGATTAATGGTATGTTCACTTTTGGTGACCTTAGAGTGATGCTTAGGTGTGGATAGTTGTATGGGACGCTATTCATACATTGCACAAAACGTTACTGGAGGGTTGCTTGGGGTGAAGGTGAAATGGTAAAGGTAATAGGTTTATATGTTGAACATGTCTATAATATGGATAAAGTCTTGTATGTTGGTTGTGACCTGTATTATGCCTCTTATAGTTGTACTCATGAGGTTTTTTTTTAATAAAAAATGGCATACTAGCATGACTTTCAACAGAAGGACCCTTTTAAAGCATGTTTTTTCATGGTCGTCATACTTAGTACATTTTTGTGTGCTAATCCATATTCTCTTATTTTTACTACAAGTGTAGGTTCCGGCAAGTGATCGTTTCTAGTTAGAAGTTGACGTGCTTGGATAGAGTTTTCCTCCAAGACTTGGTATGTCTTCATAGATCGAGGACAAAGACTCTTATTGTTCTAGTTCCTTTATGCTTAAGACTTTGTAATAGACATTCTAGTATTTTCGATTGTAAAGGGCCGTGTCCCTATCTTGTTAAAGTTTATCTTAAGATGGCCATGTGAGACTTAGTATTTCCGCTGCTTAATGAAAGAGTTTTTATTAGCTTGGTTTTAAATAATTTTTTTTAATTCCACACTATTTTCTATTGTCTATGCAATGAATGAGCTAAGAGGCTTGTATTAGACCCCTTCGGGGTCAAGTACGCCGTGTTACGACTAGTGGGTTCTCTCGGGTCGTGAAAAACTTGGTATCAGAGCATAAGATTTTGGAAATAGTTTTTAGGGTCAAAATCTCACAAGCCTCGTCTAGTAGAGTCTTGTTCATCGGTGTGAGTCGCGACACATCTATGAGTGAGAGGCTATAGGACATTAAAAAGTTTCACTTCCCTCATATTCTTCAAGTTGTGCCATAGATCTTAACTCCATAAGTTATCTCTCTTATTCCTTAGCCGGTGGTCTTGAAGATGTGGCTACTTGAAAGGCTTGTGTTGCAAGGATCGAGAGAGAAAAATGTGAGTTTTGATGCTTATAATGGTTATGTGACTAGATAAGCCTTGTTGTGGTAGATTGGAGGAGTTATATATGATGTAGTCTTTAGCATGAATTGGTTGCTTTATGGTTATGTGTGATGGTGATATAAGGCAATGATGAGTTTGGAGATAAGTTGAAGAATTTGATGAATGAGGTGTTTTAGAAATGTGTTGATGTGTTGAGTGAGTAGACTCCATAGAGGAGAGTATACGTGTTATTTACCTTGGTTTAGAATCACCTTGGGTAATGAGTGTGAATGTTTAGTGATGTTCTGCTTCGACCTTATAATTGAAAGAAGTGATGTTGAAAATAGTGGTATAAGCTTACCCCTATGGGGGAGATAATGTGCTTAGATGCAAGGTGGTTGAGTGTCCTTGATGTTCATGAGATAGGCTTGCTTGATTCTCACCTTATGAGGTGTAGTGAGTTTGAAGAGTTTAGGCCCGGTGTGGTAGACTCATATGAGACCATGAGTAGTGTTGGTAAAGTTGTTGGGAGCAAGAGTTGCTTAATGAGAACCGTCCTAGTTTAAAAGCTCCGGTAATTTATAGTTCCTTTTTGAGGTGATGAGATCCTTATGTTGTTTCATGATAACCTTAGTTGGGTTTTCTCCTAAATGGGGGATGGTATGTTGAATAGTAAGGTTGTTGAGAGTGTTGATGTCCTTATCTCTTTCCTTCTATTCTTATTCAAGCTAGTGACCAAGAGTTCCTAGTAGCTTGTTGCATATTTTGGAGTCTTGTGTGAATATGAGTTTCCATAGTCTCTTTATGCTGTGCATGTTCTAATTGAATTCTTGTATAGTTGAGAAAAATGAGTTTTCAAATTGTGTTCCTCATGTTTATATGCATCTATGATGAGTTGCCTAAATATTTCATGAGTTGACTTGTTGAGCATGCCTAAGTGTGTTATGGAAAGAGTTGCAAAATGTGCTTTTATGAGAAAATTGCATAATGTGCTTAATGAAGTTATAATTAGCATGATGTGATTTGGAGAAGGAAGTTCCTCCAATGAAATGAGAAATGAGATGTTTTGATGCATAATCAGTTTGTAGATGTAGTTCCTACCTTCTTGTTGTGTTTTGAGCTTATTGATGTGGAGTTGATGTTTCCTCCTAGTTGTGTGCATTTATATTGATGTTGCATGCATGATTGTGGGCTGGTAGTCTTGAGTCGTTACCCTTATTGTGTTTCAACTGTCATTCGAGGACGAATATTCCTAAATGGGGGATAATGTAACGACCCTAAAAACGAACTAGTGAAACTAGAGCCTCACATATGAGTTTGAAGTTGAGAACTTGATGAAATAATGAGGGTTGGCTTTGGAAGTTTAATTTAGAGATATTTGAGGTCAAACGTCAAGAAATGACTATAACGTCCGAAAACTAGTCATTTCAGCTAGTGTGTTGTAGTGTCTTGTCGTTGAAGTTTGGAGTGTTGTATGAGGATGAAAACTTGTAGAAGTGACTCCTACACTTAGAAAATCATGTTTAGGGGTTAAACGTTCGGGTACGACCCCCAAGGACCACCCAAGGGGTCCTTGAGGAGGACCCGAACATTGGAAAAAAATCTGTCAAAACAGCTTGACCTACGGAGGCAATCGACGCCCCTTAGACCAATCCACGCCCCGTAGGTCATGGGCTTGGGTCAAGACTTAGCCTAGGGAGGCTTGGCCTCCATTTTTGAACCCCAGCCCCAATCTACGGAGGCACAGTACGCCCCTTAGACCAATCTACGATCTGTGGATGGGCAACCGTAGATGCTGCCAGTTTTGGCAGTTTCTATTTTAAATTAGGGGTCTTAGTTTTCGTTAGTTATTTAATTAAGGGTTAGGAGGGATGATTAGGTAATTAATTAACTCCCTATATAAACTATTTATAAGTCATTAAAACCCTTCATTAACTCATTAGAACCCTAGACCCCAAATTAAAACCCTTCCCTCCCAAAAAGGTTCTCTCTAGAAACTCCATTGGAGCTCAAGGTGAAGATCAAGCTAGGGTTGGGATTTCAAGCAGATTTCACTTCAATTTCGTGGTTTTGTTCAAGTATAAGGTATGGTGATCCTTTATCTAGGGTTAGCTTTCACCCTAGAGTCAATTTCAAAAAAGTTTTTAAGGTTTTCAAGTTTCTCCGAAACCCTAGATTTCACTCAAGCTCATGGGTTCTTGCATCAAACATTTTCAAATGATAAATGATGATTATGTTGATGTTTAATTGATGGTTTTAAGATGAAAAACTCTGTGAACCCATGATTTCTCTAAATTCTTAAACTGTGACTTATAAAGTGAGTTTGATGATTATGAATGAATGATAATGGATTTATGTGTAGATTGATTTAGATTGTTGATTTGTATCATTATCTATGTCTCATTATGGTGAGAAGTTGGTGAATTGAGGATTTGTGGTCATAGCCTTGAAAGGGCAAGTTTGACCTAATTTCATGTTAGAGTAGAATTGAATTTAATTGTTGATCCACTTGAAAGGGGGAGGTGCTTACTTACTAAGTATATTGTGATCATGGCCTTGAATGCATATTTTGATGAATTGAAGTATTATCATGTTATTATATATGTGAATTTATAAGGTGAAGGATTTACATGTGATTCAAGGATAGAATGATGAACATGTATTCAATGTATTTGTGTTAGTATTTAAATGCTATTTCTCAATTTGACACTCATGAATGTTGATGATGCAATGTGAAGGGTTTCTATAATGTAATGTTGTAACTTGGTTTGGTACACTTAGGTGACCTCTCCTTGATAAATGAAAGCTATATTGAATATGATCTCTTGACTTGGTAGGCTTAGGCGTCCTCCTTTTGAGTAATGAATGTATCTTGACTTGATGTCTTAATGTCTAGAATTGGTAGACCTTATCGACAGCCTCTTCATAAATGCATGAATGAATGAATGTCTTGATTGGTAGACCTAATGTTGGTAGCTTTTCTATGAATGACTAATGAGGCATTTTAGACTTTGACTTGAATCGGTAGACCTAAAGTTGGTGGCCCTTCATAGTGAGTCTAGAACCCTATGTGAATGTGAAACCTTGAAGCGGTAGACCTAATGGTGGTGGCCTCCTTCTTGTGTGAAATGATGAACCTAGAGATGGTAGACCTAATGGTGGTGGCTCTCTCTAGGAAGATCAATGAGCTATCCTTAATGTACCTTGAATGGTAGACTATTGGTGGCGGCCCTTCTTGGTAAAAGTACTTAGGGTCGGTAGGCCTAATGTTGGTGTCCCTCTCTAGTACACTAATGTAAATGAAACTACTCTATGGGAATTAAGGCTAAGAATCGAGTGGATATGGTTAAGATGGTGGCTCTACCCAATGTTAGGCTAGAGTCCAATGAACATCTTTGGATATCCCATAAACTATGTGCCTACATAGGATGTGTATTAGTTCTAACCTTGGCAAGTAGAACACCTTCCACGGTGTGGGGTTTATGACAACAGATTGCATGATTAGCTCTCATGGTCTATGTCGGTTATTGCCTATTCCCATCATGTGAGATGTGCACTCTAGTTACTTGATAGGTACTACAAAGTGTAGGTAGTAGTATGGGATGCTATCTATACATTGCACGAGTAGGCTTTGAAGGTGCTATAGTGAGTTCTTTAAGTCCTAAGGACTGAATGTGTGAAAGTCCTCTAAATGTATAAAGGTGTCCTAAATGAATCTAATGAAGATGATTGACTTCTTGTCTAAATGAAATGATGAATGAGTAGCTTATATTGATGAAATGTGTTACTTAGCATGTTGTGTTGGATTATAAATGTTCTTATTTATTGTGGCCTTGAGGAACACCTAGGTGTGTATGAAAACGTAGTATGGGATGGTACTTCATGTCTTACTTAGGTGTATCTTAGGGTAACTTTAGATATAGGTCCTAAGATGATGAAATGACTTACTTGACTTATGTTCTTATGTGTTGTATGTTGGTATTAGTGGAGCATGATTACTTGTAATATGAAACATGATTAATGGTAAGTTCACTTTTGGTGACCTTAGAGTGATGCTTAGGTGTGGATAGTGGTATGGGACGCTATCCATACATTGTACAAAGTGTTACTTGAGGGTTGCTTGGGGTGAAGGTGAAAAGGTAAAGATAATGGGTTTATATGTTGAACATGTCTATAATATGGATAAAGTCTTTTATGTTGGTTGTGACTTGTATTATGCCTCTTATAGTTGTACTCATGAGTTTTTTTTTGTTTTTTTTTTATCAAAAATGGCATACTAGCATGACTTTCAACAAAATGTCCCTTTTATAGCATGGTTTTGCATGGTCGTCATACTTAGTACATTTTTGTGTGCTAAACCATATTCTCTTGTTTTTACTACAAGTGTAGGTTCTGGCAAGTGATCATTTATATATAGAAGTTGAAGTGCGTGGATAGAGTTTTCCTCCAAGACTTGGTATGTCTTCATAGATCGAGGACAAAGACTCTTATTGTTCTAGTTCCTTTATGCTTAAGACTTTGTAATAGATATTCTAGTATTTTCGATTGTAAAGGGCCGTGTCCCTATCTTGTTAAAGTTTGTCTTAAGATGGCCATGTGAGATTTAGTATTTCCGCTGCTTAATGAAAGAGTTTTTATTAGCTTGGTGTTAAATAAGTTTTTTTTTTAATTCCACACTATTTTCTATTGTCTATGCAATGAATGAGCTAAGAGTCTTGTATTAGACCCCTTTGGGGTCGAGTACGCCGTGTTACTACTAGGGGGTGCTCTCGGGTCGTGACACTTATCTTAGCCACCGAAGTCAAGTCGGCGAATCCCCAAGTACAAGATGACTCTGCCCTTCATGCCTAAGTGAATTTAATTGGTGATCTTGAAAATTCTGCAAACTTGCCTAACCTGTTAGGAGAATCTCCTTCCCAGTCGGCGAGCCTCAATATTTATTTTGAACTGTGTTTGTGTTTGAACTTGTTTCAACTAAACTTCAACCAATTTGTGTTTTGAAGTTTATGCCTTGCGGGAAATGGGTAAATCAAGAGGAAAGAGAGTTGTTACCTCTTACTCCGAGTCGAAAGAGAATCTCCTCCTCCCCCCCTTTTGAAAAGAAGTCGGGGGATAACCATCAATGAGCCCTCTGAGGCTCCCAACAACAAGCCAATCCACGCTCTTCTACGCATGTGGGTGAGAAGCCAAAGAAGGGAATAGCCAATAAAATGATGGATATTAGATCCATGTTGGTGCTAAATCTGGTCTCAAATTTTAGTGTATTCCGATTTCTCCCGATAATGGCTCCAAGAACTCTAATAGGCTCAAGGCGGCTGGAGAACGAACCATTCTTGAGGAGAGACGACTCTCTACAAATAGAGTGATGAATGAATACCCGACCATTTGGGACACTATCAAGTTTCATGGGTTTGAGGGGTTCACAAGAACTTGACCCCCTTCTGTCTCGGCTTGGGTGCGGGAGTTCTATGCAACCTATGCAAAGGCCTTGCCCAAGAAGAGAAAGGTCATAGTTTGGAAGCATTTGGAAGAGATTGAGGTCCATGGAAGGATGGTGCAATGTCACACATGTGTCATTAACAATATTTTGGGCACCAAGGGCACTATACTAGGCTCTGGATGAAACAAGGCCTAGACGCACTCAAGGGGTGGCTGGCACCCCTTATTTAAGACATTACTCCCCTATGGATGGTTGATGGAGCAAGGATAGAAAATGAAGACATGGACATCAACTCCTGGTATTGGTTTGAATTTATTAGCAGCAACCTCATGTCGTCTCAAAATGAGTCCATTCTCCAAAATTCGAATGTCGTATTAGTCGATATCATTATTGATCAAACAGAGATCAGTGTCGGTGCCATTATTGAGAAAGAGATGTCGATAAGAGATAGTGAGGAGCAAACCTCTCTCCCCTTCCAAGACTTAATCACACAGTTGTGTTAGGCTGCGAAAGTTCCCTTTCGGGAGAGGATAGATGTTAGAGTTACCTCCACTTCTTGTAGAGATATTCAGAGGATTGAGGCAGACTACTTGAGAGATGATGTGGCTCGGAGGAAGCCGCCACCACATAACATTACCCATGTGGTAGATCCTGATGGCCTTGAGGCCGAGACTATTCAACCCACTCCTTCTGTGTAGCTATCATGTACCCCTCAGCCTTCATATGCACCTAGTAGTTCAACTACTCCTTCCACATCTATTGCATATACCCCCGTATCCTGACCTCGCTTGACCCAGTCCTTGATCTGTAAAATGGGTAACTTTTCCCGATATGTGGATGCTAGAGCATCGAGGGTAGAGAGGGAGATGCCTAAGTTTGTTCAAAGGGCCGTTGAGAATGCATTGCTCCTGATTAGAGACCATATGGTGTAGTATCAGAACGCATTGGCATCATATGTAGAGAAGTTAGATAACCTCAGCGCTAGGATGAAGGGTAGGGAGAAGATTAAAAATAGCTCAGTCAAGTTAACTACGATGAGGGGAGAGATTACTACTCTTACGGTTGATGTGGACCATCTGAGGTTCATCGATATTTCTATGGTTAAGGGTGAAGTTACCTTACCTAATATGCCTGAGGTAGTACCTTCTTTTGAGCCTAGAGCTGATGCTCCCAATAGAAAAGTTGATAATTCAATTAGTGATGCTAAGGATGAGGATGAGGCTGGTGCTAATTCAGCGAAAGAGACTAATGAAGAGTAGTGTAAGAGGGAGGATGAGCAATAGATAGCTCAGACATTGAAAGAGCTGAAGGTTTTAGAGGAGTCAATGGTGCAGGACACATTAGAGAGATTTCTTTGGAGACTTCCACAGTTGACACTACTGGAGTTTCTTCAGACTCCACTATTCCTCCTCCCAATGTGTTGGGCACTAATTCCCCGGTTAATGCTACGATGTTGCCTCATGTGCTAGATGTGTCGGGCACTGATGCCCAAGAAGAAGTTATCCCCTCTGAGACTCCAGATTCGAGCATTTCACAGACATTATATCAGTCTCATCCCATACTTACTTGCTATCGCATTGAGGACACTGCTATTTTATTTTGGTGGGATGACGGTACTTGTGCTTATTTCTCCTTTATATTGTATTTTGTTGTTTTTAGCTTAATTTTAAGATGTTTGTAGTATTTTGTTTTTTTATTATGATTTAGCTCATTTGGTCTCTCTCTCCTTATCACCCCAAAAGTTTGAAAGTTTTTGAAATGCTTGGTTTTTATTGTTGATGTTCGAGGATTGATTTTGTTCAATATCGATATCTTGGATAGTACCTATGATGAAAAATGTGTTTTCTGCTAATTTTGCAAGAAGAAATCAATGTGGCTTCAATTTTGAATGATCTTTTTAATCCTTATGTTGACTAGCTGCGTTTTGACGTGAGCCTTGCAATGAACATTGCACGTAAGTTTTTGATCTTGTAGGGTTGTGCTAAATGATTGTGTTTGAAGTGTCATGTGTGGTAAGTTTTTACTTGAAATCATGCTTGTTGAATCTTAGAATTTTCCTTGTTAGTCTTATTGTTTAGCTTTGGTGAATGCAAGAAAAGATCTTGGACATAAATTTTGAGAGAAAACCCAAATGTTCATACCTTTTGTGATTATCTTGTAAGGGTGTGCAACCATCTTGACAGATTTTGAGTCAAAACCATATGTTGTCAATCTTGTTGAAACCTCTTGAACTAAAATGTCCCTAACTTCTCACTCATAAATCTTTTTCTAAGCATTGGTTTGTTTGAATAGCAAACTTAGGCCAAAAACCTAAGTTGGGGTGTGAAAGAGAAGGAGGAAAGAAAGACAAGTGAAAGGAAAAGAAAGAAAAAGTAAGACTCTACTTTGAAGCTTGTTGCAAAAAGAAGGAACCCCTCCTTATAGAAAAAATGATGAGCAAAAGTTTGAAAATTGAAATGAAAAACAAAGTTTAAGGAAATAAAAAGGGGTGTCCAATAAACTAAATGATAAATTGAAGTTTGAGTCTCCAAGTTAAAAGAATGGAAAGAACTTAGGAAGGGGTAAATATGAGTACAACAATGCTTTGAAAAGGTGAAAGTCACTGAGCCAAATTGACTATACATTCACCCTCAGCCTCATTACAAGCCCAAAAGACCTTTGAGATCTTGCATGAACTAGGTTGTGTGATGATTGGAACATATAGGCAAACGTATGGGGTGAAGATTGTATGTATTTCTCTTTTAGAGAGTGAGAGTTGTACTGATTCTTAACTTGTTTATTGATGTACTTTATGAGAGCACGAAATCGTTCTTGATGTGAGGGTACTTAAATGCAGTTGTTGAACCATGGTTTTGCATTAGAAAGAAAGCACTAGTGTGCTTAAGCTTGAGTTGATCTGGTTAGTCATCGTTCGAAACTTTTTAAGTATGATTGAGTATTGCATTTGCTTGATAGTAGTCTTGTAGTGGCCCTTGCATGTTAGCTCTCATTGAGAACTTTTGTAGACACCCTTGCTGAACTAATTTTATTCTTGATTTACTTGAGGACAAGTAAAATTTTAAGTTGAGGGTGTTGATGAGTGACATTTGTACTCATTTGAGGCTTTTTAGTTCAACAATTAGTGTCCTCAATGCCTAATTATGTCCTATTTCGATGATATTCTGATAATTTCCAGCTGTGAAGACTAAGGACAAGGAGATGATGAATATATGAAAAAGAGGTAAAAAATATTGAAAAGAGTAAAAATTCCTAACTGAAAGTCACCTAACTAAAAAGGTGGATCGCCCAAGTAGCCTGACTTCGCCCAAAGTGACAGTACTCACAATTAAAGAAGTTCAAGGTAGACCGACGAATGAAAAGTGAAACGGAGACTCACCAAAATTAAAGGGAAAACAAGAAGACCATCGTCGAAGGTGACGGGACATTGATGTGAAATGAAGGCTTAAAAGACGAACAAAGATGGTAATCGGTGATCCACCGAATGTGAAAGGCAGACTCGATTGAGTTTGCCAACTGAGGTTCACACACCTGAAGCCTGAATGAAAAGAAGCGCTAGCTGAGGAACAAACAACGATCCGTCGATCTTGTTTGGCGTGTTGTCGAGTTGGTCGCGCAGTGAATTTCGAGGAACTATAAATAGCCCAAAGGAGAGAGAAAATAAGAGTTTTTTTGCATTTTAGTTTTAGTCATTGAGTGTAACTACCTGATTTTGTCATTAGGGAAAAGCCAATGGGGAAACAATTGGGGCCAAAAACATTTTGGTAGTAACTTGGAATTTCCTTACCTAGTCCAAATTTGGACGAAATCGAAGTTAGTAAGGTGTAGGGAAATCTGGTAACAAATGAGAGATCTATTAATGAATTTGAATACATGAGTGGACGTTAAGGAACCCGTACGACTTAACGAAATTGAATTCGTGTGAGTAGAACTCCCGAAACTAATCTTAGCGTGAACAGGTATTTTCTGAGAGTCATCTGATGATGGTGTGTTGTGAAATAGGGGTGGAATTCTTAAATTTGCTCACTGTTTCCATGCAGGCCGTTGTGGCGGGATTATTCCATCCGTGGTGGGTTGGGGGCGCTATAGCGGGATAGACGCGACTTAAGTCAGAAATAAAACCCCAATTACATTTTATTCTGCACTTTTTGACTTTGAGAGCTCGGAGACGACCCCAGGCGAGTTCTTGACCATTTTTCACCATTCTTGAGGCTAAAGGTAAGATTTTCACTCCCCGAATCTATTTTTCGATCCGTAGATCTTAGTTTCTTGGGTAATTAACGATATGGAGGGTTTTGATATGAAATTTATGGTGGAAAAAACCCTAATCTGGGTATGGGGATCAAGGGTTTGGTCTAGGGTTATTGGGTTGTTATAATTCGGATAATTAGACCTTTGATTGTTGATCCTTGTGTATAAATTGTTGTTTGTAGACCTAGAACTAGCGAAAAGAATTTGGAAAGGGAAGATTCAAGTGCCTTAGGGGATTCAAGCTTGGATTCGAGGTAGGTGATGGTTATGATTTCATATTTTGCGTGATGTATGTTAGAAATTGCTTCATTGTAATACATGAATGTGAATGAAGCCTATTGATCAAACCTAATGTAATTGAGTATGAACGAATGATTGTATGCCATGAATCAACACTTAAAGTATGATTATGAAAATGTACATTATGAATGTTATTGTGGCTTGTTGAATGGAGCGCGTATCACGTTCCGACACACTAACTGGGATCGGTTGCCACATATCGGCATAAACATTGGAATGGGTGTCACGTTCCGACAAACTAACTGTGATTGATTGCCACGTACCGGCATAAACATTGGAACGGGTGTCACGATCTGGCACACTAACAGTTTGGGTATGGGTTCCATGAGAGAACCAGTGACTTGATATAATTGTATATCTTGAGAATTGTGAAATTGTACGTTGTTCATAAGTGATAATCGATGTGTATATCTATTATGTGTATGTATGTGTTTACCTTGTTGTAATTCTGATATATGTTGTGCTTACTGGAATAGCTGCGTGATCCTACCTGTACACTGTGATTGTGTACTGATATTGCACTTGCTTGTTCTTTGTTGACTATATGGCATCTGCAGGTGGCTATTGATAGACCTCAGCTAGGTGACTATCGAGCGTGATTGGATTCAAGGGTAAGCCAGTTCTTTCGGGATGCCATGGATCTTTCTTATCTAAGTCTACTCTTTTCGGACTCAGATTATTTGTTTAAGGTGTTTGTTTAGCTTTGGGGTTGTACCCCTTTTTCTTAGACTTGTCGTTAGTAGAGTTTTGGTACAATGACTTTCAGGTTCTAGAGGTTGTTCTTCCGCATTAGTTTGGTTAGATATTGTTAAAACCTTTGGAGTTTATGGGGACTCCATTTTTATTGTCATTTAAACCTGCTTCCGTAACTTTAAATGCATTAATTTTCATAAAATTTGTTAGTTTGGGTTGAAGTAATGGTTCTCCCACCGGAGGGTTAGTGTGGTGCCAATCACAACGGTATGGGTCGTGACAAAGTTGGTATCAGAGCCGTAGGTTCGTTGATCTCATTGTATCAAAACAAGCCTAGTATAGTCTTGCGGAACAGTACGAAGACGTCTGTACTTTTCTTCGAGAGGCTATAGGACTTTAGTAAAAACTCACTTCGTTCTACTCCTTCATGCTATGACATGAATCCAATTTGTATCTGGGTAATACAAATTGATATTTTTCCTCATTTTCTCTATGGTCTGAACCAGAGAAACAATGTGGTAACACCATCACTAGTAAGAGAGGATGTGTATAGACTACTGACAGTTGAATAGGGTCACTGATATACCGTGAGTTTGCGGTATTTTTAATACATTTCACTTAGGAGTTGTGTGTGTCTAGGGCCATTTTGTATTAGAATTAATGTTTATTGTGTTATATTTGTAGGAAGTAGGCTTAGACGAGGTCAAGAGAGATGACAACTAAAATTCTGCAGAAGAAGCCACCCACAGAGGTGACCTACGAACCGTAGGTCCAGTCACGGTCCGTCGTGGGTAGGCGTGGAATGATCATCAGGGAAGTCTGACTAAGTGTGGAACCACGGAGGCTAGTGAGAAGCATAGGTCGACCCATGGGCAGTCCTGCACATCCTTCGATGAGGTCAGAGATTTGGAGTTCCAGTACCTGATGAAAAGTTCCAAGTGTGGAGCCACGGAAGGGGACCCACATACCGTAGGTCAACCTACGGTCCGTACTGCACACCCATTGTTTGTATATGAAAGTTGAAGGTTCCAGTCTCTGGAAAAAAGTTCTAAGTATCAAGCTACAGAAAGGACCTATGGACCGTAGGTCTAACCACAGTCCGTAGGTCAGTCTCGTCGATTGAAGCCGCGTTGAGAAGTTTTATTTCCTTATTTCGTTTCCTTTTTATTTAGGACAAGTTTTTCTATAAATAGGGTATGTAAACCTCATTTTTGGGGGTTAGACACCATTGTATACTTTTAGCTCTTGGTATTTTGTTGGGAATAAACTTGCAAACTTTGGCAATTTGATTTCCTAATTTCGGTTTATATGATTTTTGCTTTCAATTTCAATAGGAGATTACCGGTTTCTTCTACTCAATACGTAAGTTCATGAATTCTTCTTACGTAAGTTCATGATTTCTTTATCTAAAAATATGAATTGTGTTCTTGCTACTATGGGTTACTAAATCCACAACTAGGGTTGTGGGAACCATGAGTGATTAACAACGGATGAATAATAGCTAAGTAATTCTTGAATAGTGTTGATGCATGCATTGATAATTCTTTCCTTTAGAAATCTTTTTAATGAGTACATACGTTAGAACTTGCCTTGTTGCTACTTGCCGGACCA
Source organism: Solanum tuberosum (assembly GCF_000226075.1). Taxonomy (NCBI): domain Eukaryota; kingdom Viridiplantae; phylum Streptophyta; class Magnoliopsida; order Solanales; family Solanaceae; genus Solanum; species Solanum tuberosum. The sequence continues at coordinate 1,921,978 of NW_006238979.1, read as the reverse complement.
AGGAGGTAGTTAATAAGAAAATAATTATAAACAGAGATTTAGTGATACTATCTAATAGACTAATGTCAATTGGTGCGAGGGTGAAAACTAAGCCATACATTGATGTGATGTCTAATCTCATGTAAAAGTAAGGGTTAGTAAATTATACACACGTAGCCGAACCAAGGTGCGGAGTGAAATACCCTATTTGGAGGACCAATCACTTAGGGATACATATCGTACCACTTTTCATGTGATACACTAGGAAAGGATTACTATTATTAGGATTACCGTGTTAAGAGCTTATGGGGAACACATACACCCTTGTTTCTCTCTCTCATTGATAACAACAAAGTTCGAAACTTGCTCACTTGTTACGTAACAACAATCAGTTATTTGTTTCACAAATCCGCCCCCCCTTCTTTACTTACTTATATCAGAAATAACTTGAATAAACGGATATAATAGTGAGTTAAGTTTAAGTCTAAACCATATTCCTCGTAGGATCAACCCCAACCTACAAGTTGGGTTCTTTACTTGATAACGATCGCTTATACTTCTTTAGGGAAGTGTAATTTGAGTGTATCAAATTTTGGCGCCGCTGCCGGGGAATAAGGCTTTTAGATTAAGTTTGACTACATTATTGAACTTTAGTCTATTATTTCCTAATTTTACGTTTTCTTTTGTTTTTGTTTTCTTCAGGTTTCCACTCTAGTGTATGCCAAGTACACGGAGTCGAGGCGAACCATTGACCCCATACGATCCAGAGTTGAGCAAAACTTTGAGAAGGATGAATAATCAAGGGGTCCGGAATAATCCAGTCATAGATGAGAGTGAGAAACAAGTGAATAATTAGAATGTTCAGGTTCATGGTGATAATCTACTTGGAGATGCATTGAGGGTGCAGGATCCACAAGAACCAAGACTGCGTGATAATTACAGGGCCGAATTCAACACTGTCTAATATGAAGGACCCATTGTTCTCCTTTCTCTACCTCCTGGGCATACATTGGTGATGACTAGAAGTTTGATGCAGATGCTTACAACGAGGGGTTTGTTTTTTGGTATGGCTTCGAAAGATCCGCATGGGCACATGGCCAAGTTGAGGAGTGTTTGCAAAAGTTGTGTGGGGGTGACTGGAGTTGGATATGAATGTCATAGGGGTGAGAGTCTTCCCTCTATCATTGACCAGTGATGCTGCAGTGTGATTTTCTGAGCTTCCATATAACTCAATCCATAAAGGGGACCAATTGCACAAGGTGTTCATGGCCAAGTACTTTCCATTGTCAAAGAAGCTGAACCACAAAGATAAACTCAACAAATTCATGGCACTACCTTGAGAGTTTGTGAGTAGTTCATGGGACAGGTTCATTGCATTCATAAGAAGTGTTCCGAACCACCGCATTGATGATGAGTCACTGAAGGAGTATTTCTATATAGGTCAAGATGACAATGGTAAGGCTGTGCTTGATACTAT
>NW_006238979.1:1885171-1915405 GCF_000226075.1 Solanum tuberosum | reverse complement strand
AAAGGGAAGATTCAAGTGCCTTAGGGGATTCAAGCTTGGATTCGAGGTAGGTGATGGTTATGATTTCATATTTTGCGTGATGTATGTTAGAAATTGCTTCATTGTAATACATGAATGTGAATGAAGCCTATTGATCAAACCTAATGTAATTGAGTATGAACGAATGATTGTATGCCATGAATCAACACTTAAAGTATGATTATGAAAATGTACATTATGAATGTTATTGTGGCTTGTTGAATGGAGCGCGTATCACGTTCCGACACACTAACTGGGATCGGTTGCCACATATCGGCATAAACATTGGAATGGGTGTCACGTTCCGACAAACTAACTGTGATTGATTGCCACGTACCGGCATAAACATTGGAACGGGTGTCACGATCTGGCACACTAACAGTTTGGGTATGGGTTCCATGAGAGAACCAGTGACTTGATATAATTGTATATCTTGAGAATTGTGAAATTGTACGTTGTTCATAAGTGATAATCGATGTGTATATCTATTATGTGTATGTATGTGTTTACCTTGTTGTAATTCTGATATATGTTGTGCTTACTGGAATAGCTGCGTGATCCTACCTGTACACTGTGATTGTGTACTGATATTGCACTTGCTTGTTCTTTGTTGACTATATGGCATCTGCAGGTGGCTATTGATAGACCTCAGCTAGGTGACTATCGAGCGTGATTGGATTCAAGGGTAAGCCAGTTCTTTCGGGATGCCATGGATCTTTCTTATCTAAGTCTACTCTTTTCGGACTCAGATTATTTGTTTAAGGTGTTTGTTTAGCTTTGGGGTTGTACCCCTTTTTCTTAGACTTGTCGTTAGTAGAGTTTTGGTACAATGACTTTCAGGTTCTAGAGGTTGTTCTTCCGCATTAGTTTGGTTAGATATTGTTAAAACCTTTGGAGTTTATGGGGACTCCATTTTTATTGTCATTTAAACCTGCTTCCGTAACTTTAAATGCATTAATTTTCATAAAATTTGTTAGTTTGGGTTGAAGTAATGGTTCTCCCACCGGAGGGTTAGTGTGGTGCCAATCACAACGGTATGGGTCGTGACAAAGTTGGTATCAGAGCCGTAGGTTCGTTGATCTCATTGTATCAAAACAAGCCTAGTATAGTCTTGCGGAACAGTACGAAGACGTCTGTACTTTTCTTCGAGAGGCTATAGGACTTTAGTAAAAACTCACTTCGTTCTACTCCTTCATGCTATGACATGAATCCAATTTGTATCTGGGTAATACAAATTGATATTTTTCCTCATTTTCTCTATGGTCTGAACCAGAGAAACAATGTGGTAACACCATCACTAGTAAGAGAGGATGTGTATAGACTACTGACAGTTGAATAGGGTCACTGATATACCGTGAGTTTGCGGTATTTTTAATACATTTCACTTAGGAGTTGTGTGTGTCTAGGGCCATTTTGTATTAGAATTAATGTTTATTGTGTTATATTTGTAGGAAGTAGGCTTAGACGAGGTCAAGAGAGATGACAACTAAAATTCTGCAGAAGAAGCCACCCACAGAGGTGACCTACGAACCGTAGGTCCAGTCACGGTCCGTCGTGGGTAGGCGTGGAATGATCATCAGGGAAGTCTGACTAAGTGTGGAACCACGGAGGCTAGTGAGAAGCATAGGTCGACCCATGGGCAGTCCTGCACATCCTTCGATGAGGTCAGAGATTTGGAGTTCCAGTACCTGATGAAAAGTTCCAAGTGTGGAGCCACGGAAGGGGACCCACATACCGTAGGTCAACCTACGGTCCGTACTGCACACCCATTGTTTGTATATGAAAGTTGAAGGTTCCAGTCTCTGGAAAAAAGTTCTAAGTATCAAGCTACAGAAAGGACCTATGGACCGTAGGTCTAACCACAGTCCGTAGGTCAGTCTCGTCGATTGAAGCCGCGTTGAGAAGTTTTATTTCCTTATTTCGTTTCCTTTTTATTTAGGACAAGTTTTTCTATAAATAGGGTATGTAAACCTCATTTTTGGGGGTTAGACACCATTGTATACTTTTAGCTCTTGGTATTTTGTTGGGAATAAACTTGCAAACTTTGGCAATTTGATTTCCTAATTTCGGTTTATATGATTTTTGCTTTCAATTTCAATAGGAGATTACCGGTTTCTTCTACTCAATACGTAAGTTCATGAATTCTTCTTCTAAAAATATGAATTGTGTTCTTTCAAGCATGAGTAGCTAAATACAAAACTAGGGTTGTGGGAACCATGAGCGATTAACAACGGATGAATAATAACTAAGTAATTCTTGAATAGTGTTGATGCATGCATTGATAATTCTTTCCTTTAGAAATCTTTTTAATGAGTACATACGTTAGAACTTGCCTTGTTGCTACTTGCCGGACCAAGGAGGTAGTTAATAAGAAAATAATTATAAACAGAGATTTAGTGATACTATCTAATAGACTAATGTCAATTGGTGCGAGGGTGAAAACTAAGCCATACATTGATGTGATGTCTAATCTCATGTAAAAGTAAGGGTTAGTAAATTATACACACGTAGCCGAACCAAGGTGCGGAGTGAAATACCCTATTTGGAGGACCAATCACTTAGGGATACATATCGTACCACTTTTCATGTGATACACTAGGAAAGGATTACTATTATTAGGATTACCGTGTTAAGAGCTTATGGGGAACACATACACCCTTGTTTCTCTCTCTCATTGATAACAACAAAGTTCGAAACTTGCTCACTTGTTACGTAACAACAATCAGTTATTTGTTTCACAAATCCGCCCCCCCTTCTTTACTTACTTATATCAGAAATAACTTGAATAAACGGATATAATAGTGAGTTAAGTTTAAGTCTAAACCATATTCCTCGTAGGATCAACCCCAACCTACAAGTTGGGTTCTTTACTTGATAACGATCGCTTATACTTCTTTAGGGAAGTGTAATTTGAGTGTATCAAATTTTGGCGCCGCTGCCGGGGAATAAGGCTTTTAGATTAAGTTTGACTACATTATTGAACTTTAGTCTATTATTTCCTAATTTTACGTTTTCTTTTGTTTTTGTTTTCTTCAGGTTTCCACTCTAGTGTATGCCAAGTACACGGAGTCGAGGCGAACCATTGACCCCATACGATCCAGAGTTGAGCAAAACTTTGAGAAGGATGAATAATCAAGGGGTCCGGAATAATCCAGTCATAGATGAGAGTGAGAAACAAGTGAATAATTAGAATGTTCAGGTTCATGGTGATAATCTACTTGGAGATGCATTGAGGGTGCAGGATCCACAAGAACCAAGACTGCGTGATAATTACAGGGCCGAATTCAACACTGTCTAATATGAAGGACCCATTGTTCTCCTTTCTCTACCTCCTGGGCATACATTGGTGATGACTAGAAGTTTGATGCAGATGCTTACAACGAGGGGTTTGTTTTTTGGTATGGCTTCGAAAGATCCGCATGGGCACATGGCCAAGTTGAGGAGTGTTTGCAAAAGTTGTGTGGGGGTGACTGGAGTTGGATATGAATGTCATAGGGGTGAGAGTCTTCCCTCTATCATTGACCAGTGATGCTGCAGTGTGATTTTCTGAGCTTCCATATAACTCAATCCATAAAGGGGACCAATTGCACAAGGTGTTCATGGCCAAGTACTTTCCATTGTCAAAGAAGCTGAACCACAAAGATAAACTCAACAAATTCATGGCACTACCTTGAGAGTTTGTGAGTAGTTCATGGGACAGGTTCATTGCATTCATAAGAAGTGTTCCGAACCACCGCATTGATGATGAGTCACTGAAGGAGTATTTCTATATAGGTCAAGATGACAATGGTAAGGCTGTGCTTGATACTATCGCTGGATGATCATATGGTGACTGCACTTTTGAGGAGATCGCTGAAAAATTGGAGAAGATTTCCTGAAACAGTAAAGCATGGAGAACTCAAAAGTCAGACACTGGAAGAAGCACATTTGCAGTTCAAGTTGCACCTAGTCAATCTGCCGATGACATTCGTGAGGAGATGGCTCAGATAAGGACAAAACTTGGGTTGGTATTGAAGCATGTAAGCGGAGGTCCAAAAAGGTAAATGCGGTGAATTATTTGACTAGGACTCCACCACCACCGGTTGAGGAATGCTATTATAAAGAGGATGCTTACTTGGTGAATGATTAGACGGGGGGTTTCCGAGCCAACTTCCAAGGTTCCAACTCGGATAATTGGCGCCAAAGTCAAGGAAACCAAGGTCGGAGCTATGGCAACTACAACCGAAAGGGTCAGTATGTCCGGGATGGGAACTACAATCACGACAACAACTACAACCAGAACAACTATGGCAACAGAAGCGATAGGGTTGGGCCTTATGTTCCTCCTGCAAATGGGGAATCTGGCAATAGGGAAGCTAGGGGGTAGTATGTCACGGATTGAGGATATGATGCATAAGATGATAAAGAGGTTCGATTCGACTGATGAGAATGTGAAGGAGATGCAGAATGACTTGTTTAGAATTGGTCAAAAAGTTGATGCCCATGCAGTGTCGATCAAGCAACTTGAGCAATAGATGAATTAGTTGTCTACTATAGTGAACCCACATCATCCTGGCACACTTCCTAGCAATACCATCCAAAATCCAAAGAACGATGGGCATTGTATGGAAGTCACTACTCGAGGGGGTAAACAGACCATTGATCCACCTATGTCGTCCGAGATTGAAATTGTGGCTGAAAAATAGGATGATGAGATTGAGGTTACCGGAGAGACCAAGAATGCTACAGAGAAGGAAGCGGAAATAACCCAAAAAGTTGTCCCCATGCCTAGACCTCCACCTCTATTCCCATAGAGGTTGGTTAAAAAGACTGAAGAAGGGAAATACTGCAGGTTTATTACTATGTTGAAACAACTTTCCATCAATGTTCCGTTGATAGAGGCTTTGGAGCAAATGCCTGGGTATGCAAAATTTATGAAAGATTTAGTGACTAAGAAGAGAGACGTCAGTTTTGAAGATAATGATAGGTTGCAACATTGCAGTCCTATTGCTACTAGGTCGTTTGTGTAGAAGAAAGAGGATCCTGGTGCTTTCACTATTCCTTGTACCATTGGGTTGTTGCATTTTGCGAAGGCGTTGTGTGATTTGGGTGTGAGCATTAATCTAATGCCATTGTCTATTTACAAGAAGTTGGGTTTAGGAACTCCAAAACCGACTGCGATGAGATTACTCATGGCTGATAGAACTGTGAAGAAGCCCATTGGTGTTCTCCAAGATGTACTTGTGAAAGTTGAGACGTTTATTTTTCTGGCGTATTTTGTGTTACTCGACTGTGAGGTTGATTTTGAGGTTCCCATCATCCTAGGGAGACTATTCCTTGCTACTGGGCGCGCCTTGGTCGATATGGAGAAAGGACACATGAAGTTCTGATTGAATAGTAAAGAGGTAATTTTTAATATCTGTAGGTCCATGAAGCAGTAAAGCGATCTCAAGTCAGTTTCAGTGGTGAATCATTTTATGGAGCGAGGTTCTGATGTTTCTATTGAAGAGAGGTTGGGTGTTGATGCACTTGCAGCGGTAATGATGAATTTTGAGGGTGATGGTATTGAAGACTATGATGAGTTAGTTGTCGCACTTGATAGGTTCGAATTCTATTCCAAACCAAAGAAATTGGAGTTAGATATGAAGAATCGCGACTCCCCACCCACAAAACCGTTTGTTGAAGAGGCTACAAAATTGGAGCTTAAGGCTCTACCATCATATTTGAGGTATATATTCTTGGGGAGAGATGGTACTTTACCGGTTATTATTGCGGCCGATTTGAATGTGAAACAAGTTGAGGCTTTGATTTCTGTGTTGAAGAGGTTCAAGCGGGCTATTGGGTGGACTATTGCGGACATTATTGGGATTCGTCTTGGCATTTCTTCTCATCAAATCAAACTCATGCCGAATCACAAGCCTAGTATTGAGCACCAAAGGAGACTAAATCCGCCTATGCAAGAGGTAGTGAAAAAGGAAATCATCAAGTGGTTGGATGTTGGAGTCATTTATTCCTTTGCAAATAGTAGTTGGGTTTGTTCTGTTCAGTGTGTGCCCAAGAAAGGTGGGATTACTGTGGTACCTAATGAAAAAAATGAGCTTGTTTTGATGTGGCCACTGGATAGAGAGTATGCATGGACTACCGGAAATTAAATGCTTGGACAGAAAAAGACCACTTCCTTGCGCCGTTCATGGATCAAATGTTAGACCGCTTTGCTGGTAAGAGTTGGTACTGCTTTCTTGATGGGTATTTGGGTTACAATCATATCTCCATGGCACCGGAAGACCAAGAGAAGACCACCTTCATTTGCCCTTATGGAACTTTCGCCTTCAAACGGATGCCATTTGGGTTGTGTAATGCTCCAGCGACCTTCCAGTGTTGCATGATGTCGATATTTTCTGATATGGTGGAGGACACTATTGAGGTATTTATGGATGATTTCTCTTTAGTAGGTGACTCATTTTTATGGTTGTTTGGATCATTTTGGCCGAGGTACTTAAACGGTGTGAAGAGTGCAATCTTATGCTCAATTGGGAAAAGTGCCACTTCATGGTGAAAGAGGGGATAGTTCTGGGTCATCGGATTTCTGAGAACTGTATTGAGGTTGATAGAGCGAAAGTCGAGGTAATAGAAAAGTTTCCACCACCTATCTCTGTTAAAGGTGTTAGAAGTTTTCTTGGGTATGTTGGCTTTTATAGGAGGTTTATCAAAGATTTCTCCAAAATTGCACACCCATTGTGAAAAATGCTCGAAAAGGAGTGTAAGTTTGATTTTGATGATGCTTGTCTGAGAGCATTGGAGAGTTGAAGGCAAAGCTAGTTTTCGCACCTATCATTATTTAACCGGATTGGGGGAAACCGTTTGAAGTGATGTGTGATGCGAGTGGAGTGGCGCTTGGTGTGGTATTGGGACAGAGGCGAGAGAAGATTATTCATCCTATTTATTATGCCAGTAAAGCTCTGAATGTGGCTCAAAATAATTACACGATGACTAAACAAGAACTCCTTGTTGTGGTTTTTGCATTCGAGAAATTTCGATCCTACTTGCTTGGTACTAAGGTCATAGTGCATACTGACCATTCTGCATTGAGGTATCAGATGGCTAGGAAGGATGCAAAACCAAGGTTGATTAGATGGGTATTATTGCTGCAAGAGTTCAATTTTGAGGTGAAAGATAGAAAGGGGACAGAAAATCAAGTTGCCAATCATTTGTCCAAATTAGAGGAGGAAGCTATGCTCAAGCTAGGATATGGGGCTGAAATTAATGATGCTTTTCCAGACGAACAGGTATTGGCTGCTTCTCATGATCTTATCCCTTGGTTCGTAGACTTTGCTAACTTCTTGGCAAGCGATCCAATTCCATCAGATTTGTCTTTTCACCAAAGGAAAAAGTTTATGCATGATGTGAAGAAGTTCTTTTGGGATGAGCCTTATTTTTTCCGTATTTGTGCTGATGAGCTTATTCGTCACTGTATGCCCAAGGTTGAGATGATGAGTATACTAGAGGCGTGTCATTCATCACCTGTTGGTGGGCATCATAGTGGTATTCGTATTGCACATAAAATCTTGCAGTGTGGATACAATTGGCCTACCATCCACCAAGATGCTCATGATTTCACCAAGTCTTCTTCTCCAGATTTGGTACACCTAGGGCGATTATCAGCGATGGAGGTTCCCATTTTTGTAATAAGTTGTTCAAGGCGTTGCTAGACAAATATGGAGTCCGTCACAATGTATCCACTCCTTACCATCCGCAGTCTAGTGGGCAAGTTGAAGTGTCCAACAGAGAGATAAAGCAAATCCTTGCAAAGACTGTGAATGCAAATAGAACTAATTGGTCAATGAGGCTTGATAATGCTCTATGGGCCTATCGCACCGCATTCAAGACTCTTATAGGTATGTCCCCCTACCAACTTATATATGGGAAGTCTTGCCATTTGCCGATAGAGCTAGAGCATAAGGCTTTGTGGGCACTAAAGAAGTTGAATTTGGATTGGGTGTGCCACATCGAGTCAAAGAGTGAATGACATGAATGAGCTTGATGAGTTTCACCTAAAATCTTATGAAAGTTCAGCCTTGTACAAAGAGAATATGAAGAAGTATCATGATCAAAAGATGAAATGCGTGAATTTGCTGTGGGTGATCTGGTGCTTCTATTCAACTCAAAGCTCAAGTCCAAGTGGATCGGGCCATTCATAGTCACTCAAGTGTTCCCACATGAAGCTGTCGAGCTCGAGAACAATGAAGGAACAAGGTTCAAGGTGAACGGGCAAATGATCAAGGTCTACTTGGGGAAAGAGGAGAGTGTGCAAGAAATGGTTGAGGCCTACTACCTTGATAGAGTCTGAATAATCAAGGGGCCTGCGTCGTGCCGCAACGTTAAATCAAGCGCTTCTTGGGAGGCAACCCAAGATGTACAATCTAGCCAACTATAGGTTTTTCTTTTCAATTTAGGAGTTTTCTTTGTTTATTTGAATTACTGTAATTCTTTAGATAGGTGTATTATTTTTGTCTTAGTGTTGGCTAGATATAGCATAGGGTCTGTGTCTAAAAAGTGTCCAGAAAATATAAAAAGAAAGCCCTAACGGTTGCTACATGTGCAGGGATGAATAGCCAAATCTGCAGAAAAAGGTTATGCAGAGGTCTACGAACCCCATCGACGGTCCGTGGATCGGACCGTGAATGGAGTCTGTAGACCCCATGTATGTATCCTAATTTTTTCTAAGTATTGAGTGACTTATGGACCTGACCTACGGTTCGTAGGTCGACCCACAGACCGTAGAGTCCAAACCTAGGGTTCTGCTGACCCGACCCGGACTCCCCTTATATAAAACCACTCATCTTCAAAACATTTCCCACATCCATTTACAAATGCCCCCCCCCCCCCCCTTTACATACTTGTCTCGGAAATAACTTGACTAAACGGATATAATAGTGAGTTAAGTTTAAGTCTAATCCATATTCCTTGGGGAATCGACCCCAACCTATAAGTTGGGTTCTTTACTTGATAACGATCGCTTATACTTCTTTAGGGAAGTGTAATTTGAGCGTATCAAACCATTCACACCTCCAACCATTTTTAAACCCTCTAAATCCCCCTAATCACTCCATTTAACTCCTAAATCCCACAGATCACTCCTTATTCATTTCCCCAAATTCCCATCTCACTCTTCCCTCTTCCCAATTCCTCATCTCTATTTCCCCAGCAATTCCATTATCCAGGTTCGGTGTCAAAGGGTTCGAAAAAAGTCTAAGTAGTTCATTGCGTCACACACTCACCCACTTCGCTTGCTTGAAAGGTAAACGACTTCACCCAAACTTTGAATTCACTGTTCATTGTTATATTATGAAGTCACGAAGTTGGAACTTGACCTTGGGTTGTTAGGATTGTTAATTGTAGAGTTAAATGTTTAATCGTATGCTAGAATAACCCTTGGTTTGATGGTATGTGAGTGTGTAGTTTCTTAAAACTAACTGAATCAGAGTAAAAGGTCCAAATGGAAGTTTCGACTTAGGGTTCCTAGTTTGGTATGCTAAAAAGGTTAAATTGTGAGTAATTCGAATCCTATGGATGACAAACTATCATATATTGTGTTGAAATGCATTATTAGACTTAGGTTGATTGTTTTATTTGTTGAAATATGGAGTATAAACTGAGGCATGTATGATACCATGAACAGATTTGACCCATGAGACCTCGTCCATGGACCGTAGGTCGGGTTCGTGGGTCTGTTGCACATGAAAAAGTCACCAAGTGTCAAACCATGGAGATGGACTACGGTCCGTCGTTCCATCGACGAACCGTTCTGTACATCCGTGGTTCACATCAGTGACCTAACTTTTGGGTACTTTGACCTACGAACCATAGTTCCAACCACAGACCGTAGGTACCCACCGTGGGCCGGCAGTTCAGCTACTGCTCAATTTTTTTTTGGCTCTTTGTTTTGATTCGTTTCTTGTTCTAAATTTTTTTCGAGTGTGTTATTTGCTTGTTTTGGTACTAACTAAGCTTCTACAAGTACTATGGCCCCTAAACAAGCTCCGACTTACGCCACAAAGGGCAAGTTAAAATCAGTGGCACCATCATTTTGGCTGATCGATGAGGATACTGATGCAGAGACTGACCCTGCATATGTCCCACCTCCTACCAGGACATCTCCCACTGCACCACACGAAACCAAGCCCAGTAGGTGCAAGCCGACGTGGTCACTGCCCCCTAGTCTGATGAGGGGGATACACTGATCGGTTCACCGACAGGCTCTAAGTCCGCATCAAGTTTCGGCTCCACCTCTAATGGAAGGACCGCCTCATTCTCCGAGGCTAATAATGCGGGTGACATCCCTGTGTCCCCAAATACCGATCCTGCACTAGTTCCTAGGGAGCCCAATAGATGGTGTGTAAGTGGGCAGTATCAGATATATAGAGACTCCCGCATGCTGAATGAGAAGGAGAGGATGTCTCGACTTGTCACCGATAAGCGTCGGGTTTTCACTGGTAGCCTTCACATCGTGCCCGCCATCCACACTCTATTCCAGAGGCATCGGTGTGAATGGATGGCCCGTAGCCCAGGGTCCTTCAGTGAGGAGATAATTAGAGAGTTCTATGCTTCATACACCACCACCCTCAAAGGATCGATTGACAAACGGGCCAAGCCTGCCGCCCAGCCTCCACTCACGGCTACACTAGTGCGTGGGTTTTAAGTTGACATATCAGAGACCACTCTCCGCAGGTTCCTCTACGATCCAGGCCACACTTTGCCTATCAACACTACCGAGTTCGACTATTGCATGGATATTATTCGGAGTGGGGCATTTCAGAGGAATGCCAACCAGAGAGAGACCCTTTTGTGCTGGTTAAACCATCATCTTGCTACAAACAGAGAGTGTGCCGAGTGGGTCAGCACCCTGAGCTTGTGTATCAAGAAAGCCACCTTGACATTTGTTGCCAAATTCTTCTGGTTGCTGGTGTGGAACCGTGTGTCCCTGACTCAAGAAGATAATGTACTTACATAGGACTGAGCAGTTATGGTTGCAGTTTTAGTTGCTGGGATGGAGGTCAACTTTACCTGCATGCTTATTGCAGAGATACATGAGAAGGCCCTCAAGGCCACCACCACCTTAACCTTCTTATGACTCATTTTCCAGCTATGCAACGATGTTAGAGTACCATTTTGGCACTGTGACAGTTTGCTTAAGGCGACCAAGACTCTAGATATCAGCCTGATTTTGGATGAGGCCAATGTAGCTGCACCTTGCAGAGAGCCGCAGGTTGAGGTGCCACCACTGGGAGCGGATTTGGTAGAAGATGTGGAGCTGATGCAGGGTGAGGAGCCTACTCCTCAAGCCACTACTGAGGATGCCCCGGCTTCCCCATCTCTAGCCGCCAGTCAAGCCCCTAGCTCCTCCACAACCACTCCCTCCTCAGGGTCTATTGTCGTGCCCTTAGCTCGTGTCCAGAAGTTGGAGGCCCAGATGGCTACCCTGATGGAGCATGTGAGGCCTGGGATGCAGCGTATGATAGCGGAGTTTGAGGCTAGGATTGAGCAGTAAATGGAGCACATGATGAACCTGAAGGTCCAAAACATTCATAAGCACCTGGATGCCTTCGAGTTGAGAGTCCTAGAGTGACTAGCCCTCACCACAAATGTTTCTGCTTTCCAGATGGAGTTAGCTAGTCTCCGGGCCGATCTTGATACCCTCCTAGCTCTACCAGAGACTGAGCCTGAGTTTGTCCCCACAATATTGGTTGATAATACGGTGTTGGATGCATTATTCAGAGATGAGATGCCGCCACCTGCTTCTTCCCGTAATGCTGGGAAGCACCCCCGCTATAGTCGAACTTTTGTTGACACTGAGGCTAGGAGAGCTCGCAAGAGGGAGCGCTAGGAGCTTGAGGTGGCCCGGAGGGAATCCATAGTTAATGAGTAGATGCACCAATAACGGTCTAGGGAGGTAGGTGTTGGTGCCTCTAGCTGTGTGGGCACTACTGATGGTGTGGTGAGAGTTGACGTGAGCATTACTGATGGTGCGGTGAGAGTTGATGTCAACACTACTGAGGGTGCTGAGATTTTAGATACAGGCACTACTGATAGTGACCCAAGTGTTGATCCAGCAGGCTCCGAGAAACTGGACCCACCCGCTTGTTGAGAGGTCTTCGGCGTTATGCACCACAGGTTTGCTTCACCCGATCCTTTATTATTTACTTTTTATGCATTGGGGATGATTGCACTCTATTTTTTTGGGGTAGGGTAAATGGATTGTGAGTGATAGGGTGAAGTGTGAGTAACCCAACTCATAATCCTCTCTTCGGGTTTTCTTGCATGTGTTCTTTTCCCCCAAGAGACTGTTTTAATTTCTGTTGAACCGGCATGTTTAGGATGTATGTGTAGGAGTAAGTAGAAAAATGAAAGCCTGATGGCATAAAAAAAACATAAAATTTTTTATCCTTGTCCAAAATGTTGAAATATGCTAGATCGATAGTCTTGATGAGTTAAATTTATTGGATCTCAATGTGACATGATAAGGAACCGATTTGATCTCTTGACTTAAGCTAAAAGTTGAACTGGGTAATCTGATAATGAAATAATGTGCCAAGAGTGTGTGAGAAAAGTTGAATGTTCAAACAGTTGTGCCAATCTAGAACTTGCCCTCGTTGGTCCTGCTAAGATGATCTAGGCTAGAAGTTTGGAGTGATCATAGGCCCTTGTTCAAATTAGTCCACTTAAGCCTAAAATGATCCAATCAAATGAAAGCATTGTTCCCTTTTGATCCAAATATTTGAGCCTTAAATAGACCATTTCTTTTGATTCACCTAATTCACCTTCCCTTAGAATATTGTCTTGGCACCGGTCCCTCCTTGGACATGTGCACCTTGACTTAGGCCAAAAGCCTAAGTTGAGGGTGGCTAAGCCAAAATTTACCTTGATCTTGGCCCTGGTCCGACATCGGACATTGTGCACCTCAACTAATGCAAAATCCATAAGTTGAGGGTGACTATGAAAGGGGAAACCGAAGAAAAAAAGGGTATGAAAAGAGTTTTGTGTTGAAAAGAGAAGAAGAAAAGGTACAAGAGGATGTGACTTCGTGCAAAAAAAGCAAAAAAATGATAAATAAAAGTGCTGAAAAAATAAAGAAAAATAAAGTGAAAGAAAAAGAAGAAAGTGAAAAATAAGAGCCACAAAGTCAAAAGTCACATCCATGTTGAAAAGAGTTAAGGGAAAGAAAGTAAAATGAAAGGATGCCAAAAATAGGTCGATAAAGATGTAAAAAGCCAATGTAATGTCAAAGAGGGCAGAAAGTCACTAAAAAAGTACCCAAATGTACCACACCTTACCCTGAAGCTATGTTACAAGCTAAGAAAGTCCTATAGTGATCCTAGCAACTAGTTTGGAGAGTCTAAGCAGTGAAAATAAGGACAAACCTTTGGTATTGAGCACTAACTGTACTTGAAGTTACTTCTGAGCGTGAGTGTTTCATGAATCCTAAAACTCACAATTCATATCTTCTGTGTGGAAATGATTTCATTTGAAGTGAGGGCACCAGTTACATTATCGGAAAGTTGGTACCTTGGTAATTGTTAAAAGTGTATGTTGTGATGTCTGTCGGTTTATCTTTGTTATATCATGATCCGCATGAGTTAACTTGTTGAGTCTAAGAGAAACGATTTGCACTGAGAAAGTGGAATGGATTGAAATAGCCTTGTGATTGCTTGAGTTTGTATGTCTGCTTCTACACAAGTATTGTTTAGAGTCTTAGTGCGTCACTTGGGGACAAACAACGAATTTAAGTTTAGGGTGTTGATATACCGTGAGTTTACGAAATTTTTAATACATTTCAGTTAAGAGTTGTGTATGTGTAGGGACATTTAGTATTAGAATTAATGTTTATTGTGTTATATTTGTAGGAAATAGGCTTGGACGAGGTCGAGAGAGATGAAAACTGAAATTCTGTAGAAGAAGCCACCCACGGAGGTGACCTACGAACCATAGGTCCAGTCACGGTCCTTCGTGGGTAGGTGTGGAATTATCATCAGGGAAGTCTGACTAAGTGTGGAACCACGGAGGCCAGTGACGGAGCGTAGGTCGACCCGCCGTCCTGCACATCTGTCGATGAGATCAGAGATTTGGAGTTCCAGTACCTAATGAAAAGTTCCAAGTGTGGAGCCACAGATGGGGACACATGGACCGTAGGTCAACCTACGGTCCGTACTGCACACCCGTCGTTTGTATCTGAAAGTTGAAGGTTCCAGCCTCTGTGGAAAAGTTCTAAGTATCAAGCTACGGAATGGACCTATAGACCGTAGGTCAGTCTCATCAATTGAAGCCGCGTCCAGAAGTTATATTTCCTTATTTCGTTTCCTTTTTGTTTAGGACAAGTTTTTCTATAAATAGGGTATGTAAACCTTGTTTTTGGGGGTTAGACACCATTGTATACTTTTAGTTCTTGGTATTTTCTTGGGAATTAAATTGCAAACTTTGGCAATTTGATTCCCTAATTTCGGTTTATAAGATTTTTACTTTGATTTTCAATTGGAGATTACGGGTTTCTTCTACTCAATACGTAAGTTCATGAATTCTTCTTCTAAAAATATGAATTGTGTTCTTTCAAGCATGAGTAGCTAAATTCACAACTAGGGTTGTGGGAACCATGAGTGATTAACAACGGATGAATAATAGCTAAGTAATTCTTGAATAGTGTTGATGCATGCATTGGTAATTCTTTCATTTAGAAGTCTTTTTAACGAGTGAACGCGTTAGACTCGCCTTGTTGCTACTTGTCGGACCAATGAGGTAGTTAATAAGAAAATAATTATAAACAGAGATTTAGTGTGATACTATCTAATAGTCTAATGTCAATTGGTGCGAGGGTAAAACTAAGCAATACATTGATGTGATGTCTAATCTGAGGTAAAGGTAAGGGTTAGTAAATTATACACACGTAGCCAGACCAAGGTGCGGAGTGAAATTCCCTATTTAGAGGACCAATTACTTAGGGATACATAGCTTACAACTTTGGATGTGATACACTAGGAAATGATTACTATTATTAGGATTACCGCGTTAAGAGCTTATGGGGAACACATACACCATAATTTCTCTCTCTCATTGATAACAACAAAGTTTGAATCTTGCTCACTTGTTACTTAACACCAATCAGTTATTTATTTCACAAATCCCTCCCCCCTTTACTTACTTGTCTCGGAAATAACTTGACTAAATGGATATAATAGTGAGTTAAGTTTAAGTCTAAACCAAATTCCTCGTGGGATCGACCCCAACCTACAAGTTGGGTTCGTTACTTGATCACGATCTCTTATACCTCTTTAGGGAAGTGTAATTTGAGCGTATATGTTGCCTCAGATAGATGATCTTTTGACCAGTTGTAGGGTGCATCAGTTTTTTCTACGATTGATCTATGGTCTGGTTTCCATCAGTTAAAGATTAGGCCTGAGGATGTGCCTAGGACAGCGTTTAAAACTCGCTATGGGCACTATGAGTTTCTAGTTATGTTGTTTAGGTTGACAAATGCGGCTGCAGCTTTCGTGAGTTTGATGAATGGTGTGTTCAAACCATTTCGTGATTCTTTTGTTATAGTAATTATTGATGACATTTTTGTTCATTCAAAAAGTGAGGAAGAGCATGCCGACCATGGGTGTTCTTGGGAAACAAAAGTTGTTTGCGAAATTTTGTAAGTGTGAATTTTGGTTGACTTAGGTTGCCTTTTTGGAGCATGTAGTTTCAAGAGAAAGGGTAATGGTATATCCCCAAAAGATTGAAGCAGTCAGGAATTAGGTCCGACTTAGTTCTGTGACTGAAATTAAGAGTTTTGTGGGGGCCTCTAGCTACTATCATCGCTTGTGAGGGGATTAAGGTCAGATTTGTAGATTCAAGTTTATATGTGACAACATGCAAGAAGTTATGGTAAAGGACCGCTAGATAATGAACACCATTATTTGGGAAATGCATTTAGTATTGTTGTCACAACATGTATGGGTTGTTTAGCGAATAATGAAATTAATTTATGATAATTGAGGTTAGAAGCTATACTATTATTTCATGGATTGATTGTATATCAAGGAGGGTCAGGATACGACTGCTTTTATAGCAACAATGCTTACTTGGTTAAGTTATTAAGTGTGTTACAATTGTAGAGAACCTGGGCATATGAGAAGGAAATTGGCAAGGCTGTGGAGGTCGGGGAAATGGTAATTCAGGTAGAGGAGCAGTGCGGCTAGGCAAGAAGATTACCCATCAAGATGACAGGGCTCAATTTTATGCTTTTCCGAGCAAGACCGAGTTTGAGGTGTGTGATACAGTGGTCACAAGTGCTACTCTTGTCTGTTCCCGGATGGATATTGTTTTGTTGATCCGGGTTCTACTTATTCATATCTGTCAGCTCAATTGCCTTGGGATTTGATGTCGTTTGTGATATACTTAATGCCCCCATCCATGTTTCTACCCCAGTTGAAGAGTCAGTCATAGTCACCCATTTATTGTGTTGTCCTGTTGTGTGTATAGATTTTCAGATTTGGGTTGATTTGGTTATGCTGGATATGACTGACTTGATATAATCTTAGGCATGACCTTGTTGTCCCCTTATTATACCGAGCTTAATTGTAATACTAAGTCGGTAACTCTAGAGATCCCTGGTAGGAAATGATTAGAGTGGGAAGGGGTGTACAAGCCTAATCTAGCTAATATCATATCCTCCATTCGGGCTAGGAAACTGGTAGCTAGGGCATGGTTGTTTGGCTTATTTGGCTCATGTTCGGGATGCTGAGGTTGAGTCTCCCTCTATTGAGTCTATTTTTGCGGTGTCTCCGGATAGAGATATAGATTTTCCTGGTATGCCTCCGGATAGAGATATAGATTTCTGCATTGACTTGGAAATGGGCACTCACCCCATTTCCATCCCTCTGTATCGTATGGCTCCAGCAAAATTAAGAGAGCTTAAGGCTCAAATCTAAGAGCTTCTTGATAAAGGGTTCATCTGTCCTAGTGTTTCCAAGTGGGGTGCTCATGTCTTGTTTGTTAAGAAGAAGAAGGGTAGTATGAGGACTGGTGATTTTATCTTAAACCATAAGGGAGTGGATTAATACCGGAATGACAAGCTTATTGATAAAAAAAAAGTCTTATTGAATATACTTGGGTGAAGGCAATTGAAGATGTTAGTAAGAAAGTGCGTATAAATTGGGTTTGTCCTTTGAATTTGATGATTATACCTTACCTTAAGGTGTCATGTTGATGACATAGTTGACTTCGTAGTTATGTCAGGGTTGACTAAGCATAATGGTAATAAGAGTTTGTGGTGGATTGTGAAGGGATGCAAATATATAATAAGACTGTTGGTTAAGCGGATTTTGTATAGTAATTACGACTTGCGAGTATCCAAGGTCGTGGTTTCCTAATATTTGGTGAATAACATGGTTGTATGAAAAGTTTTAAGAGATGGTGGGACACCACTTGAATGGAATTTAAAAGAGCTAGAGCCATAATGAAGAGAAATAGTGGGATGTAGTACAACCTCTAGAGAGACGCGAGGGCAAGAATATTTTACTTGATTGCAAAGGCTAAAGAGGTATCTTTAGAAGGGTAGATAATTGGGTTCAGAGACGCATGATTTGATGCATTTTGTTATGGCTATGGTAATAGTGTCACAAGTCCGTCAGATTGGTTAAAAACTATTGGAAAGGACTTGAGGAAGGAGTGGACAGACATTAGCTCGAGTGTGATGATAAGTGCTTGTCTTTGTTTAGAGTTTAGTAATAAGTACGATTGAATTTTTAGCGAAAGGTATTGTAAGATCGATAGAGAGGCGATCAATGATAAGCGAAGATCCATGAATTCATAAAAATCTTCAAGGTATAAGCTAATATTGATAGATAAGGGGATTGTGTTATACGATTGAATTTACAATTCAAATTTTTCATTGTAAATCTACCTTTGTGGTGATATATTTGTCAAGGTATGAATTTGCAAGGTGAGAAATGATCAATTGTATCCGATATTGACCATTTGAAAGGACTTACACATGGGTTGAGTCGTAAAGTTTATTATTGTTGATTGTTAAGTACCTAAGAAAAGTTTTCATTTAAAAAGTGTTGGTTTAAAGTAAGGAAAATGGTCAGAGTGGTTATGATGGTTGTTAGTATTGAGAATGTGGGCTTCAGTGGAAGGATGTGAAGAGTATGTGGAGTCAATTCAACGGAAATGACTGGTATTGACTCTTCAGAGGATAACCTTTAGTGATTTTCAGTAAAACGCTTACGGGACCATCTATTTCATTTTGTACACGGTAGTGAGTATGTTTCACTAGCTATGATTACATATTTTTTCACTTTTGTGGGTGGATCCCTAGTGGTGGATTAGGGGTACTAATCCTGTGATGTTCTCTTGGTTGAGTGGGAAGATTGGGAAGATTTGGTTATTTCAAATGACATAATTGGTGTTTTCTTGGAGTTGTTAAAGTATTTTAGTGGTTCTACATGTACCACCTTGCTTATGAGAATTTATAGAATAGCTACCATGTGGACCTATGGTTGTCCGACAATCTTAATATTTATCTAGTCGTCGAGGTCATGTAATGATTATGTGTGGTTGAATGTGGGGATCATTGGGTCCAATTCTACTGTTCTTAAAAGGTAGTCTACAATTACTAAATCTAGCATTTTGATAGTGTTGTTGGAGGTTTTGTGTGCTTGGACATATCCTTCGATGAGTATCTGATTTCTAAGGATCAATTTTTTATAACTTAAGTTCATGGGAATTTGGGTTGTGAGATGGAGACATTGATAAGAACTATTATTGTTTGGGTATTATGAGTGTGTGTTTGTTGGTTTAGGTTCACCTCTAATTGTGGCGAGTTTTTATTAAGGATTTTATCATGGTTATGTGATAAAGGATTCATCCTGATGTTTGTGTCAAAGTCGTTGATAACATGTTGCAGACATGTATAAAATTAACTTTAGTGGTTATTGGGAATAACATTGTTGTTAGTCAAGTGTACCTACAAAAATAATTATCACTCGAGTATTGTGATGACTTCAATAAGGCATTGTATGGGAGGATGTGTAGGTATTCAATTGGTTGGTTTAGGGACAAAGATATTATCATAAAGTGAGATCCAGTTTTGATAAACAAGACCTTCTGTATGAGGAAGGACCAGTTGAAATTCTTGATCGGGATGTCCGGAAGCTAAGGATATGCGAGACAAGTATCCCCAGTAATTCGACGATTCAGATACTATTCTACTATTACTTTATCCAGTCTTTCCTAGTTGATCACTCATGGATGAGTGATGGGTAAATTTGTATCTATTATAATGACCTGATTTCGTCGTTAGGGAAAAGCCAATGGGGAAAGAATTGGGGCCAGAAAACTTTTTGGTAGTAACTTGGAACTTCCTAACCTAATCCAGATTTGGACGAAATCGGAGTCAGTGAGGTCTAGGGAAATCAGGTAACAAATGAGAGGTCTATTAATGAATTTGATTACATTAGTGGATAACTAAGACGTTAAGGAACCCGTATGACTTTACAGAATTGAATTTGAGTGAGTAGAACTCCCAAAACTAATCTTAGCGTGAACAAGTATTTTCTGAGTGTAATGGGATGATGGTGTGTTGTGAAATAGGGGTTTGTAATTCTTAAATTTTCTCATTGTTTCCGTGCAAGCCGCTGTGGGGGGGATTATTCCCGCCAGGGCAAGGCCGCTGTGACGGGTTGGGGCCGCTATAGCGGGACAGAAGCGACTTAAGTCAGAAATAAAACCCCAATTACGTTTTATTCTGCACTTTTCGACTTTGAGAGCTAGGAGATAACCGAGGCGAGTTCTTGACCGTTTTTCACCATTCTTGAGGCTAAAGGTAAGGTTTTCACTCCCCAAATCTATTTTTCGATTTGTGGGGGAGGGTTTTGATATGAAATTTATGGTGGAAAAAATCCCTAATCTGGGTATGGGGATCAAGGGTTTGGTCTAGGGTTATTGGGTTGTTATAATCCGGATAATTAGACCTTTGATTGTTTATCCTTGCGTATAAATTGTTGTTTGTAGACCTAGAACAAGCGGAAAGAATCCAAAAATGAAAGATTCAAGTGCCTTAGCGGATTCAAGCTTGGATTCGAGGTAGGTGATGGTTGTGATTTTATGTTTTGTGTGATGTATGTTACAAATTGCTTCATTGTAATGCATGTATGTATGTGAATGAAGCCTATTGATCAAACCTAATGTAATTGAGTATGAACGAATGATTGTATGCCATGAATCAACACTTGATTGTATGATTATGAGAATGTACATTGTGATTGTGATTGTGGCTTGTTGAATGGAGCGGGTGTCATGTTCTGACACACTAACTGGGATTGGTTGCCACATACCGGCATAAACATTGGAACGGGTGTCACGTTCCGACACACTAACTGAGATCGGTTTCCACGTACCGTCATAAACATTGGAACGGGTGTCACGATCCGGCACACTAACAGTTTGGGTATGGGTTCCATGAGAGAACCACTGACTTGAAATAACTGTATATCTTGAGAATTGTGAAATTGTATGTTGTTCGTAAGTGATAATCGATATGTACATCTATTCTGTGTATGTATGTGTTTACCTTGTTGTAATTCTGATATATGTTGTGCTTACTGGAATAGCCACATGATCCTACCAGTACACTGTGGTTGTGTACTGATACTGCACTTGCTTGTTCTTTGTTGAGTACAGGGAATCTTCAGGCGGCTATTGATAGACCTCAGCTAGGTGACTTTCGAGCGTGATCAGATTCAAGGGTGAGCCAATTCTTTCGGGTTGACATGGATTTTTCTTGTCTAAGTCTACTCTTATCGGACTCAGACTATTTGTTTAAGGTGTTTGTTTAGCTTTGGGGTTGTACCCCTTTTTCTTAGACTTGTAGTTAGTAGAGTTTTGGTACAATGACTTTTAGGTTCTAGAGGTTGTTCTTCCGCATTAGTTTTGTTAGGTATTGCTAAAACCTTTGGAGTTTATCGTGACTCCATTTTTATTGTCATTTAAACCTGCTTCTATAACTTTAAATGCCTTAGTTTTCAAAAAATTTGTTAGTTTGGGTTGAAGTAATGGTTCTCCCACCAGATGGTTAGTGTGGGTGCCAATCATGACGGTCTGGGTCGTGACATTGAGAATTTTGTATCAGACTTTTTGTATGAGACTTTTACCTTATGAGAAACGTTTTTAATTTTGGGAACTTAGAATACACGCTTGAAATCGACAATTAAAGGTTGAAATCGAAGTGAGTGTTTGTCTTGACCCAGACCGTCGTGATTGACACCCACACTAACCCTCCGGTGGGAGAACCATTACTACAACCCAAAATAAACAACTCAGCCAAAAAATAAGGAATTTAAAGATACATAAACAGGTTTAAATGCATAAATAATATAGAGTTTCTATAAACTCCCAAGGTTTAAATAAACTAGCCAACTAATGTGGAAGAATAACCCCTAGAACCTAAAAGTCAATGTACCAAAACACTACTAACGACAAGTCTAAGAACAAGCGGTACAACCCCAAAACTAAACAAACACCTTAAACAAATAGTCTGAGTCCAAAAACAGTGGACTTTAAACAAGAAAGATCCATGACAGCCTGAAAGAAATGCCTCATCCTTGAATCTGATCACGCTCAATAGTCACCTAGCTAAGGTCTATCAATAGCTGCCTGAAGATGCCCTGTACTCAACAAAGAACAAGCAAGTGCAGTATCAGTACACAATCACAGTGTACTGGTAAGATCACGGGGCTATCCTAGTGAAACACATGCAAGTAACCACAACATTATAAAACAGGCATTTACCAAACATATACAATATTAATCATCTTTTCAGGATCAATGTAGCATTCTACGTTCTCAATAATACACATTGGTTATCATTTTAGAGCAACAAATAATCTTTCAACCTCAATCATGAACATAATCATCACAAGTAGATACACAACACAATTCAATGGTCCTCTCACGTAACCCAATTTAATGGTCATCTCATGGAACCCAAACCCAAACTGTTAGTGTACTGGTTCATGGTACCTGATAATGTTTATGCTTGAATGTGGCAACTGGCCCCATATTTATGCCGGAGCGTGGTAACCGATCCAAGTTAGTGTGCGGAGAGTAATACCCGATCCATTCAACAAACCACAATCACAATCACAATGCATATTCTCACAATCATACAACAAGAGATGATTCATGTCATACAATTATTCAATTATCCTCAATTATGAATAGGGTGATTAGATTACATTCTACGGATCGAAAAATGAGTTTGGGGAGTTAAAACCTTACCTTTAGCCTTAAGAATGGTGAAAACCCGTCAAGAAAGTACCTGGGGTCGTCTCCTAGCTCTCAAAGTTGAAAAGTGCAGAATAAAACAGATCGGCTTTTACGGAACCAGTGAGTCGATTTAAGATTTCCATACCCTCATTTCACAACACACCTTCATCCCATTATACTCAGAAAATACCCGTTCATGCTAAGATCAGTTTCGGGAGTTCTACTCACCCGAATTCAATTTCGTCAAGTCATACGGGTTCCTTAACGTCTTAGCTATCTACTCATGCAATTGAATTCCTTATTAAACCACCTGATCATTACCAGATTTCTCTAGATTCACATGACTCCAATTTTGTCCAAATTTGGACTAGGCTAGGAAATTCCAAGTTACTATCAAAAAGTTTTCTAACCCCAATTTGTTTCCCATTGGCTTTTCCCTAACGACGGAATCAGGTCGTTATAATAGATACCAATTTACCCATCACTCGTCCCTTAGTGATCAACTAGGAAAGACTGGCTGAAGTAAGGGTACAGTTGTATTTGAATCTTTGAATTACTGGTGATACTTGTCTCACATGTCCTTCTCGGTTTCCCAAGTAGCTTCCTTAACTGGATGATACTTCCATTGAACTTTCACGGACCTTATCTCCTTGGTCCTCAGACCAACCAATTGAATACCTACACATCCTCCCATACAATGCCTCTATGAAGTCATCTCAATACTCGAGTGATAATTATTGTTGTATGTACACTTAACTAATAACAAAGCTATTCCCAATAACCACCAAAGTTGATCGTACATATGTCTGCAACATGTTATGAAGGTCTTTGACACAACCACCATGACAAATTCTTTCTCATATAACCATGATAAACTTCTAAATCAATACTCGCTACAATTAGAAGTGGACTTGAACCAACCAACAAACACTCATAATACTCAACCAATCATAGTTCTTATCAACATCTCCTTCTCATAACATAAATTTCCTTGAGCTTAAGTTACCAAATTTTATCTTTAGAAATCAGATACTCATCGAGGGATATGTCCAAGCATACAAACCCTTCAACAATACTATCAAAATGCTAGATTTAGTAATTGTAGATTACCTCTTAAGAACAGTAGAATTGGACCCATTGGTCCCCACCTTCCAACCACACATAATCAATACATGACCTCGACGCTTTGAGGAATATTATGATTGTCGGACAACCATAAATATGCATGGTAGCTCTTCTATAAATTCTCATAAGCAAGGTGGTATATGTAGAACCACTGAAATACTTTAACCACTCCAAGACAACACCAATTATGTCATTTGAAATAACCAAACCTTCCCAATCTTCCCACTCAACCAAGAGAACATCGCCGGATTGGTACCCCTACTCCACCACTAGGGATCCACCCACAAAAGTGAAAACACACGTGATCATAGCTAGTGAAACATACTCACCACCGTGTACAAAACGAAATAGATGGTCACGTAAGAATTTTACGGAATAACACTAAAGGTTTTCCTACGAAGAGTCAGTACCAGTCAATTCCATTGAGTTGACTTCACATACTTTTCACATCATTCCACTGAAGTCCACACTCTCAATACTAACAACCATCATGATCACTCCGAACATTTACCTTACTATAAACCATTACTTTTAAATGAAAACCTCTCTTGGGTACTTAACAATCAATAGTAGTAAACTTACGACTCAACCCAGGTGTAAGTCCTTTCAAATGCTCAATACCGAATACAATTGATCATTTCTCACCTTGCCAATTCATACCTTAACAAAATACATCACCACGAATGTAGACTTACAATGAAAAATCTGAATTATAATTTCCACTGTATAACACAATCCCTTTCTCTATCAACATTAACTTGTACCTTGAAGATTTTTATGAATTCATGGATCTCCGTTTATCATTGATCGCATCTCCATCGATCTTACAATATATTTCGCTAAAATTTCAATCATACTCATTACTAAACTAAAAAACAAGAACCAAGCACTTATCATCACACTCGAGCTAATGTTTGTACACTCCTTTCTCAGGTCTTTTTCAATAGTTGCCAACCAAACTTATTATATAGTTGCATTCCATCAGAAACTCTTATTACCCTTATGCTCAGTTAGCCCTGACTATCACTACAAAGTCAAACTTTTCATCAACACGACACCTCAAACTCAGGTATACCCATCTAATTCAAAGGTCTAGCCCAATTTTTATGCACACTTTCTTACTAAATTACTTCAATTGCCTTCACCCTAGTATACTCAATGGGACTTTCTTTATCCATAAGCTTGTGATCTCGGTATTATACCACCCTTTTATGGCTTAAGATAAAATCAGTTGTCCTCATACTACCATCCTTCTTCTTACCAAACAAGATAGGAACACATCACGGGGAAGCACTAAGAGGGATGAAACCTTAATCAAGAAGCTCCTGGATTTGAGCTTTAATCTCTCTCACTTTTGACACCACAAGAATAAACTCAATAGAGGGAGATTCGACCTCAACATCCCGAATATGAGCCAATCACGCCAAACAATCCCACCCCACCAGTTTCCTACCCCGCACGACAGATATGACCTTAGCTGACTTAGGCTTGTACCCCTTTCCCACACTAACCTTTCCCTACCCGGGATCTCTAGAGTTACCGACTTAGCATTACCATTAAGCACAACATAATAGGGGGACAACCAAGTCATGCCTAAGATTATACCAAGTCATTCATATCCAGCATAACCAAATCAACCCAAATCTGAAAATCCATAAACACAACAGGACAACACGATATACATGGGTGACTATGATTGACGCTTCAACTGGGGTAGAAACATGGATGGGGACATCAAGTATATCACAAATCATATCAAATTCTAAGGTAAATCGCACAGACACATAAGAATAAGTAGAATCCAGATCAAACAACACATTAGCCATTAGGTCACAACAATAATAGCACTTGTGATCACTGCATCAGACCCTCAGCCTCGGTCTTACCCGAAAAGGCATAAAACTAAGCCCTATCATCTTGACGGGCAACCTCCTTGCCTGGCTGCACTGCTCCTCTACCCGTATTACCATTTCCCCGACCTCCACGGCCTCGCTGATTTCCTCCTCATATGCCCAGGTTCTCCACAATTGTAACACACTTAATAACTTAACCAAGTAAACATCATTGTTATTGGAGCAGTCGTATCCTGACCTCTTCTTGATATACAAACAATCCATGAAATCGTAGTATAACTTCTAACCTCAATTGACATAACTTAATTTCATCATTCGCTAAGCAACCCATACATGTTATAACAACAATACTAAATGAATTTTCCAAAGTAATGGTGTTCATTATCTAACCGTCCCTTACCAAAACTTCTTGAATGTTGTCACCTATAAACTTGAATCTGCAAATCTGACCTTAATCCCTTCACAAGCGATGATAGTAGCTAGGGAGCCCCACAAAACTCTTAATTTCAGTCACACAACTAAGTCAGACCCAATTCCTGAGTGCTTCAATCTTTTGGGGATGTACCATTACCCCTTCCCTTGAAACTACATGCCCCAAAAAGGCAACCGAAGTCAACCAAAATTCACACTTAGAAAATTCCGCACACCCCTTTTGATTTTGTAATCACATAGATGCAGTTTTTCTGCTGTTTTTAACAGCATTCGATTTATTACACGTTTTTATAGTCTATCCTCGATTGCTGAACACTGATTGGATTGCAGGGGTTAGTTCGGATTCAATTCCGGTTCTACAAGGAGATGTGGGAAAAATAGAGGAGACAGGGTTGAGGTTCTGTCTCACCTTGTCCCTCTCTGGCGGCCTCGCGCTGGCGGAAAAATCCCGCCCCAGCGGCCCAGACGGAAACAGTACCCAATAAATAAGTTTTTCTAGGGTTTTTCTCTTTTCTAAATCTCCCAACGGGTTTCAACTGTACTGAGCAATTTAGGATAATTCTCTGAACTAGGATAATCATTGTCTACCCCAAGTCAATCCAACGATACACACTCCAACTCATTCTCATTAATTCAACACCATAACCCACACATCCCTAGGATACCCCTAGGCACTCACACAGTTATTACTCAATCGCAATACACGTCCAGATCTTTGTTACGAAACACCTCGTACATTATCTAGACCCTTGCATCGAACTTAGTCGTGACCTTTTCACAACAGGTTTCACGATACTCAACAGTCACAACTTGCATAGTTTCAATCAATTCAGCCATCATATTGCACATATAAAAAATCAGACCCACACTTATTGTGCATAGGATCATATCATCACGTTCAAGCAAATACAACTTCCACATTCACAGTTAATTCAAGCAACAAGGAACACACATTCACAGTTTTCAAGTTACAACTCACAGACTAGCCCAATTTCTAAATTAGTTTGTTTCATAGATGACCATTACCGGTCTCCCAGTACAAGAGGAAAATGTAAATTGATGCACCCTGCAACTGGTGAAAAGATTATTTATCCGAGGTAGTGGATATTTGTTCTGAATGGTGACCCTATTCAACTATCGGTAGTCTATACACATCCTTTCTTGCTAGTGATGGTGTTACCACTGTTGTTGCCCTAGTTCGGACCATAAAATGAAGGAGGAAAGATACCAATTTGTATCACCCAGATACCAATTTGTATCACCTAGCACGAAGGAGTAGAAAAAAGTGAGTTTTTCCTAAAGTCCTATAGCCTCTTGAAGAAAAGTACGGACGTCTTCGTACCCTTCCGCAAGATTCTACTAGACCCGTTTTGGTACCAATGAGATCAATGAACCTATGGCTCTAATACCAACTTTTTCACGACCCAGATCGCCGTGATTGGCACCCACACTAACCCTCCGGTGGGAGAACCATTACTACAACCCAAACTAAACAACTCAACCAAAAACAAAGGCATTTAAAGATACAGAAGCAGGTTTAAATGTAGAAATAATATAGAGTTCCCATAAACTCCAAAGTTTTAAATAAACTAGCCAACTAATGCGGAAGAACAACCCTTAGAACCTAAAAGTTAATATACCAAAACTCTACTAACGACAAGTCTAAGAACAAGGGGTACAACCCTGAAACTAAACAAACACCTTAAGCAAATAGTCTGAGTCCGGAAAGAGTGGACTTAAACAAGAAAGATTCATGGCAGCCTGAAAGAACTGGCTCACCCTTGAATCTGATCACGCTCAATAGTCACCTAGCTGAGGTCTATCAATAGCCGCCTGAAGATGCCTTGTACTCAACAAAGAACAAGAAAGTGCAGTATCAGTATACAATCACAGTGTATTGGTAGGATCACGCGGCTATCCCAATAAGTGAAACACATGCAAGTAACCACAACATTATAAAGCAGGCATATACCAAACATATACAATATTAGTTATCCTTTCAGTATCAATGTAGCATTCCACGTTCTCAATAATACACATTGGTTATCATTTTAGAGCAACAAATAGTCTTTCAACCTCAATCACCATTAGATATGAACGTAATCATCACAAGTAGATACACAACACAATTCAATGGTCCTCTCACGGATCCCAGTTTAATGGTCCTCTCATGGAACACAAATCCAAACTATTAGTGTACCGGTTCGTGGTACCTGATCCAATGTTTATGCCGGAACGTGGCAATAAATCCCATATTTATGCCTGAACGTGGCAACCGATCCATGTTAGTGTGTCAGAACGTAACAACCGATCCATTCAACAAACCACAATCACAATCACAATGTATATTCTCACAATCATACAACAAAAGGTGATTCATGGCATACAATTATTCAATTATCCTCATTTACGATTAGGGTGATTAATAATACAACATTCGCATACATACATGCATTATAATGAACAATTACAAACATATATCACACCAACATGAAATCACAACCATCACCTACCTCGAATCCAAGCTTGAATCTCCTAAGGCACTTGAATCTTCCCTTTCCGGATTCTTTCCGCTTGTTCTAGGTCTACAAATAATTAATATACGCAATGATCAATAATCAAAGGTCTAATTGTCTGGATTATAACAAACCCAATAACCTTAGACCAACCCAAGATCCTAATACCCAATTTAGGGCTTTTTCCATCATAATTCCCAGATCAAAATCCTCCTCCATCGATAATTACCCACTAGATTACATTCTACGGATCGAAAAATGGGTTTGGGGAGTTAAAACCTTACCTTTAGCCTTAAGAATGGTGAAAACTCGTCAAGAAAGCACCCGGGGTCGTCTCCTAGCTCTCAAAGTCAAAAAGTGTAGAATAAAATGATTTTGGGGTTTATTTCCAACGTAAATTGCGACTATCCCGCTATGGCGGCCCCCAGCCAGCAACAACGGCCCCTCCCTGGCGGAAATAATCCCGCCACAGCGGCTTGCACGGAACCACTAAGTTGACTTAAGAGTTCCAAACCCCCATTTCACAACACACCTTCATCCCATGACACTCAGAAAATATCCGTTTACGCTAAGATCAGTTTCGGGAGTTCTACTCACCCGAATTCAATTTCGTAAAGTTGTACGGGTTCCTTAACGTCTTAGCTATATACTCATGCAATCGAATTTCTTATTAAATCACCTAATCATTACCAGATTTCCCTAGACTCACATGACTCCGATTTCGTCCAAATCTGGATTAGGCTAAGAAATCTCAAGTTACTATCAAAAAGTTTTCTGACCCCAATTCTTTCCCCATTGGCTTTTCCCTAACGACGGAATCAGGTCGTTACAGTGTTGATTAAAATTGCTTAATTTCAATACATTCATGGATGCTATCATGATTGGTATAATTTCTTTATTTTTTGTGATGTGTGGCTAAAACCACAATTCTAGGTGTTGATTTAATGTAGTGAGTTTTGTGTTTGCTTTGTTTTATTGTTGTGCATTCATGGATTTAGGCTAATTAGCATGGGGTTTATACATGTATTAAGGTTGCAAACTTAATCCTATTCTCGATCTCCGATTGATGCTCGAAAGAGATCGATTGGAGTGGGTAATTAGTTTAATGCATGCAATAAATTTGATTTCTATGGTTTGCTTGAAAGAGAGATTATGGCTCAGAACTATTTGCCAAATTTTCTCGTAAGAGAGATTCCGTAAGGTAATGTGTTAATTTGTGATTCACATCGATGAGACCGAATTGAGATTTTATGATTCGGTACTATGAGATCGAAAGAAGATTAATGTCATTTAAGATGACCTAACCTATCCATGATTGTTTAGCACTATTGAGCAACACAATTACCCCTATGTGACATCGATCCCAATCCCCGCACCCCTAGATTACTTCTAATTGATTGAATTTCTGAATTTTAGTTTAATTGTGACACTTGATACTTCAAACTATTTTAGTTTATTTGGTGGAATCATCCATCCACTTGCTCTAAAGTACTACAAATCTATAATGAATAGGTATGCATTCTTAATTTCCTAGCTCAATTCTTATCCCCAAACCATTCCTTGGGGGATTCGACCCCGAGTCTTTGTTGGATTTTTTTATTGAGAACTACCACTCACTCTTCTAATTATTTTAGGGTACTTTGAGCGTTATCACATAACGGGGGTTTGTATACTAGTTTTATAACATTAAGAAAATTTTAATTAATTTAATAATAATAAAAATAAAATACATAATTGTTTTTATATTGTAGTTAAGGTATTTTGTTTGTTGCAATTGTAGGGCTGGGCATAATATGGTTAAAATCGAAAAAACCGACCGAACTGAATATTTTTAAATTTTGGTTTCGATTTTTAGGTTATTTTGGTCGATTTCAGTTTCAAATATCAATATTTTAGTTTTTTGGTTCGATTTTTGACTTTTAGCTAAAGAAAATCGGTTAACCGAAAAAACCGAAATTATATATATATATATATATCCTATTTTACACCCTTAAAACTTAATTAAGTTA
>NW_006238979.1:1827954-1884958 GCF_000226075.1 Solanum tuberosum | reverse complement strand
AAATTTATATAATATTATACCAGGTATAAATAATTTTATACATTATACCATTAAAATATATTATGTTGAATTATACTATAAATAACATATATCAATGTATCTCTAAAATGAATTACACCAATAATAATAATAATAATAATAATAATAATAATAATAACAACAACAATAATAGCAATAACAATAACATAATAATAATAATAATAATAATAATAACATATTCACTATATTAATATAAGTGCGATCAGAAAAATAATATATATATATATATATATACCTAAATAAAATTATAATATAGTTGAAATATATTATGCATACCTCTAAAAAAAATTATGAAATAAATGTAGTGCTTAATTGAATATTTTGCTACAACTAGTGCATTTGTTCACGCTTCGCGCAATGAGAGAAAATTTAATCAAATATTTCTTATATTTGAATATAAAAAATATATTAAGGAACCTTTTTAGTTTTCAAATTCAAATAGATTAAATTTCAACTTTTAGTTATTATTAAATTACAATTTACACAATGTAATAACAACAGTGTAGTATGATTTTTTTTGTTATTAATTATAGTCGTAATTTAAAATAACAAAATATTTACTTTTAGTTGAATAATAATCGTTTGGATGAATTTTTGATGCACTTGAAAAAAATTATATGATACAATATTAAATATATTATAGGAAGTGTTTAACTTTTTTTTAAAAATAAAAAGAGTTAATTTCACAAATAAAATATGAATAAAATAAATTATGTGTTAAGCATTATTTTAGAGTTATAATTGAAGATTAATATCTATATTTGAAAAAATATAAAGGTGGCAAATAAAATAAGTATTACTTACCTAAATCCCATAGTGTAAGGACCTAAATTACATTCTATCCCTACTCTTTTTTAATTTACAAAAATCTCTTAAAATTAGTGCTATCCGAATACATAGAAAACAAGCCAGATATATAAAATCTGATAGATTAAAACAAATTCAGTTACAATTTTAAAGGAAAGAGAATATTAAAATAAATTCAGTTACACTTTTAAAGGAAAGAGATTGAATGTGAGTTCCCCAAATCACGCTAATCTAGTTGATTTCAATTTCTCTCAAATCTTAATAGATTCAATCAAATCAAAATTCAAATTTTCTTCTCTCAATTCTCTTCCAAATCTGCCCAGCTTCAATTAAAAATTTAAATTTCTTCTCTCAATTCTATTCAAAATCAGTCTAGCTTCAAACAATTCAAATTTTCTTCTTTCAATTCTCACCCAAATTGTAATAGATTGAAAAAAGTCAAAACAATAGCTGATAGATGATGAATACAATCAGGAATCTGGAAAAGCAAGGTCAGTTATGAACGATACATAAGAGATGAATTTCAAATTTCTTCTCCTAGTTCGTCAAAGATCCTTTCAATTTTGTTAACAAGATATTGCTGCATCTTTCAGGTTTTTTCTATAACAACTGTCATTCATTGTGTCGTCACTCAAAAAGGATCTATCAATATATCATATGTCCTAATAAAAGATGAAAGCAGAATCAAAGTAGATTATACCGAAACTTCCTCTGTCATCTCCTCAAAAAGAGATGCCAAATGTTACTTCCCATGTTCATCACACCATAGCCTCTGTTTCTTTTCAATGGAAAAAAGAACCAGGAAAACCAAATACCACTAATCTTACAATTAACAAATCAAAATTCTTAGAGCCACCATCAAGACTTTACTCAATAAACACACCATCACCCATTATTGTTCTTGATGAACCTTATTATAATAATATGATTTCATCGTTTTCATTTTGATTCTTGAAAAAAATCAACAAAACATCATAAACAGAGCAATTTGTGCAAAAGGGAAATTGGTGGCAGCGGAATGTTAAACGTAATAATGTATTGAATTTTTTTTCAAGACTCTGAATTTTCAATGTATCTGCTATGCATTAATACAATAGACCAAAAGGATGAAGAGATACATAGCTTTGATGAATCATTTATCCCTTTTATAATGTTGTGTAATCATTTTTTGAATTGTGTTTTCGAGATGGATAGATTTATTAATATATTACTATTTATGTATCTTGTTTAAATTGATAGTTGTTGTATTTCTACTAGATACATTAAATAAGAAATTGTTGTCCATAAGATATTAGGTTTGAGATTGATACATTAATTGTTATGTATCAGATACATTTAGTAAAATTCAAATTTACGTATCACGCCTAAAAAATTAGTCCATGATACATTATTATTTATGTAACTTATTTTGTTTGAGAGAAGAATCCACATGTATCAGAAATTTGTAGATGAAAGGGCTGATACATGATAAATTATACATTTGGTAGAATTTTTTGTATCAAGTATCAATACTAATTAAGGTTATGTATCAAAACTAATATTTGAACACGATACATTGTGTATGATAGAATTGTAATGTATCATAACGTTGAAACGAAGATAATATACATTAATTTAAGAACAAAATCAACTAGATACATTAAAATCTGAACCTATATGTATAAAAAAATATGAAAAACCAAAAATTTGGAAAAAAAAGTCAACAATCTAATGAACGGAAGGCAATGAAGATGTATCCTTCTCAGACTAATTGGGTATGCCCAATACTGAAAGATCGAACTAATGAAATGAAGTGTATCAAGATTGCCATTAGAAATTCCTAGAACCATTCCAAATGCACTCCAAGATGAACTCTCTGCATTAACAACGTTTTCCACCCCTCTTCCAGTAAATAGACTGGGAGTAACAAATCCAATAATTTTTTAAGATGAAAAAACTAAAAAAGAAAAAAGGAAATTGAAAATTAAAGTGATGAAAAAAAAAATCTACTTCTTGAATAACTTGAAATCATTAATTGGAAAGAGAAAAAGATTTGAAATTCAAAAAGGGATTAATGTAGGTAACTGTGGAGAGATTTGTGGGTTGAAAAAAGAAAAGAAAATCATGGGAATAAGATTTCAAATTAATGTATCCGGAAAAGGGGATGATGGAGCAAATGAGGAGATTTTTGATGTTTTTTTGAAATGGTAGGAAAAATAAGAAAATATGATAATAAATGATATGTAGTTAGATAATTTTTCCATAAAATAATGATGTAATACTTGACTTTGGCTAGGATTATTATTTGTCGTTATTGTCATTTTTTGTTTTTTTTTCTTTATTGCGATTTATAATTTTCACAAAAAATATATCTATTTAAAATATCTTATTTACCTATCTCCTTACCATTATTACAATCTGTTAAATAATTTTCATCTCTCCTCATCATTACTATTAAAATTAATTATTTTTTCTTCATTTTATTTTTATAATATTTTAAAATGACAATCTTGTTTATCTCTCATCTTTATCATCATAATTAATTATTCTTATTCACAAACACATTCATTTTCCTTAATTATTTTCTTTCTTTTGATTTATAAAATTTGAAGAAAAAAAATAGATCTTAAATATTAATATTATTATTCACAAAAATTATCCTTTTTTTCTTTAATTTTTTTTCTCTTGGTCTGCAAAATATGTAAAAATAAAATTTCTCTTTGATCAAGAGTCATAATTATCCTTTTTCTCGTTTTCTTGACTTTTAAATATTTTTAAATTTATATTTTATGTTTAAAACCTCAAAAGAAGTTATAAAATAGTATCTAATTTAATATTTTTTTAATATAGTTATTGTACTCACCTTATATTATGATTATGATAAATATATTTACTTTATTTATCTCTCTTCTTATCATTACTACAATTTATTGCTTTTTCATCTTTCCTCATTAGTATTATAATTTAATATATTTTCTTAAATTAGTTTTTTTACCTTCTATTTTATTAATTTTTTAAATTGAAAAATCTTATTTATCTCTGCTTCTTATTATCATAATTGATAATTATTATAGCCTCCTTACTCAAGGGAAGAAAAACCATGACCTACATCGTGTAGGATTTTTAGCAGCTTCTCACTAACTTCAAAGAGCGGCTTCAGGTTACAACTCTATAATCTAAGGGACTAACCCTAGTACCTCAACTCCAACGATTAACTATAACCGTTATATTTACTCTCCAAGAAGGCACAACAACTTCTTGTTACAACTCTCACACACTCACTTTCAAACTTAGAATTATTACAACTCAATAATGATTCCAATTTACTTTAACAATAAACTTATTTAGAATGAAAACTTGACTCTAGTTCTTCTTTCTTCTACCACCACTTCTTGCCTTTTGCTGAAAACAACGATATTCATTGTGTGCAAAATATAAAGTTTCATTATTCAACTTTCTCCTTTTATAGTCATTCTGTTTTGTGTGTCTTGAAAACTCTAATTCAGTCCGAAAGTCGCTCTTCAATAGGTCGGCTACTCCTTTTACAGCTTACGTGGATTCTAATTTATTCTCACACGGCTTTACTTTGCTAATCATTTTTAGAATCTGATCTACTTTGTCAATCATCAAAAACTGTTTTTGTTGAATATTTATTTGTTATCAGAAAGTATGACAGAAAAAGTTCTCTTAGGATCGATACCACATATAAAAATTGGATTATATTTGCTACAACCTGTTAGACTTTTAAGAAGAATTTTGGGTATATATATATATATATTAATATTTTTCATGTAATACTAAGAGCTAATTTCTTTGTTAATAGTAAAAATTACTAAATGTTTAAATTTTCTTGAACAATTAAACTAATCATGGATATGCACTCTTTAAACTCACCCAATTGGTGTTCTAATTTGATGATTAATTCATGTAACTAATGAGATACTTTTTTTTAATGATCTTCTTTATCCCAATCAAAAACAAATTATTACATAGGCAATGGGGGAGGAGGAAATTGAGGAGGGGATAATTACAAGGTGGAAAATAGGTAGAACCCTCACCAACAAGGTGAAAGTTCACATACCCAACTAATTGGGTATTATCAAAATTCCAAGAAATTTTATTGTTAACAAGAAGTAAATCCATACCTGAATATCGATGAAAGGACGCCAACTGCCCCGTTGATAGAAGATGATCAATACGTCACATTTTCAAAACATCATTCAGGCTTATACAAAAAAGCTAGAAAATTAGAATGTAATATTGATATTTGAGTAATATTATTTTCATCAAACAATTTGAAATTATCGACTGATTTTCAAAACGTAATATAATGCTAAATAAAAGTACTCATCTTGTTGACTTGAAACAAAGTGAGCAAGATCGACAACAACGTTAAGAATTTTGAAATAAGCGATAATGAAATGAATACTTTCACTTACTAATCATATCAAGATTCAAATAAATTGATCAATAACTACTTATGAATAATACCATTTGATGAAAATAACATTATTCCAACATAAACATCAAATTCACTAGCCTTTTGTATAAGCATGAACAAGTTTTGAAATGTGACATATTAACACCTCCATTAATATAAAGTTTTGATCACTATTTTCGACGAAGAATTCACTTTCTAACCTAATATTGTAATTAAATAAAATCTTTTTCATGAAAAAAATTATAGAAGCAAAATGAAATTGGTATAATATTTGTAATGAGATATGAACTTTAAATTTAAATAGGTAAAATATTATTGATTAACTTACCTAATGCTAGGCTAGCGTTTGACCATATATTTCCAAATATTTTGAGAAAATTATTTTTTGGTAAAATTTTGCCATGTGTTTGACCACAAATTGCTAAATCTTTTTGGCAAGTCATTTATGGGTGAAGTTTTGCCATGTGTTTGGATACAAATATTTTTGGCAAGTCATTATTGGGCGAAGCTTTGTCCTGTGTGTGGCCATATATTTTTTTGGAGATATATTTGACTTTTTTTAAAATAATATATGATTTATACCTATAAGTTTTAAAAATGTATTAAAAATACTCATAAGTTTGTATTGTTAACATAATTAATATGAATTTGAAAAAAAGGAAGAAAATAAAACGAAAATATCATTGATTTGAATACATAAAACTACTAGTACTACTTGTAATTGGAAGTGACTTCAGAGAGTAAGCTCGGATAAAAATTGTATAAAATATGTATATAATGGTATAAATTTTGTACAACAAACTAGGAATGAAATTTAGTCTAAAATTACAAATGTTGGGTGTTTTATAAAATATAAAAGTTTAGGATAATTTTTAATTTTTTTAAAATTCTCGAATACGAAAATCTGGCTCAAATTTTATTTTTTTCTAGAACTTGGGAATTTGGGATACCAATTATATGGCCAAACACTAGTTACGAATTTGTTTCTAAATTTTCTGATTAGTAAATGAAAATGTAATTGGAAGGAACATTAGTTAAAATATCAAAGTCCTCAAATATTATTTATAGCAACCAAATCAAAATCTCAACTTATCTTTGATTAAAGGTATCCCATAAGATTAAATGTTTATTAAATTAAATATTCCTATAATATAATCTAATTTCTGAATACATCTCTTGTATTCTAGAATATAAACACTTACACCATTTATATTATGAAAATATTATACACTTATACTCTCTATGAGTTATAGCCATGACTAAATATATTAGTACATATAGTAAAATTATTAATGACACAAATTACTTAATAAGATATTTCAATTATTATTTGTAACTTTCTCGCACTTAAAGCATACACGTTATTTTATTTTCATTGAGTTATAATATTTTATTATATAATATTAAGGGTGTGACCTAGTCATTAGCATAGTGGTTGAAAATCACAGTACGACTTTTCCCCACCTTCTAGCCTTGTGAATAGAGTTATCTAGTACTTATTACTGGTATAAGGTAACATATATTCCGTGAAATTAGTTAAGATACACATAAAATTGACTTGGTCACCACAATTATCAAAAGATATATATTAATAAAATATTCAAGGGTGTGACCTAGTGATCAAATAAAGTGGATTAAAAATCATGAGATATGTTATTTTTAGACTTGTGAATAGAGTTATCTAGTACTTGTTATTGGTATGACGTAACATATATCCCGTAAATTAGTCGAGGTACAAATAACCTGACTTAAATACCACTATTATCTAAATATATATTTCATTATATATTAATTTCTCATTTTTACAACCCAAAATAAACACATTCACACAACGCAAGTCTCCCGTTAACATCTGTTACGCACATTTGTTTGGTGTTATATCTCTACTTACATGTTTAACAACTTTCTTTGGTTTTAATTTATACTTTATATTCGTGTTAAAAAAATTATTTCATATAATTAATAATTTATTTGATTTAAATAAACTAGTTTTCCTAAAATCAAAAGTTCAAAATGTTGCTCTCACTTATTTTTTTGGTTTACACCAATTGATTCCACATACGGAATAAAAGAATTATGTCACGACCCGTTTCCTCGAGCCATGATGGCACCTACTATATCCCACCAGTAGGTAAGCCAACCCGAAACCCTAGTAGTGGGTAAAAGGGCAGAAACCAAGTGGCAGAATGAATAACAACAAAAAGGAATAAGGCAAGCCAAAAGAATACATACATAAGAACTGAATCCCTCCCACAACCTAGAAGTCACAAGTACAGAGCCATACTAAGAGTACAAGTCCCAAAAGTGGACCAACATACAAAAATATACGCAACTACAAAGGACCTATCTCAAGTACAAAAGAAGAGCCACAAAATATATGTACAGAAGGAGATGACAATGATCAGGATGCTGTGCTCACCCTCGCCTCGAGATGTTGGATGCTACTGGCTCGAAAGGCGGCACTGATGACTGGTGCTCGGTTCTGCATCACGAAAATAGATGCAGAGTGTAGTATGAGTACCAGTAGAAAGGTACCCAGTAGGCATCATAGGCCGACTGAGTAAGAAAGGTAAAAGCAATAGAAAATGCTAGAATAAAACACAGACAGAGGTCATGAACAAGAAAAGTAAAGGTATGCACACGAGTGTAAGGCAAACAAACTAAGGTGACTACTCTAACTGGCCCCCATAAGCTCAGAAGGTACACTCATGCGCAAATTGAAGTAAAAACTCAAACGGACCCCCAGAAGCTCGACATGTACACAGAAAGCTAAACCAAGACTAGAGGAGATTTGTAAACCCTAAGCATTACAAAAATGTCAGTATTCCCGAGCTATGAAAGAAAGGAAACACAGAGCCTAGACCTCGAACCGTGAGTGAGTCTGCCTATAGTAGATACGCCGATAGAGCAGAACTCTGCATGAGATAGCACAGATCCCGGACCTCGAACAGCGGATGTTGACTACCCGTAGATAAAGTGATATAACCCAAGGAGGGGAGGGGGCGGACTCTGTATGTCGACTCTAGTATAGTAGGGTAAATAAGCAACAACAGGAAGAACAGAGCCCGAACCTCGAACCACGGGTGAAACCTCCTGTTAAGTTACCACGGCAGTGTAAAGCTTCCAAATAAGCCATCCAAGGATTCCCGCATCTAAAAGTCATGGGAAACTCTTCATAATTATCTTCTATATCCTCTAACTATCTCACGGTGACAAGAGAACCGAACTGAAGCCATATGTATCACCGAACGGGCCCGAAGGGCGGCCGAAAATGTAGAGACTTAGGATCATACATGAATTATGGATGTTAAGGCCCCACAGTTGGGTCACTGCCTAGCTAAGGCTCATCTCTATCAGACCCAAGTCTTTTATATCAGTCTACCAGGACCTACGCCGCTCAAAGTCACATCGGGGCGGAAATAATATTATCTATAGACTCTAAACAATCGTGAGTCTAAGGCATCACTAGTCTAAGTCTAAACTAAGGCCAAACATGCTCCAATATAACTCATATGTCAAAACCAGGCCAACCAAGGAAGAAATGATGATCAAATATAACAATTGAAATACCCGCTGAACCCGGAGACAGCCTAAATATGAATTTTATCGAAAAAATAGCATGCTAATCTAGTTCCCCACCCCAATATTCATGCAAATCCACATATGCTCACACATTCAGACTCTATCTAAAAAGGGAAGTCGTAGCCTACCTTAGGCCGAACACGCGTGCTCCAAACTACTCCGTCGGAGTTTTTTTTCTGAACGAACTCGGATCGCTGCCACACTATCAAAAATAGAATCACAACGTTGTTACAGTTGTTTAGATACTAATTTCACAAGAAATGGAGGTAGACCAATTTCGAGGTAAAAAAAGGAGAAAGTGGGACCCACATCAGAAATTCCAAAATTAACCACAAAAATAGGTTCTAAATAGCACTCCAAACTTGTGTTCCAAATTGGAACACAATTCGGGGCTCGGAACAGTCCCAACATGAACATGCAACGAAAAACCCAAAATTACGCAGCTGCTATTTACAAGAAATTACCAGAAACGAGAGCTCAAATGCTAAAACCAACCACACCATGACGATCCTCACAAAAAACTCCACAATCTAGGCTCTTGGATCACTAAATTCAGACATAAAATGGCCAAGAAATCATCTTCCAAATTTTTCCAAAAATTGAGCTCGAAAATGAACTATGGCAGCAGTTAAAGCATAATTCTTACCTCAAACAAAACTTCAAATACGAACTCCAACCATGCCAACGGCTTCTCCTAAAAAAATCACTCAAGATAGCCCCAAGAATCACCGAAATCAGACCTAAAATTGCTGAGATATCAAATCTCAAAAACTCTCAAAATCAAACTCACAAAAAGGGTCGTGGTAGCAGGTATTTCACGAAATAGAGACCCCAAATCAGATTCTGAGCTTACCAACGCGTTCCTTGTGAAAAAACACCACAAGATGGACCTTTGAATCACTAAAATCGGACTTGAAATGAAATAGTTATGAAGGTTTGAAGTCGAGAAATGAGGCTGAAATGGCCTGCACCAGCTGTATATATCAGCTGAAAAGCTGGTTTTTTTTTATGCCAACTTTTAAATCGCCGATGGGGTGATCGGGATTAATTCGGAACCCGATAAAAATAAAATAGATCTTCTACCCTACTAAATTCGACATTCTGGACTCAATAACATAGTCAAAATTTCCATCAGAGGTCATCTCGATAAAAAGTGGGTCCCACTCCCAAATGCCATTTTAAACCAAAATCCACCGAGGGGATCGGAATGAGTTCGGAGGCCTCGGGAGTCGAACGAAAGTTTATTTAAGACCAAACTCGACATTCCGGGGTAACCGCGCTGTCAAAATTTTCATTCAGACACATTTTCAAAGAATGTTGACCAAAGTCAACCGCTGGCCAATTTTCAAGGCTAAAATGCTAAAAGTGGTTTAAACTCACACTGAAAGCCTCGGGACTCGAGTCAACCACGCGTCTAGTCTAATTTGGCCATTTCGGAGCTGATGGAACTGTTAGAATTTCGTTCTGAGGCCGTTTTCCTGATGAACTGACTAAAAGTCACTTTTCAAGTTTCAAGTCCTCTAAAACACGAAAACCTGCGCAAAATCCAAATGAACGACCAAGCGACCGAACTATCAGTGCCATCAAGTCATAAATGACTTGGGGTCACTGTAGGAAATCTCTAAATGCCTACGTCGAAAGAAAAGGCAGTCTTTAAGTGAATGCACCCAGTTCTGCCTTAAATTGCTAAAAGTTCTAACCGACGAAAAGAAGGCGGGTACACATAAATGACCTAGAGGGTCATTACGACATCCACTACTAAAAGAACGTTCGTCCGCGAAAGTAAGGATAAGGATATACATGAGGGCTCAAATAAGCTGGGGAACTGCTCCCACATCTCTTGCTCGGTCTCCCAGGTAGCCTCTTCGACTGGACGGTGTCGCCACCGGACCTTAAATACAGGAATGGACCGGGAACGGAGCTGACAAACATCTCTGGCTAATATGGCTACCGACTTCTCAACAAAGGTCAACATGTCATCTAACTCAACTCAATTGTACTGTAGCACATGAGACTCATTTGTAATATACCGGCGTAGCATCGATACATGAAATACCGGGTGTAGAGCTGAAAATAAATGAGGTAGGGTTAACACATAGGCAACATCACCAACCCTCCTCAGGATCTTAAAAGGCCCAATATATTTGGGGCTAAGCTTACCCCGCCTGCCAAACCTTATCACGCCCTTCAAGGGCGACACTGATGAGTCCACGATTTAGACTCATTTAGGGATTTATTTTAATAGATTTAGTGTCCTCAAATGCATATTTTGTGCTAATAACTGATGTAAATCCTTGATTTTCAGGTATTTGTATTGAGGAACAAAGCATAGACAGTAATGAGTAAAAAGGAACAAGGCAGCTGAAAGAATGAAGAAAAGAAGGCCTGATGATCGCCTAACCCATTGGGCGAGTCGCCGAATGAATATGATCTCGCCTAAAGTTGCAGCGTGCCAAGCCATGAATGAGAAAATCAAGTCGGCGATAGAAAGAGCAGTCGGCGAGTCGCCGAACGATTCCGCGATGCAGTGCTAGATCACCCAAAATTAAATTGAAGATGCTGAAGGCCAAAGATAAAAGGCGATGGAATATACCAAAGGGCGGATCGCCGAGTGGATCGGTGATCCTGACTTATTGCGCCGAATGGTCCTTCGCAGCACATTTTTGGAGGCTATAAATACATTTTTAAATTTCGAGTTTAGTATCTATCTAGTTTCTGTCTATAGAATCAGTTTTAGAACTCTAAGTTTGGAGACAATATTTTCCTTAGCTTTGAAGATTTGAATATTTCCATTTGTGAGAAATTGGGAGTGGGTCTTTGAAATTCTTCAACCTTGACCTTTGTAAAGACAAAATTAATCATACAGAGTTGATGGAAAACCAAGACTACTGATTTGATGGTCTTCGGGTATTGGGTTTTCATGGGTTCAACTCGAGAGAGTGAATCTTAAACCCTTTTCCACACATTCAGCTCGAAAGAGTGAATAGACTAAAGCGAAGGCTGTACTTAATTGCTGCTCATTGGTGTTCGAGAGAAGCCAATTTGATTCAAGGTAAAATGTTCGAGAGAAAGTTTATCCCCACTAAAGTCTAGCTTGTTTACTGATTTA
The DNA here is from genome assembly GCF_000226075.1 of Solanum tuberosum. Taxonomy (NCBI): domain Eukaryota; kingdom Viridiplantae; phylum Streptophyta; class Magnoliopsida; order Solanales; family Solanaceae; genus Solanum; species Solanum tuberosum. The sequence continues at coordinate 1,873,001 of NW_006238979.1, read as the reverse complement.
CAACTATTTACTATCAATAGCAATTACCCATTTGTCTACCTTAGCTCATAATCCAATCACATTCCAAGAGCCTGTCTCTTTAATCTTTTATTCGTGTTATTTGTCGCTGTTGTAGTTGATAATTAGAATCAAAACCCCCCATATTAGACACTTGTGTCACCCTTAATTTGAAACCATGCTTTTATTCGTAAATGTTTTTACCTACGATTGATTTGAACATATTTGTACTTGGCTCTTGAATCTTAAGCATGTACCACTCCCCGTGGGATTCGATCCCAACTCACTTAGTTGGGTTATATTACTGACTAACGATCGTTGGCACTTAGTATTGGAAGAAGTGTCCTGATGCATGAAATCAAAATGGCACCGCTGCCGGGGAGTGGTGTTGTTTAAGATTGTTTAGTTAAGTTGAATTTTGTTCTTGTTAATTATATTGAACTTACCTTATTTTTAGTTTTGGTTTTTGTGTTGCTTTCTTGAGCAAAAAATTGGAACATATCTAATAGAAACAGTGACCCAATGGACCACCCTCCTTTGAGATTGATGATTTTTAGGGATAACATCCTAAATTTCAAACAATTGGAGGGGGAGTCTATTTATGAGTTCTGGCTAAGGTTTGAGATCCTATTGCAGCAATATCCAACTCATGGAATTTCAGATAAGATTCTTTTGGAATGCTTCTACAGGGGTTTGGACCCCGACAATAGAATAGTGGCTAACCAACTTTTTTCGGGTTGTTTGCTTGGATAATCCTATGAATCAGCAGCCTGATGTTTGCGTAATCAAGGACACAACTTCCGATGCAAGTGTCTACGATCGTGCAATAGTATAATAACCCAACCAAGGGTCGGGATCGTTCCCAAGGGAGTGGTTTTGAGAATTAATAGAAAAATAAAATTTAGTTCTAACTAGTCGTAGCTAAAGACATTAACGATTAAAAATATTGTAAATTAAAGGGGGACACAAGAGTGTCAATTAAAAATGGAGTTTTGTCACAAGTAAGTAAAAACAACAAAATAAACAAGGTTTTCTAAGTAATGAGAGGGGATCCTTGCGATGTGACGGGAATACGGGTTAAGCTAGATTAGTAGGTACATGCTTTCAATAGAAGATTCATAGAATAATTGTGATTAGGCTAGACTTTAAGAGGGATAAGCTCTCTCTCGAACAACTTACCCCGTTTCAAATGCATTCCTCTTGGACACCCACTTGCCGCATGAAGACCAGCCTACGCCTTAACCCACTCACTCTCTCGAGCTGAGTGAGTGGACATGGGACTATGGTTCACTCTCTCGAGCTGAACCTCATGTCGACCCACTCACACTGACCATTAATCTAGTGGTCTTAGTTTTACGACCTCTCTCTCGAGCAAGGCGAAAATACAGAGATAAACTTGTATTTTTAACTACAAATTCATTAAATTCATCCACAACCACTAAACGAAATCACATTTAAACTACGAATACACTATCAACAAGCAAGACCCAACAATTACCTTAACCCATATTCGCTAAATCACACCCCAAGAATTGGGATTTTTAGCCACACATCAAGAGATTGGAATTTATACCTAAATGAGCTTGCATTCAAATGGGTATGAAGATTTAAGTCTTGTTACAAGCCAAGAATGAAGAATCCAAGAGACCCAAGTCCAAATCCTTGGAGATGAAATCCTCTTCTTCTTCAAGTTTTGAAAACCCTCTCAAAACTTTTTTTTTCCACAACTTTTTTTTTTCATTTTTTTTATTATATGGATGGGTTCCGTTTTTCTTAAAACCATGGGTAAGAGGAGATTTCCTTGCACTTCTTGACTTGCCATTTTCTTTTCACCACACCCCAACTTAGCCTTTGTGCCTAAGTTGGTTATTCAACTAACCACAAATCAAGAGGATTAATGGTAATGGATTACAAAAGGTCTAATTTTCAACAAGTTTCTTCCAAAGAAGGTTAAGGTTCAAGGGGTGTTCAAGAGAGAATCACACGCTCACAGGGTAGGTCACAAAAGAGGTACATGTCAAATTGGCTCACACTCTTAGAAGGTGCCTAAGATCATATCAAGAGATAGCATCACTTAGTTGATTGGACCAACGGGGAAAATTCTAAGATATATCATGCATGGTTGAAAGTAAGCTCATCACACTGGGCATTGACACTACAGTCAAACAAGACTCCACACTTTTGCTAGTGTGCAATGATCATCACAAGAGAATCGATTTGATAAATGGCTAATCACAACGAGATGCAAAGAGTTCACATATTGTCTATGCAACTTCATTTGGCCTCATCATAGCCGTACATTCATGTTCGTTCGATTATAAGCACTATTCAAGGCATCGGTATTGATTGGAACTGAGACTTAAATTTTGCAAAAGAACAGCCACATTCCACACATGAAAGGTGGCAAAAAAATTTGGACGGGTCAAAATCATTTTTGCAATTTAAAATAAAAGGAGCCATAAGCTCAAACATCCCTAGAAAAGTAGTATTAACAAAATTTTCAATAGAACAACCCAAATATATACACAAAACACGAAAAAAAGTAGCACGCAAAAGGTGTGGGCCTCACCCCACCACAATTAAAAGTAATTTTTCGTCTAATGCAATTAACAAAATATCCAAAATGAAAATTTAGGAAAGACAGAGAGGAAGGTAAAGAAGGGATCCTATCTAAGTAGTCGCTCCATCTGTTTGGGCATCAGTGCCCGGAGTGTTGTCATTCTGCTTCTGGTTCTCTTTTTCTTTTCGTTCTGCTTCAGCTTCTGCAACGATATTAGCCTCGATCAAATTGTCCAACTCGTGAGCTGCCACAAAGGTGTGTATCACATTGCTGAACCCTTGAGCCCACGAAGGGACATTAGGGTCAATGGGCATCCTCCTCCTCGAACTGGAAGTCTTGTTCTTGCTCCTTGCAGTTTTTCTGAAGTTTTGTGCTCTTATGTGTCTGGGTGGCATGTGTCTTCTTGCAACTTTCGATCTGGCCATGATTGCAAAGTCTTGAGATAATGTTAGAACATATTTGACAACCAAAATAAAGACATTCAGCTGCAGAAAGACTAGATAGTCCATTCGGCATGCAGGTGAATACATTCGGCGAGACATAGACAATCCGCCGAAGGTCACAGTGCAAAATGAGTTAGGGGTGTAGACAAAGGGCGAATAAGAAGACTTTAGGCGAGTCGCCGAGTGCTCTTGGCAACCTCATACTTCTTGCCGAAAGTTACAGACGCCACAATAAATAAATCATGATAATAAGGGCGAGATAGGGTAAGTAGGTGAACCGCGGAATAGTTCGGCAAGCTTGTCACTGCTCGCCGAATAACCCAACGTGCCTACTTTTGACCTAACTTCTCAAAATTATCCCCGCAATCCCCAAAAATGCAATTTAAGCAGAAAAAGCACACATTCGACTAGGACCCATAACATACGAATACCACTCATTACTCATTAACTCCACTTGATGCATTGGAGAACAAGATTTCATAGTTTAGGCAATAAAAGAGGGGTTATCGAAGAGAAATTTCCACATAAACAATTAAACCTAATTAGGGAGGTTCAGCAGATTTCGATAAGATCACGAATTTGCAAATGAGTACAATTTTGACAAGATAGTTATGGGGTTCAGGACACTAACCTTTTGTGCTGATCAAATGGATATTGAGATGCTAGGAAGCACTGTAATCCGACTCCAAGCACAAATCAACTAAAATGTTGTAAAAGTGCAAGAAATATAAAAAACTAGAGTGCAGGTATGAGTTTGGAGAGATAAAAAGTGAGGGAAAGTGAATGAAATTGAAACTTTTAAACCTTTGGCTCGCAAAAACCATCCAGTTTTCGCCCACTCGGCAACATTAGTCAAGCTCGCCTACTCACTCGGCGGAACGCTGACTATTTGGTTTCTTCACCGAAATTCACAGAACCTCTGGTTTATGAGGGTCCAAACGGAGGTTTACGTCGTGATCGCCGACATGGTTGACGATTCGCCAATAATTTCCTATGTTCACCGAGTTTTATAGACTCCAATGTAAGATGGTCTTGAGTCTAACAATGGTGTAGTTCTGAGTCGCCGAACCATTCGGCGATTCACTGATTGGACCTGTTGCTTGCCAATCTGCACTTTTCATTCACTCTCCACACTTCCATCTGCAGAATCAACACACTATTATTTTATCAAAGCAAAAAGAAAGCAATAAATGGTTTTAGGTTGCCTCCCAAACAACACCTTAGTTAACGTCGTGGCACGACACTAGTCAACAACTATTCTTCATCCTCAAAGTCATCCATGGTGTAGTTAGGTGAGTCCTCGGTGAATGGTGGATAACGACATGTCATCAAATGGGTGATCTGAGCATCCTGCAGCTGAATAGTCATGGAGTTTGAGGCAGATGTTTCATTCAACATTTCAATGTTTTCCTTCATCTCATTCAACTTCTTGTCTTGTTCTTCAAGTTTTTGTTGAATGAGTGAAAGAGCATCGTCCATTTGCACATCCTCATTCCTCTTCCCGAGTCTACATTCTCGAAGGAAGAAGTTCGTTTCCTTTTCCATGGCTCGTGCTTCCAACCCCATGACTCGTTTGGACAGAATGTCTACTTGAGTCACTAGTGCGTCCCACTCGTGTTTCTTTTCGGCCTCCTTGTTGGTTTCAACCATACCATCAAGGAGTGTTTCGATAACTTTGTAGGGCTAATGGAGCATACCGCCCTAAAAAAGTTGATCGGCTATGCTCCTATTTTTGGGTCCAAGACCCCGATAGAAGCACTCCAACAGCGTCTTGTCAGACATTCCATGAGATGGGCAGGGTTGTAGCACTGATTGAAACTTCAACCACATTTCTTGATCTGTCTCACTCCCTGCTTTTTTGAACGTCAGGAGGTTGTCCCTGAGGTTCAATAGTTTCAGGAGGGGATGGTCTGTGTGGTACCCATAATGATCATCCATTCTTATTTCCCTGATTTGATATTCCAAACAAGCAAAACAAAACTACAATTTAGATTAGTAAAGTTAAACTAAAAAGAATAATTTTTTTTACATAACTAAGATTTCCCAAATAAAAGCACTCCCCGGCAGCGACGCCATTTTGATGTTTGCGTAATCAAGGACACAACTTCCGATGCAAGTGTCTACGATCGTGCAATAGTATAATAACCCAACCAAGGGTTGGAATCGTTCCCAAGGGAGTGGTTTTGAGATTTAATAGAAAAATAAAATTTAGTTCTAATTAGTCGTAGCTAAAGACATTAACGATTAAAAACATTGTAAATTAAAGGGGGGCATAAGAGTGTCAATTAACAATGGAGTTTTGTCACAAGTAAGTAAAAACAACAAAATAAACAAGGTTTTCTAAGTAATGAGAGGGGATCCTTAGGATGTGACGAGAATACGGGTTAAGCTAGATTAGTGGGTACATGCTTCAATAGAAGATTCATAGAATAATTGTGACTAGGCTAGACTTTAAGGGGGATAAGCTCTCTCTTGAGCAACCTACCACGTTTCAAATGTGTTCCTCTCGGACACCCACTTGTCGCATGAAGACTAGCCTACGCCTTAACTCACTCACTCTCTCGAGCTGAGTGAGTGGACATGGGACTAGGGTTCACTCTCTCGAGCTGAACCTCTAGTCGACCCACTCACACTGGCCATCAATCTAGTGGTCTTAGTATACGACCTCTCTCTTTTGCAAGCCAAAAACACAAAAATAAAATTGTATTTGCAACTACAAATACATTAAATTCATCCACAACCACTAAACGAAATCACTTTTGAACTACGAATAGACTATCAACAAGTAAGACCCAACAATTATCTTAACCCATATTCGTAAAATCACACCCCAAGAATTGGGGTTTTTAGCCACACATCAAGAGATAGGAATTTATACCTAAATGAACTTGTATTCAAATGGATATGAAGATTTACGTCTCGTTACAGACCAAGAATGAAGAATCCAAGATACCCAAGTCCAAATCCTTGGAGATGAAACCCCCTTCTTCTTCAAGTTTTCAAAACCCTCTCAAACTAAGAGCAAATATATCAAAAAGTACTATTCTATATGAAAATTATAATAATTGTTTGACTCTTAAAAACTACAACTCTAACTAGTATTTATATATTTCACAGATTTGTGCTGCAGTGAATCATTCGGCGTCGTTAATCAGAATCCCCGATCAACTCGGTGATTCACCTTTTGGTGTAGTTCATCGCCGCCTTGCACCAACCTTGAGCATCCTCCTGCTCTGGGTCATTGGGCGACATGGTACTGCTTCGCGAAACTGTTCGGCGAAGCGCCGACTGCTCCCTTTTTCCGCCGACTGCTCCCTTTTTCCGCCGACTTAATCCTTTCCTTCAGGTTCAGCACACTGGAACAAAAGGCGAAATAAGACCCTTCAACGACTCTCCAAGTGAGCTCGACGATCCTCTGGCCTTCATTTCTTCATTCTTTTCAGCCTTTGCGTTCCTTTTTGTGACGTAGTGTCCATGATTTCCTTCGAACTTCAAATACCTGAAACTTAAGTATTTTCATCAGATATTGAGATAAAATAAGCATTTGAGGATACAATTTCTATTAAAATATAGCCCTAAATGAGTCCAATTTGTGGACTCATCACAACCCAACTCCTTGATTGTGTGGCCAAGACCAACAAGGAGACAAACAAAGACCAATACTTGGCCATATTGTTAGGTCAGCTGGATATCTTGGCCAAAAAGGTCAAGGAACTGGAAGTAGTGTGCAAGAGGAAGGACATGTACATTCCCCCTCACGAGCGTCGAAAGATGAAGAAACAAGAGGGTGGGCAAATTGAAGAAGTCCTCTTACTCATTCTACACAAAGTCAAAAAACACGACAGAGTGTTGGAGTAGTTATGAGAGAATGTCTTGATGCTGAACCAAATGACAACCTCTCATGCCATGCTTATTCAGCTACTAGGGTCCCAAATGGACCAAGTGTTGTCTCACTTCTTCCCAGAGCCAGAAGAGGGGTTGCCTTATAAAAATGAGGCAAACCCTACTAATGGAACTTAAGTGGGACTTGCATCATGCCACGACATTTACTAAGGCGCTTCTTGGGAGGCAACCCAAGTGTTTATCACTTTATTTTTGTTTTAGAAATAATGGTGTGTTGATTGTGCAGGTTGAAGTGTCGAAAGTGTTAGAAAGAGAGATTGGCGATCTAAATTCCCAGTCGATGAATCGCCGAAGAGGTCGACGAGCCAAACCTAGACCTTCGTTGGTTTCAAAACATTTTCAAAGTGGAGTCTGTAAAACTCGGCAAGCACATGAGCAACTTGGCGAATCACCGACTAGGTAGGCGATCGCGATCTAGTCTGCCATTTGGACCCCCACATTAACTGGAGGTCCTGTAAAACTCGGCGAGGTAAGTTCCCACTCGGCGTGTCTCCCAGTGGGTCGGCGAGCAAAATTAATGTCACTGAATGGCGAGAACTGAACGGTTTTAAAGGCCAATAGTTGAAACTTCCAAACTCTTCACTTTCCCTCACTTTTAATCTTCCCAAACTCACACTCGCATAGTATTATCTATATTTCTTGCATTTTCATCGTATTTGAGTTGTTGATTGTGTGTCGGAGTGGATTAGTTTTCCACCTAGCATTTCAGTCTTGATTATTCGGTATCTAAGGTTGGTTTTTCGAACCCCGAGTTTATTTTTAGAAATCTTGTACTTATTTGCAATTATCTTATCTTAGTGATGTGTGCTGGGACTCTCTGATCTTAATTGTTTTCGTATGTGCCTGTGTTAATTCAAAAATCTTGCCCGTACTATTTATGTGGTTGAATTCCCATGATTTTATGCCTTAAAATTGGTAAAAGTTTGTAGGGTTGTGCTTGCATTTTTTTGGGTCTAGTCGGGTGAAGTCTAAGTAGCTCGTATTTGTGCCAAATGACGTATTTTTCCCAATGATGGAGTGGTTGATGTCATTTATCAAGGCAAAAGTCATCAAATGGCCAAATTTGGCCAAAACAGGAGAAGTCTGAGTATCCCGGGGTAATGGATGCATTGGGTCTGAGCTTAATTTGATAAAGTGCATGCTTTGATTTTGTTTATGGGGGTTGCGGGGTTGAATTTGAGAAGTTGGGTTGAAAGTAGGAACGTTGGGTCATTTTACGAGCTGTGTCGAGCTCGCCGAACCACTCGACGGTTCGCTGAAGTTCCTCATCTCGCCTTTATTTTCATACTAAATGAGTAGTTTTGTTATGTACCTTTAGGCGAGAAGCGTGAAGTTGCTGAAAGCACTCGGTGACCCGCCGAGTGACCTTCTTGATCACCCTTTGTCTACGCCCTTATCCCTTATTTGCACTGTAACTTTCGGCGGGCTAGTTTATGCTCGCCGAATGTTGTCGACGATTCGCCGAATGCTATCGGCGATTCGCCGAAAGGTCTTCCCATCACCAACATGCCAAAGTTTTTTGAGATTTTTGAGCCAATACCTTTGGCGAGCCCGATCGAGCTCGCCAATGTATTCGACGAGTCTATCTGCAACTGCTTTTTTGTGCTTTTGTTTGAATTGTTTCTGACACTTTTCTTGATGTTTTGCAAACATGACAAGGACAAACATCGACATGCAACCCCGAAAAAGAGCACGGGGTATCACAATCAATGAAGGGGGATCAAATCCTCCCAAAAAGGGAAGACAAGACCCTCTAACTAGAGGTCAGAGCAGAGGCAAGAGGCTCGCAATTGAGAGAGTGGATGTTGACTCCCGAGCTGTTTTATCTTAGCCTGAGGATAACCAACCTTTACAGTCCCGGTGGGATGAGCTCCGTTCTAGATCTTGCCCTGACTCAGTTAGAGTCCCCTCAGCTTCCACCCCAGCAGGCTCAGTACCAGCTCCAACACCTCCTGTGGCTCCTGTGCCACCAGTTGTCCCACCTCCCAAACTTCTTAACCAGTTGAAAGGTGATGAATTGTGAACTATTCTCGAGGAGAAGCTGTTATCTACACAGGACCTTGAGGGCAAGTACTCCGATGTGAGGGACACCCTCAATTTTTACTGCTTTGAACAGTTCACCAGGCTCCTATATTCCTTCATGGATCCGGGAGTTCTATATAGCGTATGGTGACTTAGTTCCAAAGAGAAAGACGAAGGCCAGTGATTTCAAACCGGTTAAATCGGTTGTGGTCCGGGGTAAGGAAGTTGGATGCAATAGCGAGTACATCAACACCGTACTTGACAGGGGGTATGACTTTGACTACCCCAACCTGACTACTGCCACATCTTCATTGGATGAGCTTAAGGGCTGGCTGGCGCCACTCATCTCAGACACCACCCTGAGGTGGATAGACACAAGAGTCCCGATGGAGAATATGGACTTGAGTGTAGCTGCACGTTATTGTTTTGGATTCATCAACATCTCTATTATGCCTTCCCAGAATTGGTCCGTTCTTCGTCATCCTAAGGCGGCCTACCTTGGGTCAATTATTTCTAGGAAGAGCATCATTTTGGGGTTTATTATTGAGCAAGAGATGGCTATGAGGGCCAAACAGAGGCAGACCCCACTTTCTTTCCCAATCTTGATGACGAAGTTGTGCCGACGTGCTGGAGTGCCTCAGGATGATACGAGAGATATTAAGGTTACCCCGTCTTCCTCCACTGACATCCGACGTATTGAGGCCAAGTACACTCGAGAGGAGGCTGATAGGAGGAGGGCAGCTCCAGTGGATACATCCCCGGAGGTGGATATTGATTCGATACCTACAGAGGCATCTTTGCCTACTCCAGCCTCCGGGCCTTCAGGTACATCTGCCTCTTCTTCTTCTTCATTGGACCCAAGTGCCTCTACCGCTTCCCAACCCACCAGGATCACTCAGGCTATGCTCTTGAAGATGGGGCACCTGGCCCATTCAGTTGACGTGAGGTCGACTAGACTTGAGAGATCCATCCCATGAATGATCGAGAGTGCCATCATTGTAGTAGTACCCCCTTCCAGACTTCAATTGATACTCTCACCACGACAATTGAGGCTTGTGAGAGTAGACATGGGAGACCTCCAAGGTTACGACTTTTAAAGCCGAAGTAGCAGATTTGAGGAAGGACGTAGACTATCTCAAGTCTACTGACTTCACTTCACTATTAGAGGCTGTTGATGATGTGGACGCTCTTGAGACTTCAGAAATTCCTTCGGCTACCACCCGAGATGTACATAGGGATGAAACGGTAGTTGATGAGTCGGAGGTAGAGACTGATGAGAAGCTGATAGAGATAAGGAAGAGAGCATATATGGAGATTTGCCAGATCTGGAGGAGATGATTGTACAGTCGATGATCCAAACATCGCTGACAGAGACATCTATGGCAACTCCTAGTAGAGTAGCTGGTACTTCTGAGGTGAGTCCCGGCACTGATGCCCAGGTTCTGAGGACTACCCGGGCACTAATGCCCAGACAATTGGAGCTACTGTTTAGACTGGATCCCTCTTTACCTCCCTCTCTGTCTTACTGTTTGACTTTTAGATATTTTTGCTTGCATTTGAGGACAAATGGGTTTTATTTGTGGTGGGGTGAGGCCCACCTTTTGTGATGATTATTCTGTGTATACATTTGAGCTTTTGAGCTATAAAATGTGTTAATACTGCATTTTGTGGATGATTAAGCTTGTGGCTCCTTATTTTTAATTATAAATGATTTTTGGACTCTTCCGATTTTTTTTATGCCACCTCTTGTTTGTGTTTGAATGTGGTTGTTCTCTTGCAAATTTGAATATCGGTCTTGATCAATACCGATGAGTTGAATAGTGCTCATAATCAAACAAAAATGAATGTGCGGCTATGATGAGGTCAAATAAAGTTGCATAGGCAACATGTTAACTCTATGCATCTCGTTGTGACTAGCCAAATATCGAATTGAGTGTCTTGTGATGAACATTGCACACTAGCGAAAGTGTGGAGTCTTGTTTGTCATTGATGTCAATGCCTTGTTGATGAGCTTACCGTGAACCATGCATGATGACACCTAGAATTTGCCCCGTTGGTCCGGTTTTCTAAGTGATGCAATATCATGATACGATCTTAGGCAACTTTGAAGAGTGTGAAACAATTTGACACTATACCTCTTTTGTGGCAAACCTTATGAGTGTGTGATCCTTGTTTGAACACCCTTTGAGCCTTATCCTTTTCTTGGAAGAAACTTGATGCAAGTTGTAACCTTTCTTGATTCATTACCCATAATCCTCATGATTTGTGGTTTGTGTGAATAGCCAACTTAGGACAAAAGCCTAAGTTGGGGGTGTGGTAAAAAGAGAAGGTGAATCAAGAAATGCAAGAAAGTCCCCTTTGACCCATGGTTTGAGAAAAATGGAACCCCTCCATATAAAAAAAGAAGAAGAAGAAAAGAATGAAAAATTGTGGAATAAAGTTGTGAAAATATAAAAAGAAATGAGGTTTCCAACAATCCATGGGAAGTGAATAATGGAGTGACTTGTGAGCACAAATGAAAATGATGAAGAAAAGGAAAGAAAGTGTTGTTCACACCACATTTCATGAGGATTACAACCATTGAGCCTAAATGACTATACCTTTGCACTCAACCCCGTTAGAAACCTTGAAAAGACCTTTTTTGATCTTGAGTGAGCTGAAACAATTGTTGATTGAAAAATAAGGGTAAACCTAGGGGTGAAATCATGCATTGTGTTCATCTTTGTGAGGGTGAGTGTTGCATTTGATTTCTGAGCTTTAAGTTGTTGAACCATTGTGTGTGAATATGGAATCATTCTTTGGGTGAGGGCACTTGAGTACCTTTGTTGAGCTTGAACTTGCATTTGAAGCAAGTATTGTGAGCTTGAGATTCTTTGATAATGGTGAGTCACAACTTGAATATTTTAGTGCACAATTGATCATTGCATGAGTAAGTTGAGTCTTTTGGTATGTATTCATGATTGAGTCTTCCGTAGCACTGTTTGAGACATCTTTTTTGAAATGCTGAACATGAGTTTTACTTGAGGACAAGCAAAAGTTTAAGTTGGTGGTGTTGATGAGTCCACGATTTGGACTCATTTAGGGATTTATTTTAATAGATTTAGTGTCCTCAAATGAATATTTTGTGCCAATAACTGATGTAAATCCTTGATTTTGAGGTATTTGTATTGAGGAATAAAGTATGGACACTAATGAGCAAAAAGGAACAAGGCAGCTGAAAGAACGAAGAAAAGAAGGCCTGATGATCGCCTAACCAATTGGGCTAGCCGCTAAGTGGCCATGATCTCGCCTAAAGTTCCAGCGTGTCAAGCCATGAAGGAGAAAATCAAGTTGGCGATAGAAAGGAGCAGTCGGCGAGTCACTGAACGGTTCCGCGATGCAGTGCTAGATTGCCCAAAGTTACAGAAATTAAAGATGCTGAAGGCAAAAGCAAAAAGGCGATGGAATTGACCAAAGGGTGGATCGCCGAATGGATCAGTGATATCGGCTTATTGCACCGAATGGTCCTTCGCAACACATTTTTGGAGTCTATAAATACATATTTAAATTCTGAGTTTAGTATCTATCTAGTTTTCCATAATCTAGTTTCTCTCTATAGAATCAGTTTTAGAACTCTAAGTTTGGAGACAATATTTTCCTTAGCTTTGAAGATTTGAAGATTTCCATTTGTGAGAAATTGGAAGTGGGTCTTTGAAATTCTTCAACCTTGACCTTTGTAAAGATGAAATTATCGTACCCAGTTGATGGAAACACAATTTGGTAACGATTTCTATCTTTTTATGATTTCTAGCTAAAACCCCAATTCTTGGGGTGTGATTACGTAATTATGGGTTGATTTAACTGCTGGGTATTGTTAATTGATAGTTTAAATAGTTGTTTAAAAGTGATTTCGATCAGTAATTGTGGTTTAACTTAAAGGGTTGTAGTTGCAAATGCAATTCTAACTTCATGTTTTTGGCTTGCTCAAGAGAGAGGTTTTAAAACCAAGACTACTAATTTGATGGTCTGTGGGTATTGAGTTGTCATGGGTTCATCTCGAGAGAGTGAATCCTAAACCCTTTCACATATTCAGCTCGAGAGAGTGAATGGACTAAAGCGAAAGGTTGTTCTTAATTACTGCTCATTGGTGTTTGAGAGAAACCAATTTGATTCGAGGTAAACTATTTGAGAGAAAGTTTATCCCCACTAAAGTCTAGCTTATTCACTAATTTATAGCTATTTACTATCAATTGCAATTACCCATTTGTCTACCTTAGCTCATAATCCAATCACATCCCAAGAACCCGTCTCTTTACTTGTTTATTTACGTTATTTGTCGCCGTTGTAGTTGATAATTAGAATCAAAACCCCCCATATTTGACACTTGTGTCACCCTTAATTTGAAACCATGCTTTTATTCGTAAATGTTTTTACCTATGATTGACTTGAACATATTTGTCCTTGGCTCTTGAATCTTAAGCACGTACCACTCCCTGTGGGATTCGACCCCAACTCACTTAGTTGGGTTATATTACTGACTAACAATCGTTGGCACTTAGTATTGGAAGAAGTGTCCTGATACGTGAAATCAGACACTCGCAAGAATACCTGGTCACCAACACCAAAACACATAGGACGAGGCATGCGGTCAGCATAACTCTGGTGCCTGCTCTGAGTTGTCCTCAGCCTATCATGGATCGCTTGAACTCTCACCAAAGCCTCCTAGAGTAAATCTGTATTGTACAGCCTGGGCTCCAAGGACTCAAACCAACCAACTAGAGTGCGACAATGCCTACCATATATGGCCTCAAACGGGACCATCTGAATGCTCGAGTGGTAGCTGTTGTTGTACGTAAACTCCGCCAAGGGTAAAACCTGATCCCACTGACCTCCAAACTCCAACACACAGTCCTGCAACATGTCCTCCAGGACCTGAAAAGTGCACCCCGACTAGCCATCGTTCTGTGGGTGGAAAGCAGTGCTGAGATCAACCCTAGTCCCAACTATCTCTGAAATGCTCTCCAGAAACTGGATGTAAACTGAGACCCTTGATCTGATAAAACTGGGAGAAAGTGACCGGACTTGGTCAATCGATCAACGATGACCCAAATACTATCAATTCCCTGGGAGTCCGAGGCAATCCCATCACGAAGTCCATGGTGATACGCTCCCCACCAGACCTCTGATACTCGGCCTTCACCCGCTGGCAACTAAGGCAATGTGACACATACTCATCAATATCTCTCCTTATGCCGTCCCACCAGTAATACTGCCTCAAGTCTCGATACATCTTCTGTGCCTGGATAAATAGAGTATCTGGAATTATAGGACTCATGAAGAATCAATTGAATCAATCCCCAAACTCTAGGAACATACAAACAACCGTCAAATCAGAGAATCCTATTTGAGCCTATTGTAGCTTGGCCACCATCACCATGTAGCACCCGGTCTCTGAGGGCTGCCAATGACTCATCCTTGTACTATCTGGCATGGATCTGATCAAATAGTGAAGATTGATCCCCGATAAAGGCCAATACTCACCTGGAGTCTGAAATATCTAATCTGATCATCCTGTTAGCTAGAGACTGAATGTCTAAAGCCAAGGGCCACTCCGCGGTAGACAAGTAAGACAAGCTACCCATACTCCCTGCCTTTCGGTTCAAGGCGTCCACTACTACATTTGCCTTGCCCAGATGGTAGAGAATAGAGAGGTCATAGTCTGCCATAGGCTCAATTCAGCGTCGCTGCCTAGAATTAAGATCTCTCTAACTCATAATGTACTGTAGGCTGCGGTGGTTGGTGTAAATCTCACAGTGAACCCCATATAGGTAGTACCTCCAAAGCTTAAGCGTGAATAGTACTGCCGCCAACTCTAGATCCTGAGTGGGGTAGTTGCGCTCGTGTACTCTCAATTGTCGGGAGGCATAATCAATAAACAGGCCCCGCTACATCAAAACACACCCTAGACCAAAACCGAAAGATTCACAATATACGGTAGAGCCCTCGCCCTCAACTGGAAGAGTGAGGATAAGAGTGGTAGTAAGAAACTCCTTGAGCCTCTGAAATCTCAACTCACAGTCCTCAGACCACACAAAAGGAACACCCTGGCGAGTCAATCGAGTCAAAGGTGCAGCAATAGTGGAGAAACCCTCAACAAATTGCCTGTAGTATCCAACCAGTCCAACGAAGCTTCTAACCTCAGTCACAAAAGTGGGCCTATCCCAACCACGAATGGCCTCAATCTTCGTCGGATCCACCATAATACCATCCTTGGACACTACGCTCCCCAGAAATGTCACAAACTCCAACCAAAACTCACACTTTGAGAACTTGGCATAAAGTCGTTGGTCTCTCAAAGTCTGGAGCACAATCCTCAGATGCTGCGCATACTCCTCTATGCTCCGCGAGTATACACGAATATCATCAATGAAAACTATAACAAAAGAGTCTAGATAGGGCCTGAATACACGGGTTATCAAATCCATGAAGGCATCAGGGGCATTAGTCAGCCAAAGGACATCACTAGGAACTCATAATGGCCATAACGAGTCCTAAATTCGGTATTAGGGATATCCGCTGCCCTAATCCTCAACTGATGGTACCCGGACCTCAAGTCGATCTTAGAGAATACAACAGCGCCCTAGAGCTGATCAAACAAGTCGTAACTGCGAGGCAGAGCGTAACGGTTCTTCACCGTCACTTTGCTTAGCTACCTGTAATCGATGCACATCCTCATAGACCCATCCTTTTTCTTAACAAATAGAACGGGGGCACCCCAAGGAGATACACTGGGCTGAATGAATCCCTGATCGAGGAGACCCTGAAGCTGAATACTGAGCTCCTTAAGCTCTACTGGGGCCATCTGATAAGTTGGGATAGAAATAGGCTTAGTGCCCGGCTCCAAGTCTATAGCAAAGTCAATATCTTTATCCGGGGGTAGGTCAGACAAGTCAGTAGGGAATACGTCTGGAAACTCACAAACCACTGAAACTAAGCCAACGCAGGGGGTCTCGCTAGATACATCATGTACATAAGCCAAATAGGCTAAGCACCCCCCAACTACTAACCTCCGGGCTCGAACATAAGAGATAATCCCAAACGGTGTGCTACTAAAAGATCCCTGCCATACCACCGGAGATATGTCAGGCATGGCTAAGGTAACGGTCGTGGCATAACAGTCCAAAACCGCATGATGAGGGACTAACTAATCCATGCCCAGGATGGTGTCAAAATCACTCATATCAAGTAAAATAAGATTAACCCAAGTGTCTCGCTCCTGAATAGTCACCAAACAAGATCTAACGATCTGATCCACTACTAAAGAATCACCTACCGGGGTCGAAACGCGTAACGGGACTGCTAAGGGCTCAAGGCTCATACTCAATCAAGGAATGCAATAAACAGAGACATAAGAATAAGAGTGAAACAAATGAGATTCGATGAAACCAATTTAAACATACGATGCACGAAAATTATAAAAAAAGAATCTTCGTAATGATATTCTGTAGCCTCTTGAAGATAAGTCACAGATGTCTCCGCACCGATCCACAAGACTCTAGTAGACGTTAGCTCTGTACAAGTGAGACCGGTGAACCTGGGGCTCTGATACTAACTTTTCACGATCCGATTCCTCGAGCCGTGATAGAACCTACTATATCCCAACAGTAGGTAAGCCAACCCAAAACCCATAACAGCTAGTAGTGGGTAAAAGGGAAGAAACCAAGTGGTAGAAACAATAACAACAAAAAGGAATAAGACAAGCCCAAAGAAAACATACATAAGAACTGAATCCCTCCCAGAACCTGGAAGTCACAAGTAAAAAGCTATACTAAGTGTACAAGTCCCAAAAGTGGACCAGCATACAAAAATATACGCAACTACAAAGAACATGTCTCAAGTACAAAAGACGAGCCACAAAATATATGTACAGAAGGAGACAATAATGATCAGGACGATGTGCTCACCCTCGCCTCCGGATGGTGGCTGCTACTGGCTCGAATGGCGGCGCTGATAACTGGTGCTCGGTCCTGCATCACAAAAATATATGTAAAGTGTAGTATGAGTACCAGTGGACAGGTACCCAGTAGGGATCATAAGTCGACTGAGTAAAAAAGGTAAAAACAATAGGAAATTCTAAAATAAAACACAGACAGAGGTCATGAACAAGAAAAGTAAAGGTATGCACACGAGTGTAAGGCAAACAAACTAAGGTGACTACTCCAACTGGCCTCTCATAAGCTCAGAAGGTACACTCGTGTGCAAATTGAAGTAAAAACCCGAACGGACCCCCATAAGCCCAATAGGTACACAAAAAACCTAAACTAAGACTAGAGGAGATTTGTAAACGCGAAGCATTACATAAATGTCAGTATTCACGAGCAATGAAAGAAAGGAAACACAAAGCCAGGATCTCGAACCGCGGGTGAGTCTGCCTATAGCAGATACGCCGATAGAGACGAACTATGCAAGGGATAGCACAGTGTCCAGACCTCAAACCGCGGATGTCGACTACCCGTAGATGAAGTGATATAACCCAAGGGGGGGACTCTTTATGTGGACTCCAGTATAGGAGGGTAAATAAGCAACAGTAGAAAGAACAGAGCAAGGACCTTGAACCGTGGGTGAAACCTCCTGTTAAGTTACCATGACAAGGTAAAGCTTCCAAATAAGCCATCCAAGGATTCCCGCATCTAAAAGTCATGGGAAACTCTTCGCAACCATCTTCTATATCCTCTAACCATCTCACGGTGACAATAGAACCGAATTGAAGCAGTATGTATCATTGAACGGGCCCGGAGGGCGACCGGAAATGCAAAAAGTTAGGATCATACGAGAATTATGGATGTTAAGGCCCCACAACTGAGTCACTGCCTAACTAAGGCTCATCTCTATCAGACCCAAGTATGCTATATCAGTCTACGAGGACCTACGCCGCTCAAAGTCACACCGGGGCGAACATAATATAATCTATTGGCTCTGAACAATCGTGAGTCTATGGCATCACTAGTCTAAGTCTAGATTAAGGCCAAACATGCTCCAATATAACTCATAAGTCAAAATCAAGCCAAACAAGGAAGCAAGGATGATCAAATATAACGATTCAAGTACCCGCTGAACCCAGAGACAACTTAAATATGAATTTTATCGAACATAGCATGCTAATCTAGTTCCCCACCCCAATATTTATGCAAATCCACATACGCTCACACATTCAGACTCAATCTAGATGAAAAGGGAAGTCGTAGCCTACCTGTAGGCCGAACACGCGCGCTTCATATTACTCTGCCGAAGATTTTCCCTTCCGAACGGCCTCAGATTGCTGCCACACTGTTAAAAATAGAATCACAACTTCGTTACGGTCGTTTAGAAACTAAATTCGCAAGAAACGAAGGTGGACCAATTTCGGGGTAAAAAATCGGGAAAGTGGGACCCGCACTGGAAATTCCAGAATTAACCCAAAAAATAGGTTCTAAACAGCTCCCTAAACTTGTGTTCCAAATTGAAACACAATTTGGGGCTCGAAACAGTCCCAACACGAACATGCAACGAAAAACCCAAAATTACGCTATAAATGAACAACAATGGCAGCTGCTATTTACAATAAATTACCATAAAAAAGGGCTCAACTACTGAAACCAACCACACCATGACGATCCTCACAAAAAAACTCCACAATCTAGGCTCTTGAATCACCAAATTCGGACCTAAAATGGCCAATAAATCATCTTCCAAATTTTCCCAAATATTGAGCTCGAAAATGAGCCATGGCAACAGCTAAAACATAATTCTTACCTCCAAAGAAGCTTCAAATACGAATTCCACTCATGCCAACATGTTCTCCTCGAAACACCACTCAAGATAGCCCAAAGAATCACCGAAATCAGACCTAAAATGGTTGAGATATCAAGTCTCAAAAATTCCCAAAATCAAACTCACAAAAAGGGTTGTAGCAGTAGGTATTTCACAAAATTTACCTCAAACGGAGACCCTAAATCAGTTTGCGAGCTCACCAACACGTTCCTTGAGAAAACCTCCACAAGATGGACCTTCGATCACTAAAATCTAACTTGAAATGAGAGAGTTATGAAGGTCTGAAGTTGAGAAATGAGGCTGAAATGACCTGCACCAGCTATATATATATATATATTAGCTGAAAAGTTGATTTTCGTATGCCAATTTTAAAATCTCCGATGGGGTACTCGAGATTCGTTTGGAACCCGATAAAAAAAAATATGCTACCCTACTAAATTGGACATTCCAGACTCAACGATGCAATCGAAATTTCCATTAGAGGTCATCTCGATAAAAAGTGGGTCCCACTCCCAACGGCCATTTTAAACCAAAATCCACCGAGGGGCTCAAAATGAGTCCAGAGGCCTCGGGAGTCGTTGATGAGTCTGAGATTTGGACTCATTTAGGGTTTTGTTTGTATAGAATTAGTGTACTCAAATGCTCAATTTATGCTAATGACGGATGTAAAACCCTTGATTTTCAGATATATGGGTTGAATAACAGAGCTAAGACATAAATGGACAATAAGGACAACACAAGCTGAAAAAGAGAAGAGGAAAATCAAGCATGTTAATCACCGAAATCACTCGGCGAATCGCCAAATTGCTCCTCTATCGCCTAAATTTACAGAACCCTCAGACTGGATTAGGAGCAACTTTGGCGAGCAACAATTCCATTCGGTGTGTCACCAATCACATCGTTGGAGGATGACCTCGTTGCCAAAAGTAGTGATGGAGATCCAGATAAGTGCTGATGGGTTAGATAAAGGGAAAAAGGGCACATCGCGAAATGAAACGGCGATTTCAATTTGGCTCACCTAAAATTATAGTGGTTGGACTAAGAAGATATGAAGAATGAAGGCTAGATGAAGAACAATCGGCGAGTCGCCAAACGGTTGGCGAAGCCCGACTTACCTCGCCAATTGGTCCCAACGATCCACACATCAAACTTGTATAAATTGATTTTTGCAAGAGAGAGAAAGTATTCAGAAAATGTGAGAACACAAGATAAAGAGCAAAAACACTACCATTGTGGATTTTAAGTGATTTTAGCAAGGTTTTTCCTTTGGGTTTTGCAATAGAGAAGATTTTAGTTAATTTTTACTCTTGAATTTCATTTACCCAGCTATGAAAAACTTGGCAGGTATTGAATTTCATCTTTTTACTATGATTGACTAAAACCCTAACCTTTGGGGTTTGACAATGTGACCAATTGTTGCATTTGACTAAATGGGTGTTATCAATTAGTGAATTTTGGTGTTAATTTGAAGTGGGTCTGAATTATTACCGTGGTTTGATTTCATTATTGCATATTTTGTGTAATACAATTTGGAGTTTTGTGCTTGCTCGAGAGAGAACTACAGAGCCAATGTAGTAATTTGGCATCCTTAGTAGTGGGTCATGATGGTTTTAGCTTAAGAAAGTGAAACCCAAGATTCAACCTTTGTATCTAGCTCGAAAGAGTGGATTTGATGAGAGAGTGGGCTGGACATCTTATGGATTGTGTCAAGGTTCAAGCGAACTCAACGAAAATGAGGTAATTGTTCGAGAAAAAGTTGCTTTACTTATAGTCCATTCTGCCCACGGCGAATTAACATTGTTGGTAATGATCTACACCCATTAAGTTGAATGTGACAGTTGGTTAGTCAATCCCCCAAGTGTTCTCTAGTTATTTGATTGTTCCTCGTTAATTGTTGAAGTGGGTTGGTAGCAACATTCTGGAATTTGACTGTTAAACTCCTAAGTGTTGTGTTTGTTCAGCTGAAAAGGTCACTGTCATACTATCGTATTTGAATTTAAAAGAAAGCTACTCTCTGTCGGATCGAACCCAACTCATTTGGTTGGGTTATATACTGACTAACGATCGTTGACACTTAGAATTGGATGAAATGTCTTTGAAATGTTAATCAAAATGGTGCCGTTGCCGGGGAGTAGCGTTATTTAGAGTTCTTTTATCGAAGATTTGACTTGTGAATTTGTTGGTTGTAGTTGAATCGAGTTAGACTGCATTGTGTAGTGTTGGCTGGACTAAATAGAAGTAAAATTGAGTGAGGAAGAGGTGAATGGTAGCCTAGCAGGCCCCCGAGATGGTATCGAGGATATTAACACTGTATACTACCCAACCTAATAAGGTGAAATGGGTGTAATTTGCCTACCATTAGTTAATGAGAATGCAACATTCGAGGTCACAAACACAACTCTTCATCTTCTCCAAATGAAGAGACTTTATGGTGGGCTGGCTCATGAAGATCCACATGATCATGTGAGGAATTTTATAGATGTGTGCAGCCCGTTTTCATTCAAGAATGTGCCACAAGAATCAATCTGGCTTAAATTATACCCACTATCTTTGACGGGGGAGGATGGCATGTGGTTCGCCAAGTTACCAAAGAATTCCATCACTTCGTGGGATGAGCTTACCACTACATTTAATGCAAGATTCTTCCCTTCGTCGAGGATGATGAAACTTAGGAATAACATTCAAGGTTTTAAACGATTGGAGGGTGAACCCATCCATGAAACGTGGATGAGGTTTAAGAAGCTCTTACTTCAATACCCAACTCATGGGCTACCAAACGATTTGCTACTCCAATATTTTTACCGGAGTCTTGATTCGGTTAATAAAAGAGTGGTTGATCAATTGGTATGAGGGGGAATAATGTTGCAAATATTTTGAGGTGGCTTCATTTCTTCTTGATGACATGACAAAAATAAATCAAGCTTGGTACACTCAAGAGGATCAAGTCTCTCCTTTTTGTTTTAGAATGACCCAAGAACAACTTGATAAGGAAAGAGAAAGGGATGAGAACATCAAGAAGATGTTGACCCAAATGGAGCTACTACAAGAGCATATATTGGAGAATGTAGGAATGCCCAAGGGAACAAGTGGAGTGTTTAGAGTTAAGGAGGGTTCTTCCTAAAGTTATTCAAAGCCGGGGGATAATCAAGGCTGGAATTCCAAGAGATACGAGGAGGGTTTCCACCCACGCTATTTACATCAAGGTGGGAATCAAGGTTGGAACTATCACAAGGGGGTAGAGCAAAGAAGATACTATCAAGAATGGGCTAAGCAAAGTGATTATTGGAAAATGGAGGATGACCATGAAGAGAACCACACTTAATCGAGTGAGAGCCCAAAGTCGAAAGGGAGTGCAAGTAGTACCCAGGTGAATAATTTGTTGTCACGCATCCTTGATAAAGTTGAAGGTTCAGATGATTTGTTAAAAGGGATGAAAGTTATGTTTCCATCATTGAACAATAAAGTAAACTCTCACGCAGATGCAATCAAGATACTCGAAGGTAAGTTGAGTTTACTTTTAGCACAATTGAAACCAAAAATGACGAGGAAAGATGATGATAGAGGACTGGCTGTGGTTACTCATAGTGGAAAGGTAGTGATATGCGATGTGATGGGCAATGAAGAAGCCCAAATGCATGAAGAAGACAAAGGTATGGAGGAAGAAGAAATACGCATCCATCAAAGCATTTTCAAAGGGCCACAAAAAGATGTGGAGAAACACAATCCAATCCCAAAAGTTATGCAACCTTTACCCAAAATATCTCCTCCATTTCCCCAACGCCTCAAGAAGAAGAATGAGGATGAGAAGTTCAAGAAGTTTTTATCGATTAATCTCCCTCTATCGGAAGCATTGTTGGAAATGCCGGGTTATGCCAAGTTTATGAAGGAGTTAGTCACAAAGAAAATGAGCTTGGATTTTGAGACGATTGAAGTTTCTCATAGTTGTAGTGCAATTATGACTAAGGAGCTGATAAAAACGAGAGAAGATCCCAGAGCATTCACCATCCCTTGCACCATCGGCATGCTCCAATTTTCTAAAGCCCTATGCGATTTGGGTGCAAGCATCAAACCTAATGCCATATACAATCTATAAATAACTTAGGTTGGGTGAACCGAAAGCCACAACAATGAGACTCTTGATGGCGGACTGATCAATTAAAAATCATGTGGGATACTATATGACATCTTGGTAAAGGTTGACTGATTCATTTCCTGGCTGATTTTGTCATTCTCGATTGTGAAATAGATGTTGAAATACCCATCATTTTGGGAAGACCATTCTTGGCAACTGGGAGAGCGTTGGTGGATGTTGAATGCGAAGAATTGAAGTTTCGGGTGAATGAAGATGAAGTAACCTTTAATGGTTGTAAGTCAATGAAACACCCAAGAGATATTCACGTGGTCTCCACTATTGATGTTATTGATGAGGTGGTGGCTAGTGTGAGCCATTTGATGTGTATGAGTGAACCACTTGAGGTCGTGCTTGCTAACTATTATGAATTCAAAATTCAAGGCTACGAAGAAGTAGTAGCTGCTCTTTCAAGCATGGGGGGTATTCAAAGACTCCATTAAAGTTGGACATTGATCTAAAAAATCGAGAAAGTCCTCTCGCAAAGACATCAACAGAAGAACCACCAAATATGGAGTTGAAAGTATTTCCCTCCCATCTCCGATATGCTTTCTTGGGGGCAAATAACACCTTACCGGTGATCATTGCAGCTGACTTACTTGAATGGCTGGTAAAATTGCTCCTTGAGGTGTTGAGAAGGCATATTAAAGCTATCGGTTAGACTATCGCTGACATAGTGGGCATTCCTCCCGGTATTTGCACTCATAAAATTCAGCTTTATAGTGATTGTAAGCCGAGTGTTGAACATCAGCGGAGATTGAACCCACCGATGCAAGAGGTGGTGAAAAAGGAGATAATAAAGTGGTTGGATGCATGTGTGGTATACCCTATTGTGGATAGCAAATGGGTAAGTCCGGTACAATGTGTACCAAAAAATGGAGGCATCACAGTATCCCTAAATGAAAAGGGGGAGCTCGTATATATGAGACCGGTGACCGGATGGCAAGTTTGCATGAATTACCGGAAGTTAAACTCATGGACCAAAAAAGATCACTTCTCTATGCCTTTCATGGATCAAATGCTTGATCGACTTTCAGAGAGAGGTTGGTGTTTCTTTTTGGATGGGTATTACGGTCATAACCAAATCTCCATTGCTCTAGAAGACCAAGAAAAACCACCTTCACCTGCCCATATGAAACTTTTGCCTTCAAACGGATGCCGTTCGGGTTATGTAATGCTCCAGCAACATTTCAACGTTGCATGTTATCTATTTTTGCTGATAAGGTGGAGGATTCAATGGAGGTCTTCATAGATGACTTCTCGGTTGTGGGTGACACTTTTGAAGCATGTTTAGCACACTTAGGACAAGTTCTCCAAAGATGTGTGGAGACAAATTTGGTCCTAAATTGGGAAAATGTCACTTCATGATCAAGGAAGGTATAGTTCTTGGTCACAAAGTGTCGCAAAAAGGGTTGGAGGTTGATAAGCGAAGATTGAAGTGATTGAGAAGTTACCACCACCAATTTTAGTGAAGGGTATTCGTAGTTTCTTGGGGCATGCTGGTTTTTTCCGGAAGTTCATCAAAGACTTCTCAAAAATTGCAAATCCTCTATGCAAACTCTTGGAGAAGGAGGTGAAATTCCACTTTGATGATGCTTGCATGGTGGCCTTCAAGTGTTTGAAAGAAAAATTGGTCTCCACCCCGGTTATTATTAGTCCCGATTGGTCAGAACCCTTCGAAGTGATCTGTGATGCAAGCGGCACGGCATTAGGTGTTGTATTTGGGCAAAAATGTAACAAACTATTTCACCCCATTTACTACGCAAGCAAAACTCTAAACAATGCTCAACGTAACTATATATTTACAAAACAAGAATTACTTGCGCGGTAGTATATGTCTTAGAGAAGTTCCGAGCATACTTGCTAGGTACTAAAGTGGTTGTTCATACTGATCATGCTGCATTATGTTATTTGATGGCAAAGAAGGATGCCAAGCCAAGATTGATAAGGTGGGTGCTACTATTGCAAGAATTTGACTTTGAAGTCAAAGATAGGAGAGGTTGTGAAAACCAGGTGACTGGCCACTTATCAAGATTAGAAGGCAAGGAAAATGAAAAGCTGGATATCGACATAAATGATGCCTTTCCCAATGAACAGGTATTCACAGTAACTCTCAAACAACCTCCTTGGTATGCTAATTTTGCCAATTATGTAGTGTGTGGATTAATGCCAAATGAACTGAACTTCTACCAACAAAAGAGGTTCTTGTTCGATGTTAAGAAGTACTTTTGGGATGAACCATAGTCTGCAGACCATATCATTAGGAAATGTGTTCCGGAGGAAGAAGCCATCGAAATCCTCCATGCTTGTCACGCTTCACCGGTTGGGGGTCATCATGGCAGTGTACGTACAACTGTTAAAGTCCTTCAAAGTGGTTACTACTGGCCGTCCTCTACAAAGATGCTCATGAGTTTGTTAAGAGGTGCACTCAATGTCAGAAACAATATGGAGTGTCTAAAAGACACGAGTTGCCTCTCACGCCCATTTTAGAAGTTGAGCTATTTAATGTCTGGGGAATAGATTTCATAGGCTCATTTGTGAGTTTGTTTGGTAATAAGTATATTTTGTTGGTGGTAGATTATGTTTCTAAATGGGTGGAGGCTGTTGCACTTCCGAACAATGAAGGGAAAAGTGTTGTTCAATTCCTAAAACGTTACATCTTTGCTAGATTTGGTACTCCTCGGGCTATTATTAGTGATGGAGGATCCCATTTTTGCAACAAGTATTTTGCATCCGCATTGAGCAAGTATGGAGTGAAACACAAAGTACCACCTCCGTATCATCCCCAAACGAGCAGCAAAGTTGAAGTGTCAAATCGAGAGATCAAGAGTATCCTAGCCAAGACGGTGAATGCAAATAGGACTGATTGGTCTCGAAAGCTTGATGATGCTCTATGGGCGTATCACATTGCATACAAAACACCAATTGGTATGTTGCCGTATCACCTAGATTTTGGAAAATCCTGCCATTTACTGGTTGAATTGGAACACAAAGTAATATAGGCATTGAAAGCTCTAAATCTGGACTGGACAAAGACTTCAAAAGAGAGAGCAGATCAGCTAAATGAGTTGGACGAATTCAGGTTCAGGGCGTATGAAAGTTCAGCTCTTTGCAAGGAAAAGATGAAGAAGTTGCATGATTCTAGAATCCTTAAGAGGGACTTCAGACTAGGAGATCGACTCAGCCTCTTTGCGGGAAAGCTCAAATTCAAATGGTCAGGTCCATTCAGAGTAACACGGGTGTTCAC
Source organism: Solanum tuberosum (assembly GCF_000226075.1). NCBI lineage: Eukaryota > Viridiplantae > Streptophyta > Magnoliopsida > Solanales > Solanaceae > Solanum > Solanum tuberosum. The sequence goes on along the minus strand of NW_006238979.1, from coordinate 1,846,911 downwards.
AAATGGTGCCATTGAAGTCGAAGGTAAATAGGGACCTACATTCAAAGTGAATAAGCAACGCTTGAAGTTGTATTTTGGCGAGTGCCAAGAGATTTCTCTGATTGAAGTGGTGTAGCTGGAAGATGCTTGAGAGCATTTCCACATCGTGCCACGACGTTAAATAAGGCACTTCTTGGGAGGCAACCCAAGTGTTAGTTTTTCAAATAATGTGCGCTAATTTTGCAGGTGCAAGTAAGTGTGAGAGGTGAATACTCAATTGGTGGATCACCGAAGCTTTTCGGCGAGCTCGATCTAGCCTGCCTTCTGGACTTTGAAAATGGAACTGAGATACTGGAACATTAGGCGGGGAAACTTCATCACTCGGTGACTCGCCGAAGTGATTGGGCGACCCGACTTTCTCCGCGCTTTTCCCCTGCTTTGATGGCCTGACCCAATGGATCATTTGGCGAGGTTGCAAGTCCATTAAGCGGACCGTCGACCGGTTTGGTGAAATCTTTCAATTCCGCCTTTCACCCCTTCCGGCATACTGGAAATAACTGCGATATCCAGATCATTGGGTGAATCGCAGAGTAGTTCGATGACTGTTACAATTTTTCGCCAAATGGGAGCCTAGTGAAGATTCCTTGTCACCTTGCTTTGCGTGTTTACATATAAGTAGTTTATCTTTATTTTCCATTTTTGATTTTATCTGTTCTCTACTCACATTGTGGACAATGTTGAATGCTTTAGGTAGGGGGTGTGTTTGGTCAGTGAGTCCCTTGCTCATTCGAAAAAGTTATTTATTTGAGTATGAGTTATGATTAATACCGATGACTCAAATAGTGCTCTTAATCAAACAAAAATGAATGTTTGGCTACGATGAGGCCAAATGAAGTTGAATAGACAATATGTGAACTTTTTGCATCTCGTTATGACTAGCTGATTATCGAATTGATTCTCTTGTGATGAACATTGCACACTAGCGAAGGTGTGGAGTCTTGTTTGATATTGGCTCCAATGCCTTGTATAATGAGCTTACCGTGAACCATGTGTGATGACACCTAGAATTTACCCCGTTGGTCCGGTTGACTAACTGATGCAAGCTCTTGAAATGATCTTAGGCAACAATTTTAAAGAGTGAAACAATTTGACATTATACCTCTTGTGTGGCCAACCTTGTGAGTGTGTGAACTTTGCTTGAACACCCCTTGAGCCTTACCCTTTCCTTGGAAGAAACTTGATGCAATTGTGACCCTTCTTTATTCATTCACCCAACATTCTCATGAAATGTGGTTATTTGAATAGCCAACTTAGGTCAAAAGCCTAGGTTGGGGGTGTGGTGAAAAGAGAAGGTAAATCAAGAAGTGTAAAGAATCCCCCTTTATCCATGGTTTTGAAAAAAAGGAACTCCTCCATACAAAAAAGAGAGAAAAGAAGAAAAAGAAAAATATAATGAAAATGTTGTGGAATAAAGTTGTGAATGTTGCAAAAGAAATGGGGTACCCGGTATTCCATGAAAAGTGAATAATGGGGTGAATTTTGAGCATGAATGAGAATGATGAAGAAAGGAAAGGAAGTGATTTTCATACTATATTTCATGGGGATAGCAACCACTAAGACTAAATGACCATACCTTTGCACTCAGCCCCGTTACAAGCCTTGAAAAGACCTTTTTGATCTCGAGAGAGCTGAAGTGAATTTTGATTAGAAAATAAGAGCAAACCTATGGGTAAAGTCTTGCATGTGTTCATCTTTGTGAGTGTGAGAGTTGTATGATATTCCGAAGCTTTAAAGTGTTGAACAATTGTGTGTGAATGTGGAATCATCTTTGTTGTGAGGGCATTTGAGTACCTCTGTTAAGCTTGAACTCGCATTTAAAGCAAGTATTGCGAACTTGAAAATCTTTGATAATGGCGAGTCACTACTTGAATCTTTGAGTGCACAATTGTTCCTTGCATGAGTAAGTTAAGTCTCGTTGTGTGCATTCATGTTTTGAATCTTTTGTAGCACAGTCTGAGACATCCTTGTTGAATTGCTAAACTTAAGTTTTTTTTGAGGACAAACAAAAGTTTAAGTTGAGGGTGTTGATGATTCCGAGATTTGGACTCATTTAGGGTTTTGTTTGAATAGAATTAGTGTCCACAAATGCCCAATTTATGCCAATGACTGATGTAAAACCCTTGATTTTCAGATATATAAGTTGAGGAACAAAACTAAGACAGAAATGGGCAACAAGGACAACACAGGCTGAAAAAGAGAAGAGGAAAATCAAGCCTGATGATCGTCGAGATCACTCGGCGGATCGCCAAATTGCTCCTCTATCGCCTAAATTTACAGAACCCTAAGACTGGATTAGGAGCAACTTTGGCGAGCAGCAGTTCCATTCGGCGTGTCACCGATCACATCAACAAAGGATGATCTCGTCGCCAAAAGTACTGATGGAGATCTAGATAAGTGCTGACGGGCGAGATAAAGGGAAAAATGGTGCATCGTGCAATGAAATGGTGATTCCGGTCTGGCTAGCCTAAAATTAAAGTGGTTGGACTAAGAAGATGTGAAGAATGAAGGCGAGATGAAAGACAATCATCGAGTCGTCGAACGGTCGGCGAAGCTCGACTTACCTCGCCGATTGGTCCCAATGAGCCACATATCAAACTTGTATAAATTGATTTTTGCAACAGAGAGAAAGTATTCAGAAAATGTTAGAAAGACAAGATAGAGAGCAAAAACACTACCATTGTGGATTTTAAATGATTTTAGCAGAGTTTTTCCTTTGGGTTTTGTAATACAGAAGATTTTAGTTAATTTTAACTCTTGAATTTTGTTTACCGAGTTATGAAAAACTTGGCAGGTATTGAATTTCAACTTTTTACTACGATTGGCTAAAACCCTAACCTTGGGGGTTTGACAATGTGACCAATTGTTGCATTTGACTAAATAGGTGTTATCAATTAGTTAATTTTGGTGTTAATTTAAAGTGGGTCTGAATTATTATTGTGGTTTGATTTCATTATTGCGTATTTAGTATAATGCAGTTTGGAGTTTTGTGCTTGCTCGAGAGAGAACTACAGAGCCAATGTAGTAATTTGGCATCCTTAGTAGTGGGTCATGATGGTTTTAGCTTAAGAAAGTGAAACCCAAGATTCAACCTTTGTATCTAGCTCGAAAGAGTGGATTTGATGAGAGAGTGGGCTGGACATCTTATGGATTGTGTCAAGGTTCAAGCGAACTCAACGAAAATGAGGTAATTGTTCGAGAGAAAGTTGCCTTACTTATAGTCCATTCTACCCACGACGAATTAACATTGTTGGTAATGATGTACACCCAATAAGTTGAATGTGACAATTGGTTAGTCAATCCCCCAAGTGTTCTCTAGTTATTTGATTGTTCCTCATTAATTGTTGAATTTGGTTGGTAGAAATATCCTGGAATTTGACTGTTCCACTCCTAAGTGTTGTGTTTGTTCGACAGAAAAGGTCACTGTAATACTTTCATATTTGAATTCAACAGAAAGCTACTCTCTGTGGGATCGACCCCAACTCATTTGGTTGGGTTATATACTGACTGATGATCGTTGACGTTTAGAATTGGATAAAGTGTGTTTGAAACGTTAATCAGTCGAACGAAAGTTTGTTCTAGACCAAACTCGATATTTCGTGGCAAACCGTGCTGTCATAATTTTCATTTGGACACATTTTCCAAGAATGTTGATCGAAGTCAACCGCTGGCCAATTTTCAAGGCTAAAACGCTAAAAATGGTTTAAACTCACACTGAATGCCTCGGGACTCGAGTCAACCACACACCTAGACTAATTTGGCCATTCCAGAGCTGATGGAACTGTCAGAATTCCGTTCTGAGGCTGTTTTCCTGATGAACTGTCTAAAAGTTACTTTTTAAGCTTCAAGGCCTCTAAAACATGGAAAGTTGCACAAAATCTAAACGAACGACCAAGCGACCGTACTGTCAGTGCCAGCAAGTTATAAATGACCTGGGGTCACTGTAAGAAAGCTCTAACTAACGAAAAAAAGGCGGGTACAGAGAAATGACCTGGAGGGTCATTACAAATTATACACAAAATAAAAATAAAATTGTGATTAATTCTATCCAATTGTGTTTATTTTCATAGAAACCTATTATTAGCTTTAAAATTTTAAACGAAAAAAAGAATAATCAATGAAAGGTATGTGATGCTTCATTATATTTTTGGCACGTAAAATAATGAATTTCATTTGCATTCTATTAGAAAGAGAGATTTTGTAATGTAATGTGTTGATTTGAGATTCACATCAATGAGACCGAATTGAGATTTTATGATTCGGTACTATGAGATTAAAAGAAGATTAATGGCATTTAAGATGAATCAACATATCCATGATTGTTTAGCATTATTGATGTCACGACCCGGAGTACACCCCGAATGCAACACGGCGTACTCGACCCTGAAGGGGTCTAATACAAACCTCATAGCATTCTTGAACATAAGAACATAGGAAAATAGAGAAGAATTAAAAACTTCCTTTATAATCGAAGACATTTTCATTAAAATCAAGTAGAAGACTTTCTAGACTTTAAACACTATGTCTCAAACCATCTAATACTTTGAATACAACATTGGGACTTAGCCGTTAAAAAAGCTTTAACATAAACTAAAAGACATAAAAGGAACATGATGGATTTTGTCCTCGAAACTATGAGGACTCACCAAGTCTTCATCTTCAAGCACCTTAGAAACCTATCCTTCAAGCATAGAACACCAATATCTCCAAGCCCTACACTTTAGTAAGAAAAGGGGGAGAATGGGGTTAGCACATTAGATGTACTAAGTATGATGACCATGCAAAAACATGCTTAAAAGGACATTTTTGGTTGAAAGTAATGCTTTATGCCATTTTAGTACAACTTCATGAACATTTATAAAAGAGGCATAACATAAGTCACAACCAACATACAAGTCACATTTTCACATTACAACAAGATCAACATATAAAACTTTACCTTTACCTTAATCTTTCACCTCAAGTAACCCTCAAGTTATACCTTGTGCAATGTATGGATAGCATCCCATACCACCACCCACACTAAGGTACCACCTTAAGGTCACCAAAAGTGAACTTACCATTAATCCCTTCCACCTTTACACAATAAAACATTAAGAGACATAAACATTACATGAATCACATCATCACATTAAGACCAACATCTAAGACAACTCTAAGTCATATTTGTGCAATGTGCAAGTAGCATCCCATACTACTACTCATAGTAAGTACTCCTTTGAAGTCACCCTAGACAAGGCACATTCATATGCAATAAGTCATGACAGTGAAGTAACTCATAAAACAATCCAAGTATAGCATGCATCATTTACATTTAAACATATAAGAATCAACATTGCTCAATAGCTTCATTTAGAGGACCTTCATTCAATAGACATTAGACCAACATTCTTCATTAACTTCGTTTGCAGGACACTTCATTCATTAGTCATGAAGACTTAGAGAACTCACTATAGCCCTCTTGAAGTCTATTCGTGCCATGCATGGATAGCATCTCATACTACAACCCACACTTCATAGAAATCCTCAAGAAACTATAATGCACATCTCACATGATGGGAATAAGCGTTTAACCGACATAGACCATGATAGCTAGATCATGGAATCCGATGTACTGTCCCACATCGTAAGGGTTGGTCTACTTGTCTAATGTAAACCGATATTTAGCTTAAATGGATCCACTAGCTAGACCTATGTGGGCAAGAGATTGTTACTAGATACCCCGCCTCAACTCACGTGAGGGCATCCATCTCAAGAGATTGCTACTAGAAACCCCACCTTAACTCACGTGAGAGCTTCCATCTCATTCAATATCCTCTCGGTGCTTAGCCTACATTCCCATAGAGTATTTTAATATTCATTACATTAAGGGATAAGAGATTTTTACTAGACACCCCGCCTCAACTCACGTGAGGGCATCCATCTCAAGAGATTATTACTAGAAACACCGACTAAACTCACGTGAGGGCTTCCATCTCAAACCCATCATTCATTTATTGGATAGCTCATAGATTCAAATATGAGAATAACCTTTCATCTAATAATCCCATTATCATTCATTAGTGTAAGATCCAGAATATCCTTTCAATCAACACGTCATTATCATTCGATAAAGTACAATTGAGAATAGCCTTTCAATAGACTCAACATTCGTTAACATTATAATTAAACTCATTCATTCTTTCATCAATCATGAAAAGGCTACCAACATTAGATCTACCAATTCAAGACATTAAGACATTAAGTCAAGATATACTCATCATATAAGAAACGGATGCCTAAGCCTACCAATTCAAGAGATCACATTCAACATTTCTTTATAGAACCCTTCACATTCCATCATCAACATTCATAAGTGGTAGTAGAGATATAACATTCAATCCTAACAAAATTAGCTTCTAAACATGATCATCATTCTATCATTGAAATCACTTGCAAATCCTTCACATCACATTCACATATAAAATATCATGATAACACTTCAATTCCTCAAACTATGCCTTCAAGGCCATGATCACAATGTACACAGTAAGTAAACACCTCCACCTTTCAAGTGGATCAACAATTCAAGCACAATTCTACTTTATCATAAAATTAGGTCAAACTTGCCCTTTCAAGGCTATGATCACAAATCCTCAATTCACCATAATTAGGCATAGATGGTGATACAATTCAATAATCTAAGTCAATCTAGGCATAAATCCATCAACATTCATTCATAATCAACAAACCCACTTCAGAAGTCATAATTTAGGAATTGAGAGACATCATGGGTTCATAGAGTATTTTCATCTTAAATCATCAATTAAACATCAATATAACCATAATTTATTATTTGAAAACATTTGATGCAAGAAACCATGAGATTGAGTAAAACCTAGGGTATTTGTGAATCTTGAAAACCTTGAAAACTTTTTTGAAGTTGACTCTAGGGTGAAATCTAACCCTAGATGAAGGATCACCATACCTTAATAAATGAAATCCATGAAAATCAACTCAATTGATACAATTCAATAATCTAAGTCAATCTAGGCATAAATCCATCAACATTCATTCATAATCAACAAACCCACTTCAGAAGTCATAATTTAGGAATTGAGAGACATCATGGGTTCATAGAGTATTTTCATCTTAAATCATCAATTAAACATCAATATAACCATAATTTATTATTTGAAAACATTTGATGCAAGAAACCATGAGATTGAGTAAAACCTAGGGTATTTGTGAATCTTGAAAACCTTGAAAACTTTTTTGAAGTTGACTCTAGGGTGAAATCTAACCCTAGATGAAGGATCACCATACCTTAATAGATGAAATCCACGAAAATCCACTCAATTTGCCTTCCTCTTCAATCCCTAAGTCTTCTTCTTCTCTTGGTCTTCAATGGAGTTTTAGAGAGAAGATATTTTGAGAGAGAGGGTTTTGATTTGGGGAAATTGAAGAATGAAATCTAAATAGGATTTTAATATTTTAATACTCTTAAAATACCATAAAATAACCGTCCATACACTTATTAGGACTTGGGGTGAATTTACCAATTCACCCCCACAATGGCCGAGAATTTGACAGATTGTAGGTGTGAACCACGAGCCCTAGACTCACGGACCGTACTGCTGGTCCGTGGTCTGGGGCTGGGGCTTGGTTTTGGAGGTGTTGACCTACGGAGGCCATCCATGGGGTGTGGATGGACCTACAGGTCGTGAACCCCTTCCGTAGGTCACCCTCAAATAGGCAACATTCTTCATTCGGGGCAGCCTTGGGGGTTAAGCTTAGGGTCCTCCTCAAGGACCCCTAGGGTGGTCCTTGGGGAGTCGTACCTTGACGTTTGACCCCTAAACCCCTCAACCATTACACGGGACAACATTAAACACCATCAAACCTCACACCAAACTCAAACACATACTCGATAGGCTCTAGTTTAACTTATTCGTTTTTAGGGTCGTTACAATTGAGCTACAGAATTACCCCTATGTGACATTGATCCCAATCCCCACATCCTTGGATTACTTCTAATTGATTAGATTTCTGAATTTTAGTTTAATTGTGACACTTGATACTTCAAACTATTTTAGTTTATTTGGTGGAATCATCCGTCCACATGCTATAAAGTACTACAAATCTACAATGAATAGGTCTGGATTCTTAATTTCCTAGTTGAATTCTTATCCCTAAACCATTCCTTGTGAGGTTCAACCCCGAGTCTTTGTTGGATATTTTTATTGACAACTACCACTTACTCTTCTAATTATTTTTAGGGTAGTTTGAGTATTATCACATAACGGGGGTCTGTATACTAGTTTTATAACATTAAGAATTTTTTAATTAATTTAATAATAATAAGAATAAATACATAATTGTTTTTATATTGTAGTTACGGTATTTTGTTTGTTGCAACTGTATGGCTGGCATAGTATGGTTAAAATTGAGAAAATCGACCGAACTAAATTCTTTTAAATTTCAGTTTCACTTTTTCCGTTATTTCGGTCGGTTTCAGTTTCAAATTTTAATATTTCAATTTTTTGGTTCGATTTTTGATTTTTAGCTAAAGAAAATCGGTTAACCAAAAAAACCAAAATAATATATATATATATATATTCTTTTCAACCTTAATTATTAACCAGGGAAAAAACATTATTAGCCCCCATCTAAAAAATATTTACATGATAATAACAATATTATCTAATTATCATTTTATGCAAGTAAATATTGACACCTAAAGCAATTTTAAAATAAAATATAATGACCCGTAAGGTCATTTTGAGAACTAATCATTTCTCTTTCAAAAAAGTGCCTTTTCGTAAATTTAAATGGGAATTTTGAATGACTCTTTGAACTATATGTATTTAATTAGCGGGTAAATTTTAAATAGTTAATTTTAGTAAGTGGTTAGTGGCGCACAAAACCTGTTATGTTATTTTCCCAAGCATGCCGCGACTTCGAAAGAGATTTTCATAGCTTCAGGTTGGCCTCTTTGAACGTGTATATTCTCAATGTCATAATTGTTCTATTAGAATGATGATTAATTGACGTTAGGGAATTATCATTCATTACAGGTGAATTTGATTATTTTGGTCCTATTAGATTATTATGAATTGACATCATGAAATCTATATTAAAATAATAATATAATGGCATTCACAGTTTTATTTAGCACTAGGACAATATGATGGTTATTTTAATTATTGAATTTTATATGAGAATTCATTTTATACTAAAGAAGTAGATCAGAAAGTAATGGCTGATCCGTTCCTTTAAATTGTATTCTAATTCTCATAAATTATACTCTCCTTATTAAATGTATAGATACTAGAATCTGGAAATTTTATAAGCTTGATGTTAAATATGATAAATTTGGTGTACATTTGTTCGTACCCCATGTCTTCAAAGACTATGGTCAAGACATGTTGCGCTCTATAATTTATTTATGGAATATAAATTTGGGGCCTACGATTTATGAATAATTTAGTTTTAATAGAATTTTAGGTTTATCCTTGCGGGTTTAAATTTAATTTTATTTTGGGTGCTTTTTCGGTTCTAGGCTAGACACATAGTAATATAGGACTATTGTTAGCTTTGAAATTCTTACTGTAATTATTTATTTGAATAGATTGCATTGATTTGGAATCCCAGCGAAATAGGAAGACTCAAGTCCCAGAGTGATTGTTCGACTAATTGAGGCAAGTGAATTTCAAAACTCTTGTTAATTGCATAGAATTGTGTATTTCCTTGTGGTATGTGTTGCGGAGTAATGAAACTGGTGATGGATTGACTTGTCCATATTGATTAATTCTAATGATGAAAAGGGGTAATAAAAGACAATGTGATTAATTGTTGGTGTGTGATGTGTTGAGAATGGTTTGAAAGGTTTGTTGCCTCATTGTTGATGTTGTATCACGATTGTATTGTTGTGAATTGTGCATTATTATGAAAATGGTCATCTCCTCATTATTTGTGTGAACATGTCATTTGCATTGTTCTGAGACATGATTATGACAAGTGTTATCTGAATTGAGAAAGAGTAAGAAATTAAACAGGAGGTACCATTTCGAGGGACGTGTCGCGCACCGCAACCGATGCTATATTTTGAGGGAGGTGTCGCGCGCTGCGATGGATATTATATTTCGAGGGACGTGTCGTGCGCTACGACAGATACTATATATCGAGGGTCGTGTCGCACGTCGCGACGGATGCATGGACAGACATGTGCCCCATGGGTCCCAGACTAAGATACACCGAGTGTGTATTACTAGGTCATACATGCATCACTATACTTGGCATTGCATTCTATTGCATTGCACATCTTTATCATTAGTGAACTTAATATTGTGTTTTGCTGATCTTGTGAGTGCCTTTCCGTGGAACTTGTGATTGATGAATATTGAGCTTGTTGTTGAGGATATGCAATTGTTAGAGTGTTGTTTTTGAGCTATGTGCTATGTGAATTGTGAATTGTTAGGTTGGGCTGGTTTTATGTAGGTTGTAGTTGTGGAGGTTGTGATTGATGAATATTGAGCTTGTTGTTGAGGATAATGTAATTGTTAGAGTGTTGTTGTTGAGCTATGTGCTATATAAATTGTGAACTGTTAGGTTGTGTTGGTTTTATGCAGGTTGTAGTTGTGGAGGTTCGGTTGGGTGTAAGGAGTACTTGTATTCTATTCCCTTTAGCTTGTGTTTAGAAGTTTACTTGTTGAGTACCGTGTGGTTTGGTACTAACCCCTTGCTACTACATTTTTTGTAGTTTACTAGCTCAGATCTTTGTGATACTCTATATTCTCTCCTTATCCGAGGCTTCCTGCGGAGATTTGTGAGGTAGCTGTTTATCATCTCAGCGGATCTTCTTACTCCTATTTATGATCTTGTTCTATTCTATTAACAATGTTATTTAAGACTTTTATCTTTCCTTCGAATCAATTGTAATACTTTAGAGGCTTGTACACGTTACTACCAGGTTTTAGTGTATATTTAAGTTGATTATAAGTTTCCGCACTATTTTGTAGTATTAAACTTGTATTCTCAGTTTACTTCCGCATTCACCGTATTAGTTGGGTTTTAGGCTGACTTGTCTTGGTTGGATAAGACGAGTGTCATCACATCCATTTTTGGATAGTGAGAAAATGGTATTAGAGTCCCAAGTTCATAGGTCTCACGTGTATACAAGTCAAGTCTAAGTAGAGTCTCGAGGATCGGTACAGAGACTTCTGTACTTATCTTCGAGACGCTACAGTGACTTCTAGAAAAAAATCTTCACTTTTTGAATCTTGATCGTGCGTCCTTGATCAAATTTAATTTTTATCGCTTCATTCCACTCTCTCTCTTATAGTGATGTTTCGTGCGTGGTTCCTCATGTGAGCAGTTGGTGTGTCGTGTATGACTTGAATGTTAGACCTAATACTAAAGTGAAAGTGATAAACTTATGGAAAAAATGTGTGATTAGATTCAGAATTTTCAGCACTTTGAAGGGGTTGAGCAAGGTTAGTTACCCCAGTAGAGAGAATAGTACTTGTGTGGTATATATGATATTTAGAGTGGTTTAACTATTGGAAGTGGAATGATTAAGGAATGACTACATAATAAATGTTATAACTTTTAAATATACAGTTAGTAAAGTTATCATAACATGTATGAGTTGCTTAGCGAATAATGAGAGTGATGTTACGACAATTGAGGTCAAAATATCTTTTGTGGTTTCATAGATTGAATGTATACCAAGAAGGGTCATGATATGATTACTACAACAGTACCGATGTTTACTTGGTTAGACACTACTAAAAAATTGTCAAAAAATGACGGCCAAAAGCGATGGATTACGTCGCTCTTTTGGTCAAAATCGACACAAAAGCGACGCAGTCACCTCCGTCGATTTTTAGCCCGATGCTTTTCAAAAAGCGACAGACTGCATCGCTTTTTGACTCTTTTTTTTGAATTTTTTTTAACAAAAGCAACGGACAAAACCACGCTATCCGTCGCTTTTCTGGGATTTAAAAAAAAATAAAACCCAGAAAAGCGAAGGACAAAACCACGTTGTCCGTCGCTTTTCCTACAAAATTTTTGGCTGCAAAAACTGGCAGTTTCTATTGCCCACCTGCAAATACAATTCAATTCGATTCTACACTATTCAGCCCAATCAAACACACACAATTATAAACAATCTAAACAAAACATAAAACAACAAACTTAAAATAACATTAAAAAATATCTAAATCACAAATTAAAGACTTATAAAGTCTTTCAAAATTCGTTTCAAATTTACAAAAAGTTCATCAATGTCTAGAGATCTAAACTAGAGAGTGGGTTCTACAGAATCATCCTCATCACTCTCGTCGTCGGTGTCATTGGGAGCCGAAGTAGTAGGTCGACGAGCGAGGTTCATCACTTATTCTTTGATTTGATGAACGGTCTCACTCATGCTTTCTTGTTCAGCTACTCTTCTCTGCTCCGACTCTGTTAGTGTCGCTGTATGTTTAGCTATTTGAGCCGACATAGCAGCAATCTGAACACTGTCAAGTGCCTCGGCTTGTCGTGACGATCCAATTCCTTCTAAGCCTGACTGTAGTTGTCTTACATCATTTTGAGAGCCTAGACCATATAATCTATCCTTGTGTGTCCCCCTACCACTTTTTCTTTCCAAATATGGGTGGAAAGTCCAGGTGTCAATTGGACCGAACTATCTAGATTCTCAGCGACGTACTGATGAAAGTCATTCTGTATATTAAATATAAAAATTGGCATCAATATATATACATATCATAAATATATTTACTATTAATATATATTATTCATATTAAATAACTTACAAAAGTTCGTTCGGCCCTTTCCTCTACCCACACATCTGGATCCGACTCATTTTCTTTCTTCCTGACATGAGTCTTCTTGAAAACCTCCGGCTCAATGGGAGTGCGTCCCAATTCTTTTTCCTATAAATAAAAACTGAAATTTATAACGATATATATGAATCAACTAATTATTTATTTAAAAGTTTGAATTAGAACTTACCATCTCTCGTGCAATTGTTCTAACTGTCTTTGCACCTCCGGTGTGCAACGAGCCACCATCTAGCCTTTTTGGCTTGATCTGATATTGCCTTAAACTTGTATGTATTCCAATACTGACCCAATTCATCAAAAAACATGAGGCAACATCCAATCAGGACGTTCACCACTATCCCGAACTTTCTTTAGTCAGCTAGACAGTCTGGCGGATCCCTTCCTCTCAAATGTGGTCCCAATGACCAAATTGTACCTCGACTCCCAAGTACACATAGTCTGAAAAGAAATTGAATAACGTTAATTAGATCAATAGTAAAAAGAGTAAAGTATACTAAACTTAACTAAAAAATATATACCTTAAAGTTATTAAACATCGCTTGGCGTATACTGTTTGGAATCTCGCTCCAAGAGTGATAAGCCTATGTATAGAGTCTTCTAACACAGTCTTTTAAAGCCCGGGCAACATCCTTTGTAGGATGCCACCTGCAAAACACATAATAAATATGTTAGTTCATGAATAATATATTAAAGTATAAGAAATAAATAAAATAAACTAACAAATAGATAACAAAACAAACTTATGATGATCCATCCGGCTTAATCATGACTCTACCAAGTCTGTCCCTCTGGCCAGGAGCTAGAGCAGGCATCTTATCATCTGGGGTAGCACTAGGTGTAGCTGTAGACGAGGGTGATACATCAGGATGCACAAAACGCTGAGTCAATGGAGGCGTACCGACCATAGCATTTGATTGCTCGCTACTAGAATGTCCAAGCCTCATGGCAGATAACTGAGGAGATGTACCTATGGGAGATGGAGTACCTGCTGATAAGGGTCGTGCTCGACGAATAGACTGTAAAGGTAGGTCCTCGTTGCGTCATGAAGGCAATGCCTGTGAAGTAGATGAAGCACCAACCGGTCGACGGTAATTAGGATAGTATTGCCGAGGATCCGCCGTACCAAATGGAACAACAAATAAATGAGTATCATGGCTGATGCGCTCTGGCGCAGAAGAAATAGATCATGCAATATCCTCAGGATCTATCGGTGTCCTAGACTTCTTCTTCTTAGCCTGTTTAGTCTAGCTAACTCTAAGATTCTCGCGATGTCTATCACCGTCACTGCCCTATGACATCTATATGCAAATTTACATGTATATTATATATATAAAAGTCATAAATTAAATAAAATTAGCAAAATACACTTACATATATATACTAGCTAGCTTTCATTCTACACTATTCCTCCTCACTTGTTTCAATTCCATCATTCTCCCATTCTTCCTCCTCAGTTGTTTCATTTTCATTATCGTCCCATTCTTCGTCATCAAATTATTTATTTTCCTCATTCTCGGATATTTCTTCCTCAACATTCAGTATCTCATCATCAGATACTTCTTCTAATATGTGTTGAGGATGTTGTAGTGTGGTTTTCATTTCAACATCAACTTGTTGTTTGAACAAATTGCAACATCATTTTGATACGCCACATCTAAGACATTGTCAATTTCAATTCTTCTCACATGCTTACTTTTTATAACAACCCACCAATCAGTTTTTGTCTCTACGCAATGGATATGAAGCGTAATACACTTGTTTAGCATTTTGTGCAATAATAAAAAGGATCAATAACTTCTGTATTTCTTGATGTGCTTAAACTTCAATTATATTATGTTGATGGTCCACCTTTGTGCCTCTATGTGATGGGTCAAACCACTCACACCGAAACAATACAATCATCTTCTTAGGCCAACCTAAATACCTCACTTCAATAATCTCTTGACTAACACCATAATATTCAATAGTTTGACCAGTACCATCAATATCACCTTGTATGTAGACACCGCTATTATTTGTTTTCTTGTTCCTAGAAACTTCTTCAGTTTGAAACTTAAAACCATTGACACACTACTTATTCATTGTCAGTACTTGAGATTCAGGTCCAAGTGCTACTTCTTTCACTAATTGCAAATGTTGGACACCTGAGTATTCATCGTAAACCTACGTGATTGTTATTTCAAGTAATATTATTTAGTATAACATGAATATATTATTAAATACTTAGTGATTGCACACTTACATAGTTCCTCAGCCATTTGAAAAAATTTGTATAGATGGCTTCATTACCCCCCATGTGTTTACGAACAAGCTGATCATTTTACATGTAAGTATTTCGTTCGTTAATGATCACTTATTAGTATGTAATTTAATAACATATTTTTAACACTTACTTGACATATGATTGAATCTCTGGACAATTAAGCAAAATATGTGTAACAACTGATTGCATTTACATATTAGTGAAGCCTCGCTTTCCACGCTTTTTAGATCCTCGACCATTTTGATTAAAAAATTATATCGGTGGAAATAAAGGATCAATATCGCCTTCATCATTACGATTGGGCCTGTTTCTCCTACATGACACATCATCACCAAAGTAATAAAATAAAATCACTAGTTTCTCTCCCAATATGACCTTGAACAAATGATCCTTCGATCCTTCCCCTTTGCTTAATCGTTTGCTTCGAACTACCAATTTTTCTGCATGTATAAATGTATATATATGTTAATACATAAAAGACTTGGAATATATATATATATATATATAACTTAGTGAATATTTCAAATGGATACATCCATCTTGTTTGAACCGGACCTCCGAAGCGGGCCTCTTGTGCAAGTTGAATTGGAAGATGCTCCATCACGTCAAAGAAACCACATGGAAATATCTTCTCCAACATAGTAGTAGTAACAAGAATATTTTCCTCCAGCCTGTCTAAACTACTCTCCAACAACTTTCCAGAACACAAATCTTTTAAAAAAAGACTTATCTCTATGATTGTTTTCCATATCCTTCCGGGTAGATGGCTAAAAGTAATGTGAATTAAAGTTTCCATGAACACATGACAATCATGAGTTTTCATACCTATCAATTTTCCTTCATTCATATCTGCCCTCTTTCCTAAATTTGAAGCATAGCCCTCCGACAACCTCAAATTTTTAACTCACTCAATAATTTCACGTTTCTCATCCAATGTGAATGAAAAGCTGGCTTTGGGCTTAATTATTATACCATTTTGTAATTACTGCAGCCATAACTCTTTTCTCCTACAATATTCCTTTATGTCCATTCTAGCTTTTGGATTGTCTTTTGTCTTACCCTTAACATTCATCACTGTGTTAAATAAATTGTCAAAGTAATTTTTTTCAATGTGCATCACATCTAGATTATGTCGTAGCAGATTGTCCTTCCAATATGGCAACTCCCAAAATATGCTTTGTTTGGTCCAATTTTGTTCAACACCATATTCAGGAAGTCTAGAAGGTGAAACTTCTGTAACTTTAGGTAATTGAGAAACTCTCTCCCAAATTTGATGCCCTTTGAGTAATGGAGATGGGAGGTCACTTTCAACCTTATTTTTCCTAAATGCATTTTTCATCTTTCTAAACACATGGTCCATTGGCAAGAACTGGCGATGACAATCAAACCATGTATTTTTTCTGCCATGCTTTAAAGCGAATGCCTTACTATTTTACATGCATTACGGACATGCTAGCTTTCCAGCTGTCATCCAACCAGACAACATCCCGTATGTAGGAAAATCATTAATAGTCCACATTAAAGAAGCACGCATAACGAAATTCTGCTTAGTTGATATATCATAAGTCAAAATGCCTTCAAACCACAATTGTTTGAGCTCATCTATTAATGGTTGTAGATAGACATCAATCAAACTTTTTGGATTACGGGGACTTGGAATAACACAACTTAGAAAGATGTAGGGACTGGTCATGCACATTTCAGAAGGAATATTATACGGAGTAAGAAATACCAGCCAGCATGAATAAGGCAAAGCATTATTATGAATAGTGTGAAGCCATCTGAACACAACCCCAATCTAACATTTCTTGGTTCACTAGCAAAATCAGGATATACATTGTCAAAATGCTTCCATGCTTCACCATCAGATGGATGAGACATGACACCCGACGACCTTCTATATTCACGATGCCATCTCATATGTGGGGCAAACCTCATCGATGCATACAACCTCTTTAACCTAGGAATGAGAGGTAGATAATGCATCGCCTGAACTGGGACCATCTTTCCAGCCGGAGTCCTCTTATAACGAGCATGTCCACAAAACTTACAATTTTCTAATTCACTATAAATCTTGTAAAACAACATGCAACCATTTACACAACAATGAATTCTATCATACGTCATTCCTAACTTGGACACCAAACGCTTTGCCTGATAGAAGTTCTTTGGTATGTTAAACTCCGGATTAACTAGTTCACCCAAAAGATCAACCATTGAGTCCAAAGAAGCATTAGGAATATTCCAATCTGATTTAATATTCATTAATCTAACCACAACTGGCAAGGCATAATGCGGACTCCCTTCACATAGTGGACGACTAAACTCTTCTAATTGATCATTAAGCGTCTTGCTTCTTCATTAGGAGCTTCATCAAAATATTGTTCCGGTTCCATCCCACCTTGAACCCCGAAAGCATCATTGATCATTTCATGAACCCTATCATGTTCAACGCTAACATGTTCAACCCTAATTTGTCCATGTGGTGCAACCATAATATATACATCCATAGGCATCGAATTATAAAACATACCATCCAATCCATCACTTTCTCCATGATCAATCCATACAAAATATCTAGGCTTAAATCCATTATGGTACAAATGAACCACAACTGTATCTGGTTTAAAAAAATGTAAGCACTTACATGCACTAAAAGGGCACCTAACTGATCCATTATTCTTGAAAATGTCAAGTGTCATTGTATGTTCAATAAAATTTCTAACACCGTTAATAAGAATATATCATCCAATCCATTAGTTTCTCCATGATCAATCCATACAAAATATCTAGGCTTAAATCCATTACGGTACAAATGAACCATAACTCTATCTAGTTTAAAAAAACTTAAGCACTTACATGCACTACAAGGACACCTAACCAATCCATTATTCTTGAAAATGTTAAGTGTCATTGTATGTTCAATAAAATTTCTAACACCGTCAATAAACTCAGGTTTCAAACCAGCACCAGTTTCATAATGCATATTATACATCCACAAACGATGATCCATCTAGAAAAATATAGATATTTAATTATATTATAAATAAAATTTAATAATAATTTTAACTAGTTTAGTTTTGACTTAATACAACAACTAAATCCACCAACTAAACCACATTATTTATTTTAACTTATTTAAACAACTTAACAACTTTTTAACTTGAATTAGTTTAGTTTTAACTTAATTCCAACAACTAAATCCATCAACAAAACCACATAATTTATTTTAACTCATTCAAACAACTTAACAACTTTAACTAGTTTAGTTTTGACTTAATACAACAACTAAATCCACCAACTAAACCACATTAATTAATTTAACTTATTTAAACAACTTAACAACTTTAACTAGTTTAGTTTTGACTTAATACAACAACTAAATCCACCAACTAAACCACATTAATTAATTTAACTTATTTAAACAACTTAACAACTTTAACTAGTTTAGTTTTGACTTAATACAACAACTAAATCCACCAAACTTTTTAACTTTAACTACATTAGTTTTGACTTAATTCCAACAACTAAATTCACCAACTAAACCACATTATTTATTTGAACTTATTTAAACAACTTAACAACTTTTTAAAGCTAAGTGTCAACAGTAGATGGACACAAATTGATCTTGCAAGAAAATCAGTTTTATCATCAATAGGATCAACTAGTGTTGGTACTTATGCTTAACAAACAATCGATGGACACAAAAAAATTATCACAAAATTAAAGCTAAGTATCAATACTAGATCATCGATGGACACAAACACATTGTTGAAAACAATTGTACTTGAACTTTAGAAATTTAGAAGCACCAAACCTTATCTCCTACTT
>NW_006238979.1:1827646-1827838 GCF_000226075.1 Solanum tuberosum | reverse complement strand
TTCAAGTTCAAGACCAACTTCAAGTTCAATTTCTAAATTCAAGTTCATATCATAAAAGTTATTAGTTATATATAAAGTGAAAATTCAATAATTAGTTATATATTCAAATTCTAATTAAGTTCAATTAGTTCAACATCTATAAATTAAAGTTAAAGCTTAATTAATTAATGAATACTAATTAATTAAGTTCAA
>NW_006238979.1:1768310-1827423 GCF_000226075.1 Solanum tuberosum | reverse complement strand
CTACAAAATTCTAATTAAGTTCAAATAAAATCCAAGTTCTAATAAAAATAAAAATTAATTTCTAATAAATTAAAGTAAACAACATTTCAAGTTCATATTCCTAATTAAGTTCAATTTATAGTAAATTCAAGTTATAATTAATTATAAGTTCTAATTAAGTTGTAATTCAAATCCCTAAAATTTCAAATTCAAACTAGCTAGATAGTGTCCCAAATTCAAACTATTAGTCCTAAAATATCAAATATAATTCAAACTAGTCCTAAATTCCAAATTCAAACTAATCTTAAAATCACAAATTCAAAGTACTCCTACAATTCAAAAATCAAACTAGTGCTAAAATCCCAAATTTAAAGTATTGGTAGTCCTAAAATCTCAAGTATAATTCAAACTAGTCCTAAATTCCAAATTCAAACTAGTCTTAAAATCACAATTTCAAACTATTTCTAAAATCTAACTAGTGCTAAAATCCTAAATTCAAACTATCTAGCTATTCCTAATCGCAAATTCAAACTATTAGTCCTAAAATCTCAATAATAATTCAAACTCTAGTTAGTCCTAAAATCCAAAAATCAAACAAACTCAAATAATACCCAAATTCAAACAACTCCTTAAATTATAGCCTAATTCAAACTAATCCTACAATCCCAAAATAAACTAATTAACACAAGAAATACCCAAATTCAAACAAATCCCAAGATACCCTAATTTAAACTAACCCTAACATTAAAATTTTCAATTAACTCACTAACTAATAATCGTAATTCAAACTAACAATCAATAAACACAAATCAATAAACTAATTACAAATAAATAGCTAACAAAATCAAAATATAGTTCAATTTGAAAAAAAAATTGATGCATTATTAAAACCTAACCTTAAAGGAGAAGGAGAGATTGAAGAGAGAGGAGAGGCAGGCGGCAGCGGCGGCGTCTAGTCCGACAACTCTGGAGAAGCAGGCGGCGATGGCGGTTAGCGAGCGGCGGGTCCGGCGGCAGCATCGACTCAGTGGTGGTGGTGAGTAGTGGAGAGAAGGAGGAGATTTCACAAATGGTAAAATGGAGAAATGGGGGAGAATCGCGGATCTGTTTTTAGATATTTAATAAAAAATGACGGACAGCGTCTCTATGTTCGTCACTTTTTTTTAAAAATGTTTGACCAATATTTTGACCAAAAAGCGACGGACTAAGAAGCGACGGACATAAAGATGCTGTCCGTCGCTTATTTAAAAAATAATTAAAGAACTAAAATTAATAAAAAGCAATGGATGGCGTGGGTTTTTTTAATTTATAAATAATTATTTTTAATAAAAAGTGACAGACTGTGTGACGATCTATAAAAAAAATTAATTATTGATTATATATATATTTCGCGCAAAAATCCACGAAAAAAAGCTACGGACTAACCGATGCCGTTCGTCGTTTTTTAAAAAAAAATTATTTTTATTAAAAAGCGACGGACAGTGTGGCTAATGGCGTCGCTTTTTGGAGCGAAGCCGTCTGTCACTTTTACTTCCGTCGTTTTTCAGCAGTTTTTTAGTAGTGAGAGTTATGGAGTGTGTTACTTCTGCCATCGACCCTATCTCTGAAGGAGTGCATATTGCTTCGGGTTAGAAACCGAACAAACTTAATAATGTTTTGCAACTACTGAAGGGGTAGGATGTGTTCTAGTGGTGGATCTAATGGGCTTTCATGGTGTAGTACTTGTTGTATATGGAAATGGATACGTCGATTGTTAAGTGAGAATACTAACTACTTAAGGAGTTATCAGTTGTATCACATGCTCTTATAATGAGATTCCATGTTCCATTCACATTTGATAAACTAACTAAATTATTACTATGGACGCTTGGGTTAAGCAGTGTTTATAAGAAAGGTTTTAGTGGTGTATAATTGGTAAGTTATTAATGTGTTAGGTTGTAAAGTGAATCTCAAAAATTCTAGATGAGGACTAGTGGTTTCATCATAAGCTCTAAGGAGTGGATAGATACCAGAATGAAAGTTTATGGGTAAAGGAAGTCCCAAAGAGTATAATTGTGGGAAGGAAATTGAAGATTTTAGTAAAATAAAAAGGTGCATATACAAGTGGATTATTCCTTTGGAATTGGTTGGTATAGCTAGGTTTGAGATGTCAGGTCGATGACAAAGTTGACTTCATGGTGATGGTAGGGGCTAACTGAGCATGATGGTAATAAGAGTTTGTGATGGATTGTGATTTAGATGCAACTATATGTTAAGCAATTTTTTGTATTGTAATGACGACTTGCGAGTATCTAAGATTGTGGGTTGCTACTATCTGGTGAGTAGTGTGGTTGCACGTAAAGTTTTAGGAGGTGTTGAGACACCGCTTGAATAGAATTGAAAGAGTTAGAGTCATAAATGAAAAGAATTACTGGTATGTAGTTTAGCTTTCACCAGGAAGAGAGAACTAGGATATTTACATTGATTGCAAGGGTTAAAAATGTATCTTCAGAGGAAGTGGAAGATTTGGGTTCAGAGACATGTGGTTCTATCAGGTTTACTTTGGTTATGGTTATAAAGTTACATGACATTCATATGGGTTAGAATTTATTGGATAAGATTTGAGAAATAAATCTAAAGACATTCGGCTCGAATGTTGTGATAACTACTTTGTGGTTTTGAGTTTGGTAATTGATATTGTTGGAATAAAAAAATTAAGTTATTCATTGTAAGACTACTATCATGATAGTATTTTATTTGTGTCAAGTTATGGATTGGTAAGGTAAGAAAGGATCGAACGGATCAGATATTGAGCATTTTAGAGAATTTGTGCATGGTCTGGGTAATAAAATTTGTTTTGATTGTTAGAGGACCTTAAGAAGATGTAACACCTCGAAAACTAGTAGACCAAACTACAGCCACAAGCTAGGGTTCTAAGGTTTGATCTATGTAAAATAGAGTCATAGATGCGACTTTATGTGTTTAAAATGAGGGGTCTAGTGGTTGAACGTCAAGGCACGTATTAGACCTCGTAATATAGAAGACCATTTAGAGCTTGGTTGAGCATGGGAAGGGCAAGTACCAAGGCAAAAGGGCAAGCCTATGCCAAAGGGCCAAGGCTGCCCAACCTTGGCAAGCTAGTGCCTAAGGGTTCACGACCACCTTCACGAACAGTGGTCTTGACCACGGTTTGTGAAAGGGTCTGTGATGATGCCTTAGTCACTTGGGAGGCAATGCCTTGAGGCCAAGCTACTGCCTCAAGTCCACGAGCCACTTCACGACCCGTGGTCTTGACCACGGTCCGTCAAAGTGGTTGTGAAGGTGCCTTAGTGTTTTAGGGGCTTGGAAAGTGGGGGAAGACACTGGTCTGGTCAAGGGACCATGGGCAACACCACGGGCCATGGTGCCCGTGATGGTCCGTACAAGTGGGCGTGACACTGGACGGGGCTACCTAGTTTAGGGATTTTAAGTAAATTCCTATTCAACTAGTTTTAAGTGGGGGTCATTTTGTATGTATTTTATACACCTATATATTTGAATTTAAGTCATTAGCCTCCAAGTCTAAGTCACTTTACATTACACACAAATCAAAAACCCAAATCACTCCTCTCTCAAATATTTCTCTCTACAAAGAACCTCAATTGAAGAAGAAGCTAGGGTTGAAGCTAAGGTCAAGAACAAAGGCTCTACTTCTTAAGGCTTGTGCTAGCGCTTTTATTAAGATATTCTTAGATTTTCATAGATGGGTTCTTCCACCCATAGAGTCCCCTAGAATTTCCCCTAATTTGTGAAGAAGAACCCCAATCAAGATAGGGTTACTTCCAATGTATGGGTTTTAAGTGGGTATGATTTCAAACGGTTGGATACTACTCATACATGATTAATTTAGTGTTGATTCATGATATTATGAAGAATTTATGTTAATTCCTTATCTAACCCTAATTTTCAAAGTATGTGGGTTTAGGTCTTTTTGATGAGAAATTGATGGTTCTTGATAGAATTTCTAGAATTGTCACCATGAATAGAACTTATCTAAGAATGGGAATATGAAATCATGAATTGAACTAGACTTATGCATATATGATAGAATATGAATTGAAATTATTAGAATTGGGACTTTTGATGAATTATGCTTAGAATTGCCTATGACTAAGGCTTAGGGCTAATATGTCTTGTGATCTTGACTAGTATGATGATTGTGGAGTAAATCTTGAATGTAGGGCTTGAAGTCATAATGTTGATCACTAGGGCTTAAAGAATAAGTCTAATATGATGAACTAGCTTGCATATAATTAGTATACAACATATATAGAGTTATGGTGGAAGGCTTTCACCCACATGACCTACCTAGAACTATATGAATGCTTGTATATAGAATGTGAAGGGTTAATCACCTAAAATGAATCATGCTTGTTAGAATAGAATAGATCGAGGTTGAGTCTTATGATTCCTTCATGGATAGTTAAATTATGTAGATTGGGATGGTATATCTCATGGTAGCTTGGGATTGAGGAATTAAGCTCTCCTAAGGTTAGCTTGAACTAGCATTGGTAGGATGCTCTTCATGGTAGCTTGCATTAGTATAGGCATGGTAGCGTAGGATTGAGGATCTATACTCTCCTATGGGTAGCTTGAACTAGCATTGTTAGAATGCACTTCATGGTAGCTTGACTTGGTTAGGCCAAGACCATTTCATGGTAGCTTAGGATTGAGACACCATACTCTCCTAAGGATAGCATAGTGTTGAGGATTCATACTCCCCTAAGGGTAGCTTGCATACTATTGAATGTTTGCATGGTAGTTAGGTTGGTATACTCATATCCTTCCTTGGATTACATGATAGGGTGTTTTCCATGGTAGTAAGATCTAGCATAGTAGTCTACTATTCTTTGATAGTCTAGTATGATGAATAGTAAGCATTGAATAAGATAGCCTAAAGGAGTACCTAGTGTGAGTGGTAGTATGGAATGCCATTCATACATGGCACAAGTATGACTTGAAGCTACTTATGAAGTGTCCTCTTATGTGACGTATGCTAGCTTGGATTGTTGCTATAGTTGCCTTCCCTGATACGATTGACTTAAGTTGATAGTTCCTTGTCAATATGAAGTAGGTCAATAGTGACACCTAGAAATGGTAAATATGAATATTGTGACTTCAAGGATATGCTTAGTGTGTGTGGTAATATGGGATTCCCCACATGCATTGCACAAGTGTGCCTTGAGGTTACTTAGGAGTATAGTGTTCTTATGATATGAAAAACCTAGGTCTTAACTATGAAGGTGGACTATGACTAAGAATGGCCAAAGAGAGGTACTTAGCTTGGATAATATTATGGGATGCTATCTTTGCCTTGCACAAGTCTGCTTGGAGGTGGCTTGTGGAGTAGTTCTTTTGAATATGAAAGACTAATGGTTGAAGTATGAAAATATGTCTGTCTTATTTTGACTTGTGATGATATGATGCTTATGTTGGAGTTTATGTTATTAATATGGTATTGTCTCTTATGCTTTTATCTTATGTTGACTAACCATTTGAGATGCTTTATGATGTTATGCTAGCTTTCATACTTGGTACATTTTGTACTAACGCATATTGCCTACATTCTAATCAAATGTAGGGTGTTGGGAGATTGAGTTGCTTGAAGGCTAGGTTTGTAAGGAGCAAGAGGACTTGAAGATTTGGTGGGTCCTCATAGCTTCGAGGACAACCCACTATGTTCCTTTTATGTCATTTCTTATGTTTTAGACTTTATATGGGCTAAGTCCCAAGATTTTTATTCATGTTATTCATAGATGGTTTGTGAGAAAGACTTAGTAAAGACTTCCGCTTGCTTATGAAAATGTTTTTGATTGTTTGGAAGAAAGTTTTAATTTTCCCTACTTTTCTATGATCTTATGTTATGATGATGCTAAGGGCTTGTATGAGACCCCTTCGGGGTCAAGTACGCAATGTTACGTGTAGAAGGTACCCCTGGGTCGTGATAAACTTGGTAATCAGAGCAAAAAGGTTTAGAATGGTTCTAGGATTGTCTCAAACCACGTCTAAGTATAGTCTTATTCATGGGTGTGAGTGGCGACACATTTATGAATAGGAGGCTATTGGATGCATAGGAAAAATCCCACTTCTTCATTCTCTTAGTCGTGCCATAGAATTTGGCTTTTATAGGCCCTTTTTCTTATCTGTGCTTTTGGTTTTTCAGGGTATGGCTACTACTATGGTGAATGCTAGGAGAGAAGGGGAAGACAATGGGGACTAAGAAATTACTCCTCAAGTCCCAAACCAAGCTCTTCCTCAAGTTTGAAATGACCCTCCAATTGGGAATGTCACTCTTGCGGAGTTTAGGGCTTCTATGCAATTGTTGGCTCAAGCCTTGATGGTGCAAGCCAATAGAGATGTGGTGGCTCCGGCAAACCCTATAAGGGTGATGGGTGCTTATAGGATAAGGGAGTTCTTGAGGATGAACCCTCCGGAGTTTAGTGGCTCCAAGGTGGAAGAGGACCCAAATGGGTTCATAGATGAGGTTTATAAGACACTTGCTATCATGGGGGTAACTTCTAGAGAGAAAGCGGAGCTAGCTGCTTACCAATTGAAAGATATTGCCCAAATTTGGTATGAGCAATGTAAAGATGTTAGGCCAGTAGAGGCGGGACCTATAGAGTGGTAAACTTTTAAGTTGGCATTTCTAGATAGGTTCTTCCCCCGAGAGTTGAGGGAAGCCAAAGTTGGAGAATTCATCAATCTTAAGCAAGGTGATATGAGTGTTGAGGAGTACTCTTTGAAATTCATCCTTTTGTCTAAGTATGCTCCATGTATCGTAGAAAGTCCTAGGGATAAGATGAATAGGTTTGTGACGGGAGAGTCCAAGCTAGTGTCAAAAGAATGTCGTACGATAATGCTCCATGATGATATGGACATCTCACGCCTTATGGTATATGCTCAACAAATGGAGAGGGATAAACTTCAAGAGGAAAAATCTAGGGAGAAAAAGAGGTTTAGGATGGATAATGATAAGTCTTTTCATGATGGGTCCGATGGACATGGTCATTCTAGGAATCGACAAAAGTTTTCCGGGCAAGGCTTTTCTAATGCTCTTAAGTATAAGGATGAGAGAGTATCTACCCCTAGGCCACAAGGTATTAGTAATGAGTCCCTATGGCCCACTTGTTCTAGGTGTGGTAAGAGGCATGATGGTAAGTGTTTAGCCGGTAGAGATGGTTGCTATGGATGTGGTGAGAGTGGCCACATGAAGAATGATTGCCCAAAGGCAATGGCTTCTATAAGAGAGGGTAAGCAAGTTGCTTCTAGTGGTGGGGATGTTGAGCCTCAAAAGAAAAATAGGTTTTATGCCCTCCAATATAGAGAAGATCAAGAGTGATCTCCTCATGTCCTTTCCGGTATGTGTATTATGCTTTAGTAAATTTTTCCGGATTTCTTGTCTTTTGTGACTTGTTATGCTGGACTTGATGTTGTCCTTGCCATGAATGATATTTAGAAAAGCATGTGTAGGCTTGCTCCCAACGGGGAGATAGTGTTCCTACTTAATAAGGCTATTATGTGATTATGTGTTCCTATGATTTCCTCACATGCATGTTCATGAAAATGCTTAGGTCTTATTAGTAATGACTTACATGCATTGTTTTGTCTCATGTTGTAGCATCTTTGAGTCAATGTGTATTTTAGGCTCCATGAATGTATGTTGAGCATGTTGTAACTAGGAGATGTTAGTTCCTCCTTGAAAATGAGTAGATATAGAATTTCATGCATTTTGGGTTGTTAGATGTGGTTCATTCTCCCTTATGTTACATTAAGTATGTTTAGCTTGGAATTAAAGTTTCCATGTTTGGTTGTGTGCATATAGATGTAGTTCATGCATGATGGGCTACTAGTCTAGAGTCATTTCCTTTAAGAAGTGTTTAGAAAGGGCATTCGAGGACGAATGTTCCCAAATGGGAGATATTGTAACACCTCGGAAACTAGTAGACCAAACTACAGCCACAAGCTAGGGTTCTAAGGTTTGATGTATGTAAAATAGAGTCGTAAATGAGACTTTATGTAATAGAATGAAGGGTCCAGTGGTTGAAAGTCAAGGCTCGTATTAGACCTCGTAATATAGAAGACCATTCAGAGTTTGGTTGAGCATGGGAAGGGCAAGTACCAAGGCAAAAGGGCAAGCCTAAGCCAAAGGGACAAAGCTGCCCAACCTTGGCAAGCTACTGCCTAAGGGTTCACGACCACCTGCACGACCAGTGGTCTTGACCACGGTCCGTGAAGGGGTCCGTGAAGATGCCTTAGTCACTTGGGAGTCAAGGCCTTGAGGCCAAGCTATTGCCCCAAGTTCACGTGCCACATCACGGACCGTGGCCTTGACCACGGTCCGTCAAAGTAGTCGTGAAGGTGCCTTAGTGTTTTAGGGGCTTAGCAAGTGGGGGAAGACACTGGTAAAGGGACCACGGGAACCACCACGGTCCATGGTGACCTTGACGGTCCGTACAAGTGGGTGTGACACTGGACGGGGCTGCCTAGTTTAGGCATTTTTAAGTAAATTCCTATTCGACTAGTTTAAAGTGGGGGTCATTTTGTATGTATTTTATACACCTATATATATGATTTTAATACATTAGCCCCCAAGTTTAAGTCACTTTACATTAGACACAAATCAAAAATCCAAATCACTCCTCTCTCAAATATTTCTCTCTCAAAGAAGCACCTCAATTGCAAAAGAAGCTAGGGTTGAAGCTAAAGTAAAAAACAAAGGCTCCATTGCTTAAGGCTTGTTCTAGGGCTTTGATTAAGGTATGTTTAGATTTTAATATATGGGTTCTTCCATCCATAGAGTCCCCTAGAATTTCCCCTAATTTGTGAAGAACAACCTCAATCAAGCTAGGGTTACTTTCAATGTATGGGTTTTAGGTGGGTATGATTCCAAACGGTTGGATACTACTCATACATGATTAATTTAGTGTTGATTCGTGATATTATGAAGAATTTATGTTAATTCCTTGTCTAACCCTAATTTTCAAAGTATGTGGGTTTAAGTCTTTTTGATGAGAAAATGATAGTTCTTGATAGATTTTCTGTCACCACGAATAGAACTTATCTAAGAATGGGAATATGAAATAATGAATTGAACTATACTTATTCATGTATGATAGAATATGAATTGAAATGATTAGAATTGGGACTTTTGATGAATTATGCTTAGAATTGCCTATGGATAAGGCTTAGGGCTAATGTGTCATGTGATCTAGACTAGTATGATGATTGTTGATTAAAGCTTAAATGTAGGGCTTGAAGTCATAATGTTGATCACTAGGGCTTAAAGAGTAAGTCTAATATGATGAACTATCTTGCATATAATTAGTATACAGTAGATATAGAGTTATGGTGGAAGGCTTTCACCCACATGACCTACCTAGAACTATATGAATGCTTGTATGTAGAATGTGAAGGGGTTAATCACCTAAAATGAATCATGTTTGTTAGAATAGAATAGCTTGAGGTTGAGTCTAATGATTCCTTCATGGATAGTTGAATTATGTAGCTTGGGATGGTAGATCTCATGGTAGCTTGGGATTGAAAAATTAAGTTCTCCTAAGGTTAGCTTGAACTTGCATTGGTAGGATACTTTTCATGGTAGCTTGCATTAGTATAGGCATTGTAGCCTAGGATTGAGGATCTATACTCTTCTATGGGTTGATTGAACTAGCATTATTAGAATGCACTTCATGGTAGCCTGACTTGGTTAGGCCAAGACCATTTCATGGTAGCTTAGGATTGAGACACCATACTCTCCTAAGGATAGCTTAGGGTTGAGGATTCATACTCCCCTAAGGGTAGCTTGCATCCTATTGAATGTTTGCATGGTAGTTAGGTTGGTATACTCGTATCCTTCCTTGAATAGCTTGTATTACATGATAGGGTATTTTCCATGGTAGTTACCTCTAGCATAGAAGTATGCTATTGTTTGATAGTCTAGAATGATGAATAGTAAGCATTGAGTAAGCTAGACTGAAGAAGTACTTAGTGTGAGTGGTAGTATGGGATGCCATTCATACATGGCACAAGTATGACTTGAAGCTACTTATGAAGTGTCCTCTTATGTGATGTATGCTAGCTTGGATTGTTGCTATAGTTGCCTTCCCTGATATGATTGACTTAAGTTGATAGTTCCTTGTCAATATGAAGTAGGTCAATAGTGACACCTAGAAATGGTAAATATGAATATGGTGATTTCAAGGGTATGCTTAGTGTGTGTGGTATTATGTTATGCCCCACATGCATTGCACAAGTGTGCCTTGAGGTTACTTAGGATTATAGTGTTCTTATGATATGAAAAAACTAGGTCTTGACTATGAAGGTTGAATATGACCAAGAATGACCAAAGAGTGGTACTTAGCTTGGATAGTATAATGGGATGTTATCCTTGCCTTGCACAAGTATGCTTGGAGGTGGCTTGTGGAGTAGTTCTCTTGAATACGAAAGACTCATGGTTGAAGTATGAAATTATGTATGTCTTATGTTGACTTGTGATGATATGATGCTTATGTTGGAGTTTATGTTATGACTATGTTATTGTCTCTTATGGTTATGTCTTATGTTGACTAACCATTTGAGATGCTTTATGATGTTATGCTAGCTTTCATACTTGGTACATTTTGTACTAACGCATATTGCCTACATTCTAATCAAATGTAAGGTGTTGGGATATTAAGTTGCTTGAAGGCTAGGTTTGTAAGGAGCAAGAAGACTTCAAGATTTGGTGAGTCCTCATAGCTTCGAGGACAAACCCACTATTTTCCTTTTATGTCATTTCTTATGTTTTAGACTTTATATGGGCTGCGTCGCAATACTTTTATTCATGTTATTCATAGATGGTGTGAGAAAAAGACCTACTAAAGACTTTCGCTTGTTTATGAAAATGTTTTAGATTGTTTGAAAGAAAGTTTAAAATTTTACCTACTTTGCTATGATCTTATGTTATGATGATGCTAAGGGCTTGTATGAGACCCCTTCGAGGTCAAGTATGCCATGTTACGTCTATGGGGTACCCCTGGATCGTGACAAAATATTTTCACTTAAAGGTGTTGGTTTACAGTATAAGGTAACATGCCATGGGTTGTTGGTCAAATGATAAGATTGGTAACTGAGTTAGCGAAAGGAACAAGAGTCTAGTATATTAAATAGTTCAAGGCATTTAGAATTTTCGACAATGATTTAAGAAAGATGAAATAATAAGACCTCTCATATAGATTCTTGGTTCGTATTAAAAGTTGTATGTCACGACCCAGACCATCGTAATTGACACCCACACTAACCCTCCGGTGGGAGAACCATTAATACTAATTATCTAACCAACTAAATCAAAATACTAAAGCATTTAAGTTACGGAAGCAAGTTAAATGCTAAGGAAAGAAATAGGAAGTTCCCATAAACTCCAAAACAATAGTCTAACAACTAAACAAAAATGCGGAAGTAACACCTAGAACCTGAAAGTCAATGTACCAAAATATCTAGCAAGATCCATAAGTCTAACCAGAAGGGTTACAATCCCGAACTAATGCACTAACAACTAACTAGAAAGTCTAAGTCCGAAATGTGGACATAGACAGAAAGAAAACTCATGGCAGCCCGCAAGAACGGGATCACCTTGAATTTGAATGACGGTCATTGATCTTTTAAGCGAGGTATGTCAATAGCCGCTTGAAGATGCCCTGTACTCAACAAAGAAACAACAAGTGCAGTATCAGTACACAACCACAGTGTACTAGTAGGATCACACGGCTATCCCACTAAGTGCAACATACATAAGTCAATACAACAATAATAATAACATGTATACACCGAATATATACAATATCATCAACATTTACGAACAACGAACAATTTCACAATTCTCAAATATCAGAGTTATATCAAGTCATTGGTCCTCTCATTGAACCCAAACCCAAACTGTTAGCATACCGGAACGTGGTACCTGATCCAATGATTATGTCGGAACATGGAAACCGATCCCATAATTATGCCAAAATGTGGCAACCGATCCAAGTTAGTGTGTCGGAACGCAATACCCAATCTATTCAACAAGCCACAATCACATTCACACATTGCATTCTCATAATCATACAATCAAGT
The DNA here is from genome assembly GCF_000226075.1 of Solanum tuberosum. Taxonomy (NCBI): domain Eukaryota; kingdom Viridiplantae; phylum Streptophyta; class Magnoliopsida; order Solanales; family Solanaceae; genus Solanum; species Solanum tuberosum. The sequence continues at coordinate 1,815,330 of NW_006238979.1, read as the reverse complement.
CATGATTCATGGCATTCATCATTCATATATCCTCATTTACAATTAATGTGATCAAGTTCAAAAATTGCAGAATAAAATGATTTTGGGGTTTATTTATGAATTTAAGTAGCGTTTTCCCCACCACAACAGCCTCACCCCGCTACAGCGGCCCCTCCCTGGTGGCATAAATCTCCGCCATAGCGGCTTGCACAGAATAGTGAGCAAAAATAATAAATCAAAGACCCCATTTCACAATACACCTTCAACCAATGACACTCATAAACTACCCGTTCACGCTAAGATCAATTATGGGATGTCTACTAGCTCGAATTCAATTTCTTAAACTAGTACGGGTTCTTTAACAACTTGTTTATCTACTCATGTGATTGAATTCATGATTAGATCACCCAATTGCTACCATATTTCCCTCGACCTCACAACTCCGATTACATCCAAATCTAGACTAGGTTGGGAAATCTCAAGTTACTACGTAAAAGTTTTTCAACACAAAATTTTTCATTGTTGGCTCTTCTATAACGACGGAACCCGGTCGTTACAATAGATACCAATTTACCCATCACTCGTCCTCGAGTGACAACTTAGGAAAACAAGCTAAAGAAAGAATGGAGTAGTACCTGAATCGACGAACAATTGAGGATACTTGTCTCGCATGTCCCTCTCGATTTCCCAAGTAGCTTCCTCAACTGGATGATGCTTCCATTGAAATTTCACGGACTTAATCTCCTTGGTCCTCCGCTTGCGCACATCACAGTCAAGAATTGCAATCGGTTCCTCCTCATATTGGAGGTTTTTCTCTAACACAATTGAGTCCCATTTAATGATGTAATCCCCGTCACCATGATATCTCTTCAATATGGATACATGAAATACTGGATGAACTCTCGATAGATTTGAAGGTAAAGTCATTCTATAAGCCACTGGCCCTACACATTCAAGAACCTCAAAGGGACAGATGTATCGCAGACTTAGCTTGCCCTTCTTTCCAAATATCATCACCCCTTTCATGGGTGATACCTTAAGAAGAACATTCTCACGAGTCTGAAATGTCATGTCTCTCACCTTATGATCTGCATACTTCTTCCGTCTACTCTGGGATGCTAAGAGTTTAGTTTGGATGCTCCTCACCTTATCTTGAGCATCCTTCACTAAATCAACCCCCAAAGGTTTCATATCTCCAGCCTCGAACCATCCTATGGGTGATCTACATTCCTTCCCATAAAATGCCTCAAATGGTGCCATATCTATGATGGAGTGATAACTATTATTATAGGAGAATTCACACAAGGGTAAGAACTTGTCCCAATGCCCTCCAAAATCAATCACACATTCCCTCAATATGTCTTCTAACACTTGAATAGTCCTCTTTGATTTCCCGTCCGTCTGTGGATGAAAAGCAATACTAAAAGTGAGTTGTGTACCCAATTCATCATGTTATTTCCTCCAAAACATGGAGGTAAACTACGTACCACGCTCTGAGATGATAGAAAGGGGCACCCCATGCAACCTCACTATCTCTTTCACATACACCTTAGCCAATTTTTCAGCATTATAATCTATTCTTACCGGAATAAAATGGGCAGACTTAGTCAATCTATCAACCACTACCCAAATAGAATCAAAATTCCCCAAAGTCTTGGGAATACCAACCACGAAATCCATGTCTATCATTTTCAACTTCCATTCAGGAATTGGCATTCTTTGAAGCAAACCTGCAAGCCTTTGGTATTCATACTTCACTTGTTGGCAATTTTGACACTTAGCCACAAACTCCGCTATATCCCTCTTTATGCCCGGCCACCAATAAGTTCGCTTCAAATCTCGGTACATCTTGGTCACACCCGGATGAATGGAATATTGCGAACCATGAGATTCTGTCAACAATTTCTGAATCAAGTCATCAAATCGAGGGTCACAAATCCTTCCTTTAAAACTGAGCACACCTTTCGCATCAAGAGTGGTCTCTTGTGCCTTACCAATCGTAGTCTTCTTCTTAAGTTCATTCAAATTTTCATTCACAAATTGTTTGGCCTTGATCTTCTCAATGAACGTGGACCTAACCTCAATGCTAGCTAACACCCCACCTCTTTCTGAGATGCCAAACTGCATGAACATAGAATCCAAAGTCTGAATTTCCTTAGCCAAGGGTCACTTGGATACACTCAAGCAAGCTAAACTACCCATGCTCACCGCTTTTCGACTAAAAGAGTCTGCCACTGCATTAGCCTTACCCGGATGGTATTGAATGGTCACAGCGTAATCCTTGAGTAACTTCATCCACCTTTGCTGTCTCAAATTCAGATCCTTTTGAGTGAACACATGCTGCAAACTACTATGATCAGTAAACACCTCACTCTTAACCCCATAGAGATAATGTCGCCAGATCTTAAGAGCGAACACTACCACTGCCAACTCCAAATCATATGTTGGGTAATTCCCCGCATGCACCTTCAATTGACGCGACACATAAGCTTTAACATTCCTATCCTGAATCAACACAACAACCAAACCAGAATGTGAAGCATCACAATAAACAATAAAATCTTTACCTTCAACCGGTAGTGCTAGAATAGGTGCGGTGGTCAAAAGAGTCTTGAGCTTTTTGAAATCTCTCCTCACATGTTTTAGTCCATTCAAATGGTATCTCATTTTTTGGTCAAATTAGTCAAGTGAGTGGCAATAGAAGCAAAGTTCTTCACAAATCGATGATAGTATGTAGCGAGCCCCACAAAACTCCTAACTTCCATCACAGAGCTAAGATGAACCCAATTCTTAACCGCCTCAATCTGTTGGGGATCTACCATTACCTCTTTTTTTGAAACTACATGTCCCAAAAATGCATCAGAAGTCAACCAAAATTCACACTAAGAAAATTTAGCATACAACCTTAGTTTCCCAAGAACACCCAGAACAATACGAAGATGGTCGACATGCTCACCCTCACTTTTCGAATAGACCAAAATATCATCAATAAAGACTACAACAAAAAAATTAAGGAATAGTTTGAACACCCTATTCATCAAGCTTATGACAGTTGCAGGCGCATTAATCAAACCAAAAAACATAACTAGGAACTCATAGTGCCCATAACGGGTTCTAAACGCCATCCTGGGTACATCCCCAGGCATAATTTTTAATTGATGGTAACCATACCTTAGATCAATCTTGGAGAGAGCTAATGCACCTTGCAATTGGTCAAAAATATCACCTATTCGAGGCAAAGGATAGTTGTTTCGAATAGTGACCCTATTCAATTGCCGGTAATCTATACATATTCTCATACTACCATCCTTTTTCTTAACAAACAAAGCTGGATCACCCCATGGGAAAGCACTAGGACTAATAAATCCCTTATCAAGGAGCTCTTGGAGTTGAGCCTTAAGCTCTCTTAATTCTGTCGGAGCCATGCGATATGGAGGGATGGAAATGGGATGAATACCAGGTTCTAAATCGATGCAGAAATCTATATCTCTATTCGGAGGCATACCAGACAAATAATTACGAAACACTTCTCTAAATTCTGACACCACAAGAATAGACTCGATATATGGGAACTCAACCTCAACATCTCGAATATGAGCCAAATAACCCAAACAACCCTGCTCTACCAGTTCACTAGCCCGAATGGAGGATATGATCTTAGCTTGCTTAGGCTTGTACATCCCTTCCCACTCTAACTTTTCCCTTCCCGGAATTTCTAGAGTTACAGACTTAGTATTACAATTAAGCAGAGCATAATAGGGGTACAACCAAGTTATGCCTAAGATTATATTAAAATCAGTCATATCCAAAATCACCAAATCAGCCGAAGTCTGAAAACCCATAAACAAAATAGGACAAGCACGATAGACATGGGTGACTATGATAGTCTTTCCAACTAGGGTAGAAACATGAATGGGGGCATCAAGTATATCACAAATCATAGCAAATTCTGAGGCAAATTGCACGGATACATATGAATAAGTAGATCCTGGATCAAATAACATATTAGCCATTCGGTCACAGACAAGAATAGTACATGTGATCACTGTGTTAGACATTTCTGCCTTATTCTTGCCTGGAAAGGCATAACACTGAGCCCTATCATCTTGACGGGTGACTTCCCTGCCTGGTTGCGCTGCACCTCTGCCTACATTACCATTTCATCTACCCCCACGGCCTCGCCCACCTTGTGGACGCCCTCGACCATTATTACCAATTCCCGCGGATACCACTGCTCTAGTCTGCTGCTGCGCAGAATCCATCATACGCGGGTGGGTACAATCTCTCCTCATATGCCTAGGTTCCCCACAGTTGTAACATGTGCGATCAAAAGATGGCTTGCTACCCGCCGAAGGTGCTGCTCCTTGGTTATCCTGAATCAAATTATGAGGTGGAGTTCCCAAGTAATTACTTGTAGAGGTGGGCATAACGGACTGAATTGTCCTGGCCACCAGTGTTGGCCTCCCTAAACCTTTGTAATAAGAACCTTGAAAGTTACCCAAGTTATTGGCCCTTTTAGTCAATGCCTTAGCCTGACCGTCTCGCCTCACCCCTCCACTTCTTAACAAAGTTTGTTACCTCATTAAAGTTCCTCCCTGCAGAGGTCATATGAATAGATAATACCTGCAACTCAGAGTTTAGTCCCCTAATAAATAAATGGATCCTCTCCTCCTCAGTAGTCACCTATTGAGTAGCATATCTAGACAAGGCATGGAACCTGGCCTCATAAGTAGCCACAAACATACCACCTTGCTACAAAGGCATTAACTCATCCTTCTTGCGATCTCTCAAAGTCCTAGGAACATATTTCTCTAAAAACAGAGCATCAAACTGGTCCAAGAGAGTGGGGGTAAAGTTGAAGATCTGCACTCCACATAAGCCCTCCACCACTGCTTAGCCTCACCTTGAAGTGGAAAGGTCACAAACTCAACCACATGCTGATGGACAATTCCCAACTTATGAAGCCTCTCATAGAAATCTAGGATGAACTCATATGCATCCTCACTCCCAGAACCAAGGAACACAAGCGGTTTTAACTTGAAGAACTTAGTCAATATCTCATTCTCATTACCAGTCATAACAAGACCCACCAAAGGATGAAATAAAGCATCATTACCTACATTCCCTCCTACCTTATGGACACTGATAGAAACAGGGGGATTAGTATGAGCTTGAGTTGCTTGAACAGAGGGAAGCACTCCATGACCAACCAACCCTTTCAAGAATGACATGATCTGCTGAGCTAACACTAGGTCCAAAGGAGGAATACCTGTAGTTTCAGTCTGCACCTCTTCCTCTTGTCCAACCTCCTCAACATTTTCAACCTCAACATTCTCCTCTATCTCTTCATGATGCACAGAAGGGGCCTCATTTCTGGGAGCATTTTCAACGGTGCTCCATCCCCAGCAGGCTCCACCTTTTCTCGGCCTTTACTTCTGCCTCGATCGCGACCTCTCACTGCAGATTCCTCAGTTGGAGCATTGACGGGAGCTACGGGCCTAACGCCATTGAATCTAGTGTTAATCATCTACGGACAGAAGAGTGAATGAGGTTAAATACCAATTTGAATTGCCAGATACCAATTGGAATGAAGTTATAGCACGAAAGGAGACAAAGGAAAATAGAGAGATTTCCTAAAGTCCTATAGCCTCTCGAAGAAAAGTACAGGCGTTCCCATCCGTTCTGCAAGACTCTACTAGATTCATTTTGGTACATCGAGATCAACGAACCTAGGCTCTAATATCAACTTTGTCACAACCCAGACCATCGTGAATGGCACCCATACTAACCCTCCGGTGGGAGAATCATTAATACTAATTGGCAAACCAACTAAATCAAAATACTAAAGCATTTAAGTTACGGAAGCAAGTTAAATGCTAAGAATAGAAATAAGGAGTTCCCATAAACCCCAAAACAATAGTCTAACAACTAAACACAAATGCGGAAGTAACACTTAGAACCTCAAAGTCAATGTACCAAAACATCTAGCAAGATCTATAAGTCAAACAAGAAGGGTTACAAAACTGAACTAATGCACTAACAACTAACTAGAAAGTCTAAGTCTTAAAGGTAGACATAGACAAAAAGAGAACTTATGGCAGCCCGGAAGAACTGGCTCACACTTGAATTCGAATGACGGTCACTAATTTTCTAAGCAAGGTCTGTCAATAGCCGCCTGAAGATGCCATGTACTCAACAAACAAAGAGCACGTGCAGTATTAGTACACAACCACAATGTAGTGGAAGGATCACACGGTTATCCCACTAAGTGCAACATACATAAGTCAATACAACAATATTAATAACATGTATACACCGAATATATACAATATCATCAACATTTACGAACAACGAACAATTTCACAATTCTCAAATATCAGAGTTATATCAAGTCATTGGTCCTCTCATGGAACCCAAACCCAAATTGTTAGCATACCGGAACGTCGTACCCGATCCAATAATTATGTCAGAATGTGGCAACCGATCCCATAATTATGCCAGAACGTGGCAACCGATCCAAGTTAGTGTGTCGGAACGCAACACCAATCCATTCAACAAGCCACAATCACAATCACACATTGCATTCTCATAATCATACAATCAAGTCATGATTCATGGCATTCATCATTCATATATCCTCATTTAAAATTAATGTGATCAATAATGAAACATTCGCATACATACATGTATCATAATGAAGCAAGAACAAATAAACATAACAGAATCATAGAATCATAACCAACACCTACCTCGAAACAAGCTTGAATCCCCTAAGAAATGTGATTCTTCCCTTTCTGGATTCGTTCCGCTTGTTCTTGGTCTACAAATAATCATAATAACATGGAAAACAATAACCAATCACTAATTATCCGAATTACTAACTATTTTATCAACCCTAGATCATACCCATGATACCAATATCCAAATTAAGGCTTTTTCCACCATAATTATCAGGTCAAAACTCTTCCCCATCGATAATTACCCATTAGATTACATTCTACGGATCAAAAATTGGATTCGGGGAGTGAAAATCTTACCTTTAGCCTTAAGAGTGGTGGAAAACTGTCAACAAAAGCCTTGCGTTCGTTCCTTAGTTCTCAAGTTTGAAAAATGTAGAATAAAATAATTTTGGGGTTTAATTCCAACTTTAACTCGTGTCTGCCCCACCACAGCGGCCTTATCCCGCTACAGCGGCCCCGTCCTGGCGGCAGAAATCTCCGCCATAGCGGCTTGCATGGAACAGTGAGCAAAAATAATAAATCTAATAAGACCACATTTCACAACACACCTTCAACCAATGACACTCAAAAACTACCCGTTCATGCTAAGATCAATTCCGAGAGTTCTACTCGCCCAAATTCAATTCCGTAATATCGTACGGGTTCCTTAATGACTTATCTATCTACTCATGTGATCAAATTCTTAATTAGATCACCCAATTGCTACCAGATTTCCCTAGACCTCATAGACTCCAATTTCGTCCAAATATGGACTAGGTTGAGAAATCTCAAGTTACTACGAAAAAGTTTTTCGGCCCAAAATTTATCCCCGTTGGCCCTTCTATAACGACGGAACCCGGTCATTACATTGTATGAATTCTTATATTTTTGTTTATAAATGACTATGAGACCTGAACTGGTTCAGCACAAATTTACTAGGAGTTTATCAGCGACTTTATGAAGATTGTGTTATTGTTTGGGTGACAAATGGAGATGCGTGGAAGATTTTGTGTTGGTGTATGGGGCTGTATTGTTCAAGTTATGGTAGTGACTTATGGATGAGCAAATATATGGACCTATAGTTCTACATGGTTATTGAGGATTTTAAGGGGAATCAAACGACTCTATTGATAGGACTACACACACTGTTATGATGTGTTACATAGACATTTGATTGTGAATAGAGGTCATGAGATTATAATATATATAATTATTAGAGTGACTAAGGATTTATTTGAGTTTTGACATGAGGTACATGATGGTATGAATGGTAGTTGAAATGTTGTATGTGAAAGTTTAAGTGAAGTTAACTTTGAGTGTGATTCAATTGTTGTACCTCAATGCAAAAGTACTATTAGATTTGGAATTAGTTTTATCAATCTTATGTGTGACCTGCATCTGACATGAAATGCTTAAATGGAAAGAGATAGAGCCATAGTTTGTATTTTTTGGAGGCTATAATGTATTTGCTAAGAAGACTTTGATACTAATGGCAGTTTGAGAGTAAGGTAAATGGTTGGTGTGGTTATGATGTTTGTTAATATTAAGTGTGTTGTCTTCCATTGAGTACTGTGAGAAGTATGTAGGGTTTGATAAATAGGGTATTTGTAAGATTGTAATGGGGATCAGACTTCTTGATTGTGGGTGGATAAAAATCAAGTAAATAGAGTCAGATGAATGAAATTTTTTTGATATGGGCACTATGAAAGAGTTATCTAGTATTATTCGATCTTGGTTCTGTATATTCTTATGTGACCACCTACTTCATTTTGGATATGATTTGGAGTGTGATTAGATGTCTATGCCAACACATGTTTCTACATCTATGGGTCAATTCCTAGTGGTGGATTGGGTGTACCGATCTTGTGATTGTCCTAATAGTTGGGTGAAATTCTTGGGCAGATTTGGTCATTTCAGTTATAAAAAATTTAGTGTTGTTTGGGATAGTTGAAGTATACAAGTAGTTCTACATGCACAACCTTGCTTATGGGAAGTTATATAAGAGTTACTATGAAGAGTTGCAATTGTCTAGTGTTGTTAGAGGTTCTGCATTTTGAAGTGACTCGCTTGTTGGGTTTACTTGATCATTTTCTTCTTTGGGTTAGATAATTTTAATTCTACCTTGATGAGTACCGAATGTCTAAAGAATAATTTTTTTTATAACTTAAGCTCGTGAAAAGATTGTGTTGTGTAAAGGAAATCTTGATAAGACTTGTGATGGTTTGTGCGTTATGAATGTGTGGTGGTTGGTTCAAGTTCACTTCTGGTTGCAACCGGTATCGATTCAAAATGTTATCTTGGTTATGTAATAAAAGATTTGTCATGATGGTTGTGTTATGGTCTGGTAGATTTCAGCTTAGATTGGATTCATGGATTAGTTTGTGGCCTGATAATCACTCCTGATTTGTAGATCTTCCAATGTTTGATTTGAAAGTTCAGTTCTTAGTAGTTGATGTTGATGGAGTGGTCTTAAGGATGAGCTCACTTAGAGAGATGAACACCGACTGGTAGGTCATATCTCATGCTTTTGGTAATGTCGGTTATTCTTTCTTATTCCTTCTTTATATTCGAGGACCAACATGATTTTTAGTGGTGGATAATGTAATGACCCGTAAGGTCATTTGAGAAATAGTCCCCTCTCTTTCATAAAAGTCCCTTTCAGTAAATTTAAATGGGAATTTTGAATTACTCTTTGAACTACATGTATTTAATTAGCGGGTAAATTTTAAATAGTTAATTTTAGTAAGTGATTAATGGGCCAAGTCCATAATATTCAATACCCTAAACCACTTGGCCATGTAAAAAAAATTTCCAGCGGCGCACAAAACCTATAATGTTATTTTCACAAGCATGCCGCGACTTCGAAAGAGATTCTCATAGCTTCAGGTTAGCCGCTTTGAACGTGTATATTCTCAATGTCATAATTGTTCTATTAGAATGATGAAGAATTGAAGTTAGAGAATTATCATTCATTACAGGTGAATTTAATTATTTTTGTCCTATTAGATTATTATGAATTGACGTCATGAAATCTATATTAAAATAATAATATAATGATATTCACACTTTGGATAATGTTGATTGGTTAGTAATATATATAGATAGAGAGAGAGAATTTATACTAAAATGTCAGACGGTGGTATTGATTTTACATAGCACTAGGACAATATGAAGGTTATTTTAATTATTGAATTTTATATGAGAATTTATTTTATACTAATGAAGTAGATCAGAAAGTAATGGCTGATCCGTTCCTTTAAATTGTATTCTACTTCTCATAAATTATACTCTCCTTATTAAATGTATAGTTACTAGAAACTGGAAATTTTATAAGCTTGATGTTAAATATGATAAATTTGGTGTACATTTGTTCGTACCCCATATGTTTTCAAAGAAAATGGTCAAGAAATGTTGCGCTCTATAATTTATTTATGGAATATAAATTTGGGGCCTACAATTTATGAATAATTTAGTTTTAATAGAATTTTAGCTTTATCCTTGCGGGTTTGAATTTAATTTAGTTTGGGTGATTTTTCGGATCTAGGCTAGACACATAGTAATATGGGTCTATTGTTAGCTTTGAAATTCTTAGTGTAATTATTTATTTGAATAGATTGCATTGATTTGGAATCCCAACAAAATAGGAAGACTCAAGTCCTAGAGTGATTGTTCGATTAATTGAGGCAAGTAGATTTCTAAACCATTGTTAAGTGCATAGAATCGTGTATTTCCTTGTGGTATGTGTTGGGGAGTAATGAAAGTAGTGATGGGTTGACTTGTCCATATTGATTAATTCTAATGACGAAAAAAGGGTAATAAAAAACAATGTGATTAATTGTTGGTGTGTGATGTGTTGAGAATGGTTTCAAAGGCTTGTTGCCTCATTGTTGATGTTGTATCACGATTGTGTTGTTGTGAATTGTGCATTATTATGAAAATGGTTATCTCTTCATTATTTGTGTGAACATGTCATTTGCATTGTTCTGAGACAAGTTTGTGACAAGTGTTATGTGAATTGAGAAAGAGTAAGAAATTATAGAGAATGTACCATTTCAAGGAGAGTGTCACGCGCCGCGACATATACTATATTTCCAGGGACGTGTTGCGCGCCGTGAAGGATACTATATTTTGAGGAATGTCTTGCACGCTGCGACGGATAATATATATCGAGGGTCGTGTCGCACGCCGCGATGAACGCATGGACAGACATGTCCCCCATGGGTCCCGGACTGAGAGACAACGGGTGTGTATCACTAGCTCAGGCATGCATCACTATACTTTCCATACTTTCCATTGCATTGCATATCTTTATCATTAGTGAACTTAATATTGTGTCTTGCTGATTTTGTGAGTGCCTTTCGGTGGAACTTGTGATTGATGAATATTAAGCTTATTTTTGAGGATATGTAATTGTTAGAATGTTGTTGTTGAGCTGTGTGCTATGTGAATTGTGAACTGTTAGGTTGGGCTGATTTTATGCAGGCTGTAGTTGTGGAGGTTGTGATTGATGAATATTGAGCTTGTTGTTGAGGATATGTAATTGTTAGAGTGTTGTTGTTGAGCTGTGTGCTATGTAAATTCTGAACTGATAGGTTGGGCTGGTTTTATGCAGGTTGTAGTTGTGGAGGTTCAGTTGGGGTGTAAGGAGTACCCGTATTCTATTCCATTAGCTTGTGTTTAGAAGTTTACTTGCTAAGTACCGTGTGATTTGGTACTCACCCCTTGCTACTACATTTTTTTGTAGGTTACTAGCTTGGATCTTTGTGATACTCTACATTCTCTCTTTATCCGAGGCTTCCTATGGAGATTTGTGAGGTAGCTATATCATCTTAGCGGACCTCCTTACTCCTATTTATGATCTTGTTCTATTCTAGAAATAATGTCATTTAAGACTTTTATCTTTCCTTCTAATCAATTGTTATACTTTAGAGGAGGCTTGTAGATGTGACTACCAGGTTTCGGGGTATATTTAAGTTGATTATAAATTTCCGCACTATTTTGTAGTATTAAACTTCTATTCTCATTTTACTTCCGCATTCACCGTATTATTTGGGTTTTAGGCTGACTTGTCTTGGTGGGATAAGACGAGTGGCATCACGTCCATTTTTGGGTCGTGACAAAAAATCCCTAAATTTCGTTAGATCCCACTATTCAATCCCAATTCTCAACTGTTCCTATTTATATGGACAAAATATTTATATTTCATTTTTTTCCTCTCTTTTTCTAAACGTCTTTTTTCCTATTTCCTTTATACATGTAACGTTTTTTTTATATATTTTTTAATATATCTTTACACATATTTCCATAAAAATGTATTTATACCATAAATCAAATACGTATTTTTTCAACAGAAAAATATTTTCCATAAAAAAGGTCACAAAAAGGTTGAATCAATATGCATGATATATTTATAATAACAATTATACCAGGTATATTATATATTATATATTTATATTAGGTATATGTAATATTATACTAGGTATATATAATATTATATCAGGTATATTAAATATTATATCAGGTATATGTAGAATATTATATTAGGTATATATAATATTATACCAGGTATAAATAATATTACACATTAATACCGTTAAAATATATTATGTTGAATTATACTATGAATAACATATATCAATGTATCTCTAAAAATGAATTACACTAATAATAATAATAATAATAATAATAATAACAACATATTCACTATATTTTTATAAGTGTGATCTGAAAATAATAATAATATATATACCTAAATCAAATTATAATATAATTGAAATATATTATGCATACCTCTAAAAAAATTATGAAATAAATGTAATTCTTAATTGAATATTTTGCTACAACTAGTGAATTTGTTTGCGTTTCACGCGATGAGAAAAAATTTAATCAAATATTTTTTTAAAAAAATTCTTATATTTGAATATCAAAAATATTTTAAGGATCTTTTTTAATTTTCAAATTCAAATAGATTAAATTTCAAGTTTTAGTTATTATTAAAATGCAATTTACACAATGTAATAATAACGGTGCAGTATTATTATTTTTATTGATTATAGCCGTAATTTAAAATAACAAAATATTTACTTTTAGTTGAATAATAATCGTTTGGGTGATTTTTTGATGCACTTGAAAACATAATATGATACAATATTAAATATATTATAGGAAGTGTTTGACTTTTTAAAAAAATAATAATAAGAGTTAATTTCACAAATAAAATATGAATAAATTGTATGTGAAGCATTATTTTAGAGTTATAGTTGAAGATTAATATCTATATTTAGAAAAATATAAAGGTGGCAAATAAAATAATGATGTAATACCTCACTTTGGCCAGGATTATTATTGGCTTAAGTCATTTGCAGCCCCTTAAAGTTGTCCGCATAATTCATTTAGACACCTCAACTAAGACTTGTACCTATTGAACACTCCAACCTTAAGAAATTTTTACCTATTTGACATAAACTGACAAACAGTTGAAAAATAAAAATGCATGCATCTCAAACGTGAATACAAAATCGATTTACCAATAAAATGATGACACGTGGTATTGTATTCAATTTTTTTTAAAAGCTCTATTTAAATAATCCAAAAAGTATTTTAAATAATTAAAAAGTTTTTTTAATTAACAGCCCCCCCCCTTCCCTTTCCCTTCTTCTTCTTCGATAGACCCAATTCTGGTTTCCCCTTCCACCGGAGTCGGTGTCGGCACCGGCGACGCCAGCAAACCATCGCTCTACCTCTTTCTTCTCTTTCGTTGGCGTCGGCAGTACAAAATACACCATTGCTATCCACTCAAGCTAAATACTCATTCTCTTTCATTTCGATAGCATGAATATCTTTTACTCATTGCCTTCATCTTCTCTCCATTAGTAACTATTTATTAGAGTTAAAAAAAAAAAAAAAACTTTTTCCCAAAAAAAATCAATTCATATTTTTCATGTAATAAATTGAGCTTCATCGAGATATTTGAGACGTAAATTAACATAAAAAGGGGAAATAAGAAGAAGAATGGCAGAGGGTGAGAGAAAGAGAGAGGTGGAGGGGTTGGGGTGTGCGCATGTGTGTAAGAAAGATGATGAAAATGGTGGAATAATAGATGCAGGGATGGGGAAGAAGATGACTGCTCCTTTTGTTTTTTGTTAATTAATTTTTCTTCTTTTTAATTAATTCAGTTGCATAAGTTAAGGGGGGAAAAAAGAAAAAATATTTTTTTTTGATAATTTAACGCGCTCAAAGAAAGTGAAGCACACGTTTTTTGCCATGTCAGCATTTTGTGTCTAATAGGAATGACTTTTGAACAAATAAGGTGTTCAATTGGCATAGAGATAAGTTGAAGTGTCTAAGTGAATTATGTGGACAACTTTAGATGGCTGGAGATGGCTTAAGCCATTATTATTTGTCTTTATTGTTAATTTTTGTTATTTTTTCTTTATTGCGATTTATAATTTCACAAAAAATATATATATTTAAAATATATTATTTACCTATCTCCTTACCATTATTACAATCTCAAAAGAAGTTATAAAATAGTATCTAATTTAATATTTTTTTAAATATAGTTATTGTACTCACCTTATATTATGATTATGATAAATATATTTGCTTTACTTATCTCTCTTCTTATCATTACTACAATTTATTGATTTTTCATCTCTCCTCATCATTATTATAATTTAATATTTTTTCTTAAATTAGTTTTTTACCTTCTATTTTTATAATTTTTTTAAATGAAAAATATTAATTATCTTTGCTTCTTATTATCATAATTGATAATTATTATAGCCTCCTTACTCAAGGGAAGAAAAACCATGACCTACATCGTGTAGGATTTTCGGCAACTTCTCACTAACTTCAAAGAGCGGCTTCAGGTTACAACTCTATAATCTAAGGGATTAACTCTAGTACCTCAACTCCAACGATTAACTATAACCGTTATATTTACTCTCCAAGAAGTCACAACAACTTCTTGTTACAACTATCACAGACTCACTTTTAGAATTATTATAACTCAAGAATGATTCCAAGTTACTTTAACAATAAACTTATTTAGAATGAAAACGTGACTCTAGTTCTTCTTTCTTCTGCCACTGTATGCTCCTTTTGCCACTTCTTGCCTTTTGCTAAAAACAACGATATTCATTGTGTGCAAAATCTAATGTCTTATTATTCAATTTTCTCCTTTTATAGTCATTCTGCTTTGCGTGTCCTGAAAATCCTAATTGAGTCCGAAAGTGGCTCTTCAATAGGTCGGTTACTCCTAATTTATTCTTACTTGGATTCTAATTTATTCTCACGCAGCTTTACTTTGCTAATCTTTTTTAGAATCTGATCTACTTTGTCAATCATCAAAAACTGTTTTTGTTGATTTATTGACTTGTCATTTGAAAGTATGACAGAAAAAGTTCTCTTAGGATTGATACCGCATATAAAAATTGGATTATATTAGCTACAACCTCTTATCCTTTTAGGACGAATTTTGGGTACACACACGTATATATATACACGTGTGTGTGTCTATTAATATTTTTCGTGCAATACTAAGAGCTAATTTCGTTGTTAGCAGTAAAAATTACTAAATGTTTGAATTTTCTTGAACAAATTAAACTAATCATGGATATGCACTCTTTAAACTCACCCAATCGGTGTTCTAATTTGGTGATTAATTCATGTGACTAATGAGATACTTTTTTTTAATAATTTTCTTTATTCCAATCAATTTTTTTTATTACATAGGCAATGGGGGAAGAGGAAATTGAGGAGGGGATAATTACAAAGTGGAAAATAGCTAGATGCCTCACCAACAAGGTGAAAGTTCACATACCCAACTAATTGGGTATTATCAATATTCCAAGAAATTTTATTGTTAACAAGAAGTAAATTCATACCTGGATATAGATGAAAGGACGCCAACTGCCCCATTGATAGAATCACATTTTCAAAACATCATTCAGGCTTATACAAAAAAGCTAGTAAATTAGAATGTAATGTTGATATCAGAATAATATTATTTTCATCAAACAATTTGAAAATATCGATTGATTTTCAAAACGTAATATAATGCTAAATAAAAGTACTCATCTTGTTGACTTGAAACAAAGTGTCACAATCCAAACCAGTCATGAGTAGCACCCACACTTAACCTCCTAGGTAGGCGAACCAATGAATTCAACCCCAACTTATATTTATCATTCAACTTACAAAATACTAACCATAATGCGGAAGCTTAAATCCTATTAGTGTAAGAAACACAAATCCATTAAAGTCTACTATATTTCATTCTCAAAACCTGAAGGTCATCACATCAAGGACATCTACTCTTTAAATATTAAGTCTAAGAGTATTAAAGACACCAAAATAAATGAATAAAATAGTTTATGTCTGAAAATTAAGGACATCATGCCATGATCAAGAAAATCCAACACAAGCTTGAATGAATAGCTCACTCTGGAACCTGATATGCTGGAGACTGGCTAGAGTTGAGGGCAAGCCGAATTCGTTGGTACACTCGCTGCACTCCACAAAAGAAAAATAAAGAAAAACACAAGTAGGGCTTAGTACAGGGTAACATGTACTGAGTAGATATCATCGGCCGACTCAAAATAGTAACTAATATGCATAAAGTAATAGTATAAAATCAACTATAGCACTTAGTAGGTGATAAACAACAAACAACATGAACAAGTGACAACTGAAGCAAGTACGTAATCAATCACAATATCAAGCACACACACGAGGACTCATGCCTCCACACCACGCTCATTTGGGAAATGGGTTCTTTGAGATTGAGTACATTCCATTAATTCAATATGTTTTCCTCTTTAATGTTATTGTGTCGGAACGTGACACATGATCCAATAATACCGTATCGGAACGTGACACCCCTATCCAATAATATCGTGTCGGAAATTGACACCCGATCCAATAATACCATGCCGGAATGTGGCACCCAATCCAATATATAGTTAATTCTCAATTTATTATCACCACTTTTCACTTCATTAACAATATTTCATCAAGCCTTCTTTATTCAAGGCATCACTTCGATAGAGAGAGTTTCAGATTATAAATTTCACGGTCTCAGGATTTCAGACTAATCACAAACCACACAATCACACAATCAAGTACATAGAGAACTTCACAATATCACTCAATAATTATCAACTGCTATTAAAAGTCTATCTATCACATAGAATAAACCATAACCTACCTCCACCGAAGAACTGAAGTCAAGCAAACTACTTCTCCAATGTTTTTCCTTCCCTCAATGCCTCCGAACCTTTCCAATCTATCAAGTATATGTGCATAATTTGTAAGTTAACGAGTCTATAAGCACTCATATTATTCTATATCTAGCCTAGACCCAAAAACTCACCTAATTCTATAATAAATTTCCTAAAGTTTAAATCTAAGGGTAAGTCTAATTCCTCCAATTAGCATATCTTTAATGGAATTCAAATAATATAGACCTAATATTTAATTTTTACCTCAATTAATTAAAACTTAAACCCTAATATAATAATTATAAGGAACAAATCTAGAAATAAAACCCATGACGCCACATTATGACCAAACTCATGGGAATGTGACCATCTCTGAATGTTAGAGCACATACCCAATCTTTCTATATGCCAATATTTGACACAATCGTATGGTAATCATTATTAATGGTGGCAGCTAGAATGCTACACAACAACCTGTAACCAAATTCACAAATATTATTTTCTTTTCTTTCTCAATCTAATTAAGATTTTTCATCTATCCAACAATTTACATTCTAAATCCAACACATTGAAAATTTTACTATAGTCAACTACTTGAAGAATTGGAGAAAACAATCTCACCTGAAGTCGTGTCCTCCAAATTTCCTTTACGATCTTGCGCCTGCCTCTATTTTCTCTTCTTTCTTCTACAGACTATTTATTTCCCTAATTATTTAAAGACTAATTATAAAGTTGGTAAAAGTGACCCACTATTAATTTTAATGCTATTTTCTTTAACCACGAACTAAATTAAACATTAAAACTACCCCACTAATTTCATAATTATAATTACGAAATAGTCCAAAAAATACCTATTTAGAGTCTATCGGAAATTTTTTTATGAAATAAAAATCTCTAGTACTCAAAACAACCAAATGGGTCGTTACATTAGATATCAATTTGTCCATCGTTCGTCCTCGAACAATCAAAAGAAGGCTAGGGTAAGAAAGGGTAGTTGTCTCAACGATTACTCCAAAATATTAGTACCCAATGTCTCATCTCAAAAGTATCAAACCAACCAACTGGAGATCTGCAGCTCCTCCCATACAATGCCTCAAATGGGTACATCTCAATACTCTAATGATAACTATTGTTGTATATAAGGTCAAATAACAACAAAACTATTCCCAAGTGGACTCTTCAACTGACCGATTCTTCCACTAGACCTTTGCACAACCATCTGGACAAATATTTTCTAACATAACCATGATAAAATTCTGAATCAATATTGGTTACAACCAGGAGTGAACCTGAACCAACCACCACACACTCGTAATTCATCAACCATCAACAAACCTTATCAAGATTACATCCTCACAACATAATATTTCCTCGAGCTTAAGCTATAAAACTATGATCTTTAGACATCAAGTAATCATCAAGGAAAATTCGAACTCATCTGATCCAAAAATGGAAATGATCAAGTAACCACCATCGAGTGATACACCCAAGCATACAGAACCTCTAACAACACTGTCCAAATGCTAGATTAGTAGCTATTATAGACAAACCTTAAGAATGACAAAACTAGACACAATGGTCCCAACATTCAATCACACATAACCAAAACATGATACCGATGATGAGATAAATCTTAAGTCTATCGAACAACTATAAATTTTCATGGTAGCTCTCCTATAAATTCTCATAAGCAAAGTTGTGCGTGTTGTATCACTAGTATACTTTAACTATCCTAAACAACACCAAATCTTCCATAACTGGAATGAACAAGTCTAACTAAGGATGCCACCCTACCAGGAGGACAATCACAGAATCGGTACACCCGATTCACTACTAGGGACTCACCCATATAAGCAAACACACACATAGACATAGAAAGTGAATCATACTCTAAACCACGCCCATAATGAAGAAGTTGGTCACATAAGAATGTACATAACCAAGGTTGAATAACTCTAGATACTCCTTCCATGGTGCCTATATCAAACTTTTCATTCATCTGACTCTATCTCTTTGATTTTCTAGCTACCCACAATCACCAATTTAGTCCCTATTATAATTGCACACATACTTGGTTTAACGAACCCCACATCCACTTCCACATACCATGCTTTAGCTATCATTCTAAACCATCACATACCTCATGCCAACACTTAGGGAAATTCTTGGTCACTCAAATTATTTTGTATACTATAAACTCATAACCCCTATTCACCATTAAATGTCTATGTAACACATTTTAACATTCTATATGTAGTCCAATCAATAGAGTAGTATTAATCCAACTCTAAATTCTTAATAACCATGTAGAATTATATCTCACCTTGTACATCATTCTTAAGTCATCTATTATAATTTGAGCAATCTAACCCCACGTAAAACTCTAAATTTTCCATACCTCATTGTTTGTCACCCAAACCAAAACTCAATCTTTATAAAAGTCGATGATAAACTCCTAGTAAGTCTGTACCAAACTAGTTCACATCTCATAGTCATATCTAAACTCATAGGACAAAATTAATACAACCTTCAACTACACCCCAAGGGTTTATACGAGAGGTCTTATTCCTTCACCTTTCTCAAATTCTTCCCATGGTGCAAAATTTTAAATATCTCGACCCTTCAATATATCAAACTCTTCTTTCTCTAGCTCGCTTACCAATCTCATCCTTTTACCAACAACCCATGACCTTTTACTTCACACTCTAAATCAAAACTCTGAGGGAAACCCTTTATTAGATCCTTTAACAATCAAAAGTAACAAACTTTATGGTCCAAAACATGCATAAGTTCTTTCACATGCTCAATACCGATGCAATCAATCATTTCTTATCTTACCAATCCATATATTGACAAAACCTATCACCATAAATGTAGACGTATAATGAAAAAAAATTGAATTGTAAATTCAACTGTGTAACTCAATCCTATTATCTATCAACATTAGCTCATACCTTGAAGATTTTTAGGAATTCATGTATCTTAGCTTATGATTGATCGCCTCTTCATAGATCTTACCATATCCTTCACTAAAAATTCAATAGTACTCATTACTGAACTCAAAACCACAAAAGAACTTATCGTCACACTCGAGTTGAACGTATGTACACTCTTTTCTCAAGTCTTTTCCAATTGTTTTTAACCAATATGATGAACACGTGACGATATTACCATAACTAGAGCAAAACGGATGAAATCACGCATCTCTGAATCCAATTCTGAACTCCTCTGTAGATACATCTTTACCCCTTACAATTAGAGAAAAATATTTTTGCTCCCACCTCTTTATGAAGGTTACCCTACATTCCATTAATTATTATTTATTTATTTATTTATTTATTTATTTATTATGACTCTAGCTCCTTTAAATTCTATTCGAGCGGTGCCCCAACATCTCTCAAAACTTTCCGTATAGCCACGTTACTCACTGAATAGTAGAAAATCACAACCTTAGATACTCACAAGTCATTATTATCATACAAAATTTGTTTAACCAACAATTTGTATTCTATAGTTGCATCTCAATCACAATCCATCACTAACTCGTATTACCATCATGCTCAACAAGCCCTTGTCATCACCACGAAGTTAACCTTTTCCTCGACCTGACACCTTAAACTCAGGTATACCAATAAAATTCAAGGGACTAACCCAATTTTATACGTACTTTCTTACTAAAATCTTCAATTTCCTTTACCCAAGTATATTCACTGGAACTTTCCTTACCCATAAGCTTGTCATTCCGATATCAATCCACTCCTTTGGAGTTTAAGATAAAATCACCAGTCCTCCTTTGGAATCCTCAAGATACACTTCACAACCTAAATGCATTAATACCGTACAAAAGATCCACCACAAAAAAAAAATCTTAAAAATAAAGCTTAACCCAAGTGTCCGTAGTAACAAACTAGTTGGTTTGTCAAATGTGAATGCCACACTGGATCTTATTATCTGACCATGTCATACAACTGGTAACTCCTTAAGTAGTTAGTATTCTTATTTGACAATCGACGTATTCGTTTCCACATAACCCTAGTACTACCACACCATGAAAGTCTGTTAGCTACCTCACTAGAACATCATACCTATCAATAAGATCGTACCCAAATAGCCCACACATTTCTACCTCTTGAATAGCTGCAAAACATTACCAAATCTGTTCTGTCTTTAGCCCAAGCAATTTGCATTCTTTCTTAGATCAGGCCGATAACAAAAGTAACACACTTCATAAATCGAACGAAGCATTGGTACTATTGTAGTAGTCATATCATGACCCTCTTTAATATACAATCAATCCACGGAATCATAGTATAGATTCTAACCTCAATTGGCGCAACCTAATTTCATCATTCGCTAAACAACCCATACATGTTCTGAAAACAATACTAACTGTATTTTCTAAAGTAATGATGTTCATTTTCTAGCTGTCCCTTATGAAACTTCTTGCATGTTGTCACATATCTAGATAAAGTACAAAATTTGACCTCATAGGCTGCAACACATACCTTCCGTTTCTCTATATTCAGGAAACCATCTCTCTTCCTATCGCTCAAAACAATCAACAATGAAAACATAAGCATCTTCATAATCAATACCCATGAACAAAGAGGATTTCAACTGTATGAACTTAATAAAAGATCATATTGATCACTAGTCATTACAGGCCCTGTAGTCAATCGAGAAAATATACCTATTTCCAAGGACACATTTATTTTCCCTGGTGTTTCTATTTCCACTTCTACTACTCTAGTACTAACCATATGTGAAATAGAGTAAAGAAGTTCAGATTCCAATTTGTATCACCTAGATACCAATTTGATTCAAGTAGTAGCACGAAAGAAAGAAGGAATGAAGTTTTCCTAAAGTCCTATAGTCTCTCGAAGAAAAGTAAAGGCGTCCCAATACCGTTCTGCAAGACTCTACTAGACTTGTCCTTGTTTGATGAGATCACCGAACCTAACGCTCTGATACCAAGTTTGTCACGACCCAAACGAAGTCATGAGTGACACGCACACTTACACTCCTATGTAGGCGAACCAATGAATTCTACCTCAACTTATATTTATCATTCAACTTACAAAATACTAACCATAATGCGGAAGCTTAAATCTTATTAGTGTAAGAAACACAAATCCATTAAAGTCTACTATATATCATTCTCAAAACCTGAAAGTCATCACATCAAGGAAATCTACTCTTCAAATACTAAGTCTAAGAGTATTAAAGACACCAAAATAAATGAATAAAATAGTTTATGTACGAAAACTAAAGACATCATGCCATGATCAAGAGGATCCAACACGAGCTTGAATGAATACCTCACCTGGAACCTGATATGTTGTTGACTGACTAGAGTTGAGGGCAAGTCGAAGTCGTTGGTACACTCGCTGCACTCCACAAAAGAAAAACACAAGTAGGGCTCAGTACATGGCAATATGTACCGAGTAGATATCATCAGCCGACTCAAAATAGTAACTAATATGCATAAAGTAATAGTATAAAATCAACTATAGCACTTAGCAGGTGATAAAAACAAACAACATGAACAAGTGACAACTGAAGCCAGTACGTAATCAATCACAATATCAAGCACACACACGAGGACTCATGCCTCCACACGACGCTCGTTTGGTAAATGGGTACTTTGAGATTGAGTACATTCCATCAATTCAATATCCTCTTTAATGTTACTGTGTCGGAACGTGACAACCCGATCCAATAATATCGCACTGGAACGTGACACCTCGATCCAATAATATCGTGTCGAAACATGACAACTCGATCCAATAATAATACCCTATCGGAACGTGGCACCCAATCCAATATATCGTTAATTCTCCATTTATTATCACCACTTTTCACTTCATTAACAATATTTCATCAAGCCTTTTTTATTCAAGGCATCACTTCGATAGAGAGGGTTTCAGATTATAAATTTCACGGTCTCATGATTCAGACCAATCACAAACCACAGAACCAAGCCACACAACCACACAATCAAGTACATAGAGAACTTCACAATATCATTCAATGAATATCAATTGCTATTAAGAGTCTATCTATCACATAAAATAAACCATAACCTACCTCCACCGAAGAACTGAAGTCAAGCAAACTGCTTCTCCAATGCGTTTCCTTTCCTCAATGCCTCCGAACCTTTCTAATCTATCAAGTATATGTGCATAATTTGTAAGTTAATGAGTCTATAAACACTCATATTATTCTATGTCTAGCCTAGACCCAAAATCTCACCTAATTCTATAATCAATTTCCTAAAGTTCAAACCTAAGGTTAAGTCTTAATTCCTCCAATTAGCATATCTTTAATTGAATTCAAATAATATAGACCTAATATTTAATTACCTATCTAGATTAATTAAAACTTAAACCCTAATATAATAATTAAAAGGAACAAATCTGGAAATAAAACCCATGACGCCACATTATGGCCAAACTCATGGGAATGTGACTATCTCTGAATGTTAGACCATACACCCAATCTTTCTATATGCCAATACCTGACACAATCATATGGTTATCATTATTAATGGTGGCAAGCAGAACGCTACACAACAACTTGTAACCAAATTCGCCAATATTCTTTTCTTTTCTTTCTCAATCTAATTAAGATTTTTCATCTATCCAGCAATTTACATTCTAAATCCAACACATTGAAAATTTTACTATAGTCAACTACTTGAAGAATTGGAGAAAACAATCTCACCTGAAGTTGTGCCCTCCAAATTTCCTTTACGGTCTTGCGCCTTCCTCTATTTTCTCTTCTTTCTTCTACAAATTATTTATTACCCTAATTATTTAAAGACTAATTATAAAAGTGGTAAATATGACCCACTATTAATTTTAATTCTATCTTCTTTAACCACCAACTAAATTAATTATTAAAACTACCTCACTAATTTCATAATTATAACTACGAATATTCTAAAATACCCATTTAGAATCTATAGGAAAATATTTTATGAAATAAAAAGCTCTAGTATTCAAAACGACCAAATGGGTCGTTACACAAAGTGAGCAAGATCAACAACAACCTTAAGTATTTTGAAATAAGCGATAATAAAATGAGTATTTTCACTTACTATCATATCAAGATTCAAAAAAAAAAAGTTCAATAACTACTTATAAATAATACCATTTCATGAAAATAACATTATTCCAACATAAACAACAAATTCACTAGCCTTTTGTATAAGCATGAATAAGTTTTTAAATGTGACTTATTAGCACCTCCATTAATATAAAGTATTGATCAATATTTTTGACGAAGCATTAATGTCATGACCCATTTCCACCGGGCCGTGCGGGCACCCACTCTAACACCTAAGTAGGAGAACCCTCCTATCCCAATAGTTGAAAACATGCAGAAAATTAAAGAAAATTGTCGAAATAAGGAAACTCATATGATGTTGTTATAGAACAAGAGTTTAAAACAACTCAATAAAACGACTCAAGGTACAAACTTGTAAAGTAATTAACGCCCCAAATGATCTAGTCTAAATAATACAAGAGCTACTAAGAGTACAAAGCGAAACATGATAATAAAAAGACACAGCTTCAACCATGCGGAAGGAAAAATAGAAGCTGCTGGAAATTTCTTCATCTTCATCTAATGAAACATCACCGACCTTGCATCCAGACTATGCCAAAAGGCATAACAAGAGTAGTATCAGTACAAAACCACACGTACCGATAGGCATCATCGGTTAATCCGATGCCCACCACATAACATAAGAATTCAACTAGCAAGATCATGCAAATAAACCACTCGCTTCTCCACCTTTACCCTTTCTCAAATACCTCAGAATTTCACTAGCACCCTTACCACTACTTCTGATTCAGTCAACCCACCGTACTAGGTTCTTAGTCATGGCCTACCCATTCTGACCCATAGAAGAGTCCACAATTACAACTACTAACATTCCCCTGAATGAACAATCCCAAAACAACATACCCTTGCCTTCTCTTCATCTTACCCAATCCTTGCCACCTGACGCCTTTCATCAAGCTTCCTAACCTCTAACCCTGAATCTCTTGCAACACACATACAACCTTTCTCTCAATATAACAACTCTTGAACCCTTGGCCTTTCCCAGCTCGTTCAACAACGAGATACTCAACGGGTTAAATCAACATAGTAGAACAAACATATATGGTCACCATAATCATTTAACCTTTCAGGAACAATACAACATCAAATATCGCTTAAGAACAACGTACAACTTCACAATCTCAAATATACAATTATAACAAGTCATTGGTCCTCTCATGGAACCCAAACCCAAGCTGTTAGCATACCGGAACGTGGTACCCGATCTAATGTTTATGCCGAAACGTGACAGCCGTTCCCATATTTATACCGGAATGTGGCAACCGATCCAAGTTAGTGTGTTGGAACGTAACACCGAACCATTCAACACCTATAATCACAATCACATATATTCTCACAAGCATACATCAAGAGGTGATTCAGGGTAAGCAGTTCTTCATTCATACTTATTTATATTAGGTTTAAACACAATGCTTCATTCAAGTACACACGCACATCATAATGCGGAAATCATCAACATATATCACACAACCAAGAAATAAAACCATCACCTAGCCCTAGTTCATCGTCTAAGGCTTCTTCCTAGGATTTAATTATCTCTTATTTGGTGCACGAAGCCTACGCATAAATCCTATCATTGATTTACATTATACTACGCAGTGAGCACAAATTTAAAACTACTCAATTAATAAAACGTAGCCTACCTAGACGCCAAGAAGTTGCACAGAGTTTTTGGCTTCAATTCTTATTTTCGGACTTCGTGATGGTGATCTTGACCAAAAATCCGCAATCCATGGGTCTCCTTATGCTAGGAATCTCCTTCTCCTTTCTTCTCAAGATTAGAGCAACTTTTTGGGGGTTTCTACGGTGGTTTACGTCTAAATTAGGTGTTTTAAGAAGAAGGAGAAAATAAGATTTCGCGTTATTTACTTTTTGTCTCTCCTATCCCGCTCTGGCGCTCGCTTACCCCGCCGTGGAGCTGCCTCCCTAGCGGTATCTGGCCTGCCCTGTCAGGACAGTGGCTCAATAATTTCCTGATTTTTTTGCTTTTCCTAAATAACGATGGTTTGGGTTATTACAATAGATACCAATTTACCACCATTCGTCCTCGAATGACTAGTGACGGATCATCACACACCCTAATTCATTTTACTTCTAAACTAAAGAATTGGTCCATTATGGAAACCATGACGGATGGTGACTTTTTCAAATCAAAACATAAAAGATGCTATATTCAAAGGAGATCGGGAAACAATACATAGGGGAAAAAAGATCATTTTCCCCCATTTTTCCAAACTCTCCCAAAAAATTCCAAAACACTCTCGATCGCTTCGCTCCAAACGTCAAATTTTTGAGGTAAGTTTCTTGCTCATTACGGTCTTTTTACTTCAGTACTTGATTAACAACGATTGCATGTTGCTACCTAATTGATTAGAAATAGTTTTTGGGGTAGTTTTCGAATATGAACATAGGTTGCTTATTTGATAGAAAAATGTAGCATGAGCACTTCCCTTATGTCCCCAATTTCTCCAAAATGTCTTGGGCGTAAGGATTTCTCAAAAATGTTGTCGAATCGATACCAAAATGATTTGGGGAAGTTGAAAGGTCTTCCTAGCATAAACTTGAATTTGGACACCATTTAGGGGTTGTTTTGAGAAAATAATTGCATATTGAAGTACTAGGGCACTTTATATACTCTGATCTACTGAAATTATGTGAAAAATAGGGGTTTTGGGATGAAGAGGTGCCATGATCACGTGTGGAGTTTGTCCCAGATGAAGGCCGCACTGGCGGCCTTCATCTCGCTGTAGCAGCTCCCTCACCCCGCTGTGGCGGGACTCTATGGGGTAGTAGCCTGAGCAACTTAACTCAAAAAATTTCTCTCTACCCATTTCAACCTTAAATTGTCTAATCTTATCGTGTTCTAACGTATACCTTTCAACTTTTGCAGGCTTCTCTAAATGGCTGGTGCTAATGAAGAGAATCTTTCTTTCGTCCGATTTCTCGATGCTGCCAATTGGGAAAGGTGATGAGTCCACGATTTGGACTAATTGAGGGCTTTATTTTAACAGATTTACTGTCCTCAAATGCATATTTTGTGCCAATAACTGATGTAAATCCTTGCATTTCAGGTATTTGGATTGAGGAATAAAGCATGGACACTAATGAGAAAAAAGTAACAAGGCAGCTGAAAGGATGAAGAAAAGAAGGTCTGAGGATCGCCTAATCCATTGGGTGAATCGCCGAATGGCTAATCTCTCGCCTAATATTCCAGTGTGCCAAGCCTTGAATGAGAAAATCAAGTAGGCGATAAAAAAGAGTAGTCAGCGAGTCGCCAAATGGTTCCGCAATACAGTGCCATATCGCCCAAAGTTACATAGCTTGAAGTTTCTGAAAGCCAAAGCAAAAAGGCGATGGAATTGACCAAAGGGTGGATCGCCGAGTGGATCGGCGATCCTGACTTATTGCGCCGAATAGTCCTTCGCAACATATTTTTGGCCGACTATAAATACGTATTTAAATCTTTAGTTTAGTATCAAACATTCAGAAATTTTCATTATTATTCAGTTTTCAAGTTTGAGGGCTTAGAACTGAGTTTAGAGATGATATTTCCTTACCTTTGAAGATTTGAAGATTTCCATTTCTGAGAAATTGGAAGTGGGTGTTAAAGATTCTTCATCATAGACCTTTGTAAAGACACTATCAATTATACCAGTTAATGGAAACAGAACTTGGTAATGCTTTTTACTTTTTTATGATGCCCAGCTAAAACCCCAATTCTTGGGGTGTGATTATATGATTATGGGTTGATTTAGCTGCTGGGTATTGTTGATTGATAGTGTAAATGCTATTTAAAAGTGATTTCATTCAGTAATTGTGGTTGAAATTAATGGGTTGTAGTTGCAAATACTATCCTAACTTTGTGTTTTTGGCTTGCTCGAGAGAGAGGTTTTAAATCCAAAGTTTCTGAATCGATAGTCTGTGGGTATTGAGTTAGCATGGGTTCAGCTCAAGAGAATGAACCCTAAACCCTTTTCCACACATTCAGCTCGAGAGAGTGAATGGACTAAAGCGAAAGTTGTTCTTAATTGTTGCGTATTGATGTTCGAGAGAAACCAATTTGATTCGGGGTAAATTGTTTGAGAGAAAGTTTACCCCCATTAAAGTCTAGCTTATTCACTAATTTACAGCTATTCACTATTAAATGCAATTACCCGATTATCTATCTTAGCCCATAATCCAATCACATCGCAAGAACCCGTCTCTATCCTTGTTATTATCATATTATTTGCTGTTTTAGTTGATAATTGAAACTAAATCCCCCTGATATTTGACACTTGTGTCACCTCTAATTTGAACAATGCTTTTATTCGTAAATGTTTTTAGCTATGATTGACTTGAGCATATTCTTACTTACCTATTGATTCTCAATTACGAACCACTCTCTTAAGACTCGACCCCAACTCACTAGTTGGGTTTTATTACTACATTACGATCGTTGGTACTTAGTATTGGATGAAGTGTTCTGATATGTAATATAAAAATGGTGCCGCTGCCGGGGAGTGGTGTTATTTGAGAATTCATAGTTAAGTTGGATTTTGTTCTTATTAGTTACAGTGATACTTACTTAAATTTTAGTTTTGTTTTGCTTGTTTTTGTGTTGTTGTTTTGAGCAGAGATATGGAGCATAGTTAGTAGCAACGGTAGCCAAATGACTGAGACTAATAAAGAAATGGAAGAGGACCACTATTTGGCCCCACTATTAACTTAGCTGGACGACTTGGCCAAGAAGATATTAGAGATTGAAGTCCAGTACAAATGAAAAGATAGATACATACCCCCTCATGAGCGGAGAAAGTCTAAGGACAATGAGAGTAGACGTGTCGAGGACACGCTGTTAATCATTCTCCAAAAGGTCAATGAGCATGATAGAGTGCTGGAAGAGATAAAAGAGAATGTCGAAGTTCTAAATCAGAAGATTGGCTCTCACTCTAGATCTATTCGGCTAATTGAAAACCTCATGGGTCATGTATTGCCTCATCACTACCCGAAACAACAAGAGGTGCTACCTAGTGACACTAAGGTCAACCCCAAAAATGAAGTATTAATGAGGAGTTGCATCGTGCCACGACGTTAACTAAGGCGCTTCTTGGGAAGCAACTCAAAGTTTTATCGCTTTAGTTTTGTTTTGAGAATAATGGTGTGTTGAATGTGCAGGACAAAGTGTGGAAAGAGATTGAAAAGTGCAGGTTGGTGAGCTAAAGGTTCAGTCGGTGCATCGCCGAAGAGGTCAGCGACCCCGACCTAGACCGCCATTGGACTCAAGACAACTTCAAATTGGAGTCTGTAAAACTCGGCGATCCCAAGAAATTATTGGTGAATCGCCGACCTGGTCGGCGATCACGATCTAGTTCACCGTTTGGACCCCCATATTAACTGGCGGTCCTGTAAAATTTGACGAGGTAAGTGACCACTCGGCGTGTCACCGAGTGGGTCGGCGAGCACGACTAATGTCGTCGAATGGGCAAGAACTGGATGGTTTTCAAAAGGCCAAAGGTTTAAACTTTCAAACTCTTCACTTTCCCTCACTTTCGAACTTCACAAACTCACAGCCGCACTTTAGTTTCTATATTTTTGCATTTCTAGTAGTATTTTTGTCGTTGAGATTGGGATTACTTTGCCACCTAGCATTTCAATCTTGATTAATCGGCATTAAATGTTGGTTTTCCGATAATGCAAATGATCTTATCTTGTTGTCGTGTGCTGGGCCTCTCTGATAGGATTGGAATGTTTGAATGCATGTTCTAATTTGATAATCTTACCCGTATTGTGTATAGTGTCGAATTCCCGTAATTTTGTGCCTTAAAATTGGTTAAATCTTGTGGGGTTGTGCTTGCATGTTGTTGGGTCTAGTCAGGTGAAATCGAAGTAACCCTAGTTGTGCCAAATGATGTAATTTGCCCAATAATAGAGTGGGTGACGTCATTCTCAAGGGCAAAAGTTATCAAATGGCCAAATTTGGCTAAACCGAGAGAAGTCTTAGTATCCCGGGGTAATCGGTGTTATGGGTCTTGTTTTAATTTGAGTTGTGCATGCTTTGATTTTGTTTTCAGGGGTTGCGGGGTCGAATTCGAGAAGTTGGGTTGAAAGTAGGCACGTTGGGTCGTTTGGCGAGCTAGGTTGAGCTCAACGAACCACTCAACGATTCGCTGAAATTTCCCATCTCACCTTTAATTTCATGCTATACTTGATGTTTGACTCTGTAACTTTTGGCGAGAAGCTTGAGTTCGCTGATGGCACTCGGCGACACGCCAAAAGTCTTCTTAATCGCCCTTTGTCTGCACCCTTGTAGCTTAAAATGCACTGTAACTTTCGGCAGGCTAATCCTTGCTCGCCAAAGGATGTCGGAGATTCACCAAAAGGCCTTCCCATCTTCGACTTGTCAAATTTTTCTGAGAATTTTGAGCCAATCCTTTCGGCGAGCCCGATCTAGCTCACCAAAGTGATTCGGTGACTCGCCGATATGTTCGGCGAGTCTCTCTGCAACTTTTTCTATTGTACTTTTCATTGAAATATTTATAACTTTTTATTGATGTTTGGCAGACATGGTCAGGACTAACATTGACATGCCACCCTGGAAAAAAGTACGAGGTATCACAATTAATGAAGGGGGATCAAATCCTCCAAAAAGAGGAAGGCAAGAGCCTCAAACTGGAGGGAAGAGCAGGGGCAAGAGGCCCATATTTAACAGTGTGACTACTGGTTCCCATGCCGCTTTATCTGAGCCTGAGGACGACTAACCTTTGGAGTCCCGGCGGGATGAGATCCGGGCTAGATCTCACCCTGACTCAGCCAGAGTCTACCAGCTCCTACACCAGCAGATTCAATGCCAGCTCCAGAACCTCCTGTGGCTCCTGTGCCCCCAGTCGCCCTTCCTCCCAGGCTTCTGAACAGATTGAAAGGTGATGGTTTGTGAACCATCTTCGAAGAGAGGTTCCTATCTACAGAGGGACTAGAAGGTAGATACTCCATTGTGCAAGAGATACTACAATGGCACATGTTTCAGATTTTCACCAGGCCTCGAGGCCCCTATGTTCCTTCATGGGTCTGAGAATTCTATAATACATATGCTGCCTTAGTGCCAAAGAGTAAGAAGAAGGCCGACGAGTTTAGATCGGTTAAGTCGGTCATGGTTCGAGGTGTGGAAGTTGGGTGCAACACTGATATCATAAATGATGTTATTGAGAGGGCCACAGGGTTCGAGCACGATTATGAGGGCTTGGTGATAGCCCAATCCTTGGATGACTTGAAGTGGTGACTTTCCCCCTTTCTCTCTGACGTTACTTCGAGGTTGATGGATGTGGGAGTCCATATCTAGAAGAAGGATTTGAATGTAGCTGCCCAATATTGGTTCGGATTCATCAGCAGCTTCATCATGCCTTCACAGAACGAATCCATCATCTGGCATGCGAAGACAACTTGTCTAGGGTCTATCTTAAGAAATAGGCGGCTCAAATTGAGGCTCATCATTGAGCAAGAGATGGCCATGAGGTCCAAGCAGAGACATACTTCCTTGCCATTTCCAGTCCTGATCACGGAGCTATGCCAGCGTGCTGGGGTACCCCGAGATGCTGCGAGAGATTTTGATGTTACCCTGTCCTCTTCCACTGACATCCGGCATATTGAGGCCAAGTATACTAGAGAGGAGGCTGACAGGAAGAGGGCATCTCTGGTGGACACATCCCCAGAGGTGGATATAGATTCGATACTTGCAGAGGCATCTTCGCCTACTCCGACCTCCGAGCCTTTAGGTACTTCTGCCCCTTCCTCTTCTTCACAGGCTCCAGGCACCTCCACTTCCTCCCAGCCGACCAAGATTACTCAGGCGATGATCCTGAAAATGGGGCATCTGGCCCATTCAGCTAACGTGAGGGCGACCCGGCCAGAGAGATCCATCCCATGGATGATTGAGAGTGCTATTTTGGCTGCATTGACCCCCCTTCAGATTTCTATTGACAATCTCACCATGAGATTTGAGGCTTGTGAGAGCAAGCAGGGGGAAACCGGACGGCTTTGAAAGCCAAAGTAGCAGATTTGAGAAAGGACGTAGACTATCTAAAGTCTATTGATTTCATTTCATTACTGGAGGTTGCAGATGATTTTGACGCTCCTAAGACTTCAGAGATTCCTCCGGCTACCACCGGAGATGTGCATACGGAAGTAGTTGATGAGTCGGATGCAGAGACTGACGAGGAGCATATAAAGATAAGGGATGAGCGCATTTATGGAGACCTTCCAGATCTGGAGAAGACTATTGTACAGCTAATGATCCAGACATCACTGACCGAGACATCCATGGCAGTTCCCAGTGGAGCTGTTCCTTCTGAGGTAACACCGGGCATTGGTGCCCAAGTCCAGATTGATGCACCGGGCACTGATGCCCAAACAGATGGAGTGATTGAGTAGGCAAGATCCTTTGTTTACCTTCCTCTTTGTCTTACTTTTATTTTGACTCTTGAATATTTTTGTTTGCATTTGAGGACAAATGATTTTATTTGTGGTGGGGTAGGCCCAACTTTTGTGACTCTCTTGTTTTGTGTATATATTTGGGTTTTGAGTTATAATTGTGTTTTACACTGCTGTTGTGGATGATTGAGCTTGTGGCTCCTTGTTTTTAAATGATACATGATTTTTTGGACCCTTCCGAATATTTTTTTGCCACTTCTTGTTTATGTTTGAATGTGGCTGTTCTCTTGCAAATTTGAGTATCGGTCTTGATCAATACCGATGACTTGAATAGTGCTAATAATCAAACAAAAGTTAATGTGCGGCTATGATGACGCCAAAAGAAGTTGCATAGACAATATGTGAACTTTTTGCATCTTGTTGTGACTAGCCAAGTATCGAATTGAGTCTCTTGTGATGAGCATTGCACACTAGCGAAAGTGTGGAGTCTTGTTTGACATTGGTGTATATTCCTTGTGTGATTAGCTAACCGTGAACCGTGTGTGATGACACCTAGAATTTGCCCCGTTGGTCCGGTTGACTAAGTGAGGCAATCTCTTGACATGATCTTAGGCAACTTTGAAAAGTGTGAAACAATTTGATAGTATACCTCTTTTGTGGCCTACCTTGTGAGTGTGTGAACCCCGTTTGAGCGACCTTTGAACCTTAACCTTTTTCTTGGAAGAAACTTGATGACATTGTGACCTTTCTTGATCCATTACCCATAATCCTCATGATTTGTGGTTTATTTGAATGGCCAACTTAGGCCAAAAGCCTAAGTTGGGGGTGTGGTGAAAAGAGAAGGTAAATCAAGAAGTACAAGAAAGTCCCCTTTGACCCATGGTTTTGAGAAAAATGGAACCCATCCATACTAAAAAAAGAGAGAAAAACAAGAAAAGAATGAAAAAGTTGTGGAATAAAGTTTTGAAAATACAAAGAAAATGGGGTTTCCAACAACCCATGGAAAGTGAATAATGAGATGACTTTTGAGCATGAATGAAAATGATGAAGAAAAGGAAAAGAAGTGTCGTTCACACCACATTTCATGAGGATAGAAGTCACTAAGCCTAAATGACCATACCTTTACACTCAGCCCCATTACAAGCCTTTAAAAGACCTTTTTGATCTTAAGTGAGTTGAAGCAAGTGTTGATTGGAAAATACGGGCAAACCTATGGGTGAAATCATACATTGTGTTCATCTTTGTGAGTGCGAGCGTTGCATTTGATTCCGGAGCTTTAAATTGTGAACCGTTGTGTGTGAATATGGAATCATTCTTTGTGTGAGGGCATTTAAGTACCTTTGTTGAGCTTGAACTTGCATTTGAAGCAAGTATTGTGAGCTTGAGATTCCTTGATAATGGTGAGTCACAACTTGAATCTTTGAGTGCACAATTGATCCTTGCATGAGTAAGTTGATTTTTTTGTGTGCATTCATGATTGAGTCTTGTGTAGCACTGTTTGAGACATCTTTTTGAACTGTTGAACTTGAGTTTTACTTGAGGACAAGCAAAAGTTTAAGTTGGGGTGTTGATGAGTCCACGATTTGGACTTATTTAGGGCTTTATTTTAATAGATTTAGTGTCCTCAATGCATATTTTGTGCCAATAGCTGATGTAAATCCTTGAATTTCAAGTATTCGGATTGAGGAACAAAGCATGGAGACTAATGAGCAAAAAGGAACAAGGCAGCTGAAAAGACGAAGAAAAGAAGGCCTGAGGATCGCCTAATCCATTGGGCGAATCGCCGAATGGCTGATGTCTCACCTAATGGTCTAGTGTGCCAAGCTCTAAAGGAGACAATCAAGTAGGCGATAGAAAGGAGCAGTCAGCGAGTTGCCGAATGGTTTCGCGATACAGCGCCATCTCGCCCAAAGTTACAAAGCTTGAAGTTGCTGAAGGCCAAAGCAAAAAGGCGATGGAATTGACAAAAGGGCGGATCGCTGAGTGGATCGTCGATCTCGACTTATTGAGCTGAATGGTCCTTCGCAGCACATTTTTGGGTGACTATAAATACCTTTTTAAATCTTTAGTTTAGTATCAAACATTCAGTAGTTTTCATTATTATTCAGTTTTCAAGTTTGAGACCTTAGAACTGAGTTTAGAGACAATATTTCCTTAGCTTTGAAGATTTGAAGATTTCCATTTCTGAGAAATTGGAAGTGGGTGTTGAAGATTCTTCATCTTAGACCTTTGTAAATACAATATCAATCCTACCCAGTTGATGGAAACACAACTTGGTAACAATTTTTACTTTTTATGTTGTCTAGCTAAAACCCCAATTCTTGGGGTGTGATTATGTGATTATGGGTTGATTTAGCTGTTGGGTATTGTCAATTGATAGTCTAAATACTGTTTAAAAGTGATTTCGTTCTGTAATTATGGTTGACATTAATGGGTTGTAGTTGCAAATACAATCCTAACTTTATGTTTTTGGCTTGCTCGAGAAAAAGGTTTTAAAACCAAAATTTCTGAATCGATGGTCTGTGGGTATTGGGTTTTCATGGGTTCAGCTCGAGAGAGTGAACCCTAAACCATTTTCCACACATTCAGCTCGAGAGAGTGAATGGACTAAAGCGAATGTTGTTCTTAATTGCTGCTTATTGGGGTTCGAGAGAAACGAATTTGATTCGGGGTAAATTGTTCGAGAGAAAGTTTATCGCCATTAAAGTCTAGCTTAGTCACTTTTAATTGCAATTACCCGATTGTCTACCTGAGCCAATAATCCAATCACATTCCAAGAACCCGTCTCTATACTTGTTATTATCGTATCATTTGTTGTTTTAGTTGATAATTGAAACCAAATCCCCCTAATATTTGACACTTGTGTCACCCCTAATTTGAACAATGCTTTTATTCGTAAATATTTTTAGCTATGATTGACTTGAGCATATTCTAACTTACCTATTGATTCTCAATTCTGAACCACTCCCTTGAGATTCGACCCCAACACACTAGTTGGGTTATATTTCTACTTTACGATCATTGGCACTTAGTATTGGATAAAGTGTCCTGATACAACAAGTTTTGCTGTGAGACGGGCTTCATTTTACTTAAACTGGAGGAAAAGCCGCCTGCCTTCTATGCTCGCCTAATGGAGTTTGGATGGGCTTCGCTGACTGAGGCTCCTCCTGCCGCATGTGCTGACTGGGTGAGGGAGTTCTATGCTATCTTGCCCACCGTCTGCTAGGACGACTCTCACCCCATCATCCGCATCTGGGGAGTTCACATCCCCCTGAACGCCACTGCCATAAATGAGGTATTAGAGTTACCTGAGGCCTTGAACGCAGAGTACGAGGCCAAGCTGAGGGAGATGTATCTGGGCTGGCTGGGAGACGCACTGGTGGAGCCTGCATGTCAGGACATAGTCTATTGGCCTCCTGCCAAGGGTATTAGCAGCACATTCTGGTCACCGGATGCTAAGAGGTGTCTTCACTTGGTTACTAGGAGGATTCACATGTCGGGGAACCACACAGATGTGACATTTCCTCGGGCTGTGGTGGTGGCATGCGCTGTATAGGGCATTGAGCTGAATGTGGGGGCGCAAATTATTTCAGAGTGGAAGATGTTCTATCAGGGTAACAAGAAGGCTTCCTACCAGGACTACGCTGTGCAAACAGGTGGGGGGTGCACCTCCTAGATACTGATGAGTTACTTGCTATGGATCCCCCCTTCACCCTCTTTTTGTTAGATAGGGCTCTACTTCTCTGAGCAAAAAGTGGAGGATGGATAGGGCCAGGAGCTGTTAAGCGGCTGCGGAGTCTGACAACGAGGGAGGCGACGACATTCGTTTGTCCTGATCCCATCCCCCACTCTCAAGTGCACAGGTGGAGGAGGATTTGGAGGCCGTTCAGAGGAGATTGGGGAGTTCTTTTACTGACACCACTCATGTTCCACCCAGCACTACTCTGGAGGTCGAGATGCTCCGTCGTGAGTTGCGCCTGAAGAGAAGGAAGGGTCTGGAGAGGGACCGTCTGATGGTCCGAATATGAAAGGAGGTGAAGATCATGTTCACCTGCGTTGCCCCTAGACATGAGATTACCATAGTCGAGAAGGGAGATTTTCGGCATTTCTCTTACATGGATGAGATCGTGACAGGCCTGGTTCCCCCGGAGGATCTAGACTCTAATGATGACACCTCCCAGTCCCAGGGTTCTTGATCGGGTTTCTTCCCCTCTTGGGCATGTATTGAACAAAACTTTATTTTATCTATTCGTTTTTTCCTAACTTTTTGTATGCACCTGGATGGTTGTCTTTGTTGTCTATCATGAGGAATATTTAAATTTTATGTTTTTATAACCTATACTCGATTGCTAAGCACTGATTTAGCTTGTGGGAATTAACCCATACAGGATTCAGGTCTATTTGGGTGAGTTAGGAAGAACAGAGGAGACAGGGCTGAGGTTCTGTCTCCCCCTGTCCAGCTTTGGCGGGGAAATTCCCGCTCTGGCGGAGAAATCCCGCCCCAGTGGCTCAGAAGGAAACAGTACCCATGAATAATTTTTTTGGGATCTTTCTCTTTTCTGGATTTCACAAAGGTTCCCAGCTTTACTTAACAATTTAGGATAATCCTCGTAGCTAGGATAATCATTGTCTAGCCTGAGTCAATCCAACGGTACACAATCCAACTCATTCTCATTAATTCAATATCATAACCCACACATCCCCAGGATACACCCAGACACTCACATAGTTATTACGAAAGCGCAAGACACGTTCAGATCTTCCTTACGAATTACCTCATAACTTATCTAGACCCTTGCATCGAACCTAGTTCAGACCTTTTTTCACAACAAGTCTCATGGTACTCAAGCATTTACAATTTTCATAACTTCAACAACTAGGTCAACTTGTTGCATATATCAAAGTTTAGACCACCTTTATTGTGCACCTAATCACATCATCATATTCAAGCAATTACAACTTCACATTTGCAGTTAATTCAGACTACAAGAAGCACACATTCACAGTTTCCAAGTTACACTCACGAACAAGTCCAATTATTAGTTAGTTCGCTCCTTGGATGACCACTTCTGATCATCCATGCAAATATACCGCTCATAGGGCCAAATACCTATTGGAACCTTCTCAGTTCCAATTTGCCTTGCTTGTGTTCCTTCAGACGTGAACACGACGTCTGGTTCATTTTGTTGAGATACCAATTGGAATCGGGAGATACCAATTGGATTCAACTCATACCACAAGCGACACTTCGCACGAAATGAGGGAATAAGAGGAACAACTTCCTAGAATGCTTCATAGCTTCCTGAGGATTAGATCTGGACGTCAACAGACCTATCCGTAGGAGTCTAATCCATATTTGCTCTTCTACGGTTAGACCGGTAACTTGTGCTTTGATACCAATTTGTCACGACCCAATTCCATTGGGCCATGTTGTCACCCACTCTAACACCTAAGTAGGAGAACCCTCATATCCCAATAGTTAAAAACATGCGGAAAATTAGAGAAAATTATTGAAATAAGGAAATTCAAATCATGTTATTATAGAACAAAAGTTTAAAACGACTCAAGGTAAAAACTTGTAAAGTAATTAACACCCCCAAGGATCTAGTCTAAACAAGTATAAGAGATACTAAGACTACAAAGCTAGACATGATAATGAAAAGACACAGCTTCCACTATGCGGAAGGAAAAATAGAAATTGCTGGAAATTTCTTTGTCTTCACCTAATGAAACATCACCGACCCTGCATCCAGACTATGCAAAAAGGCATAGCAAGAGTAGTATCAGTATAAAATCACACGTACTGGTAGGCATCATCAGTCAATCTGACGCCCACCACTAACATAAGAATTCAATTAGCCAGATCATGCAAATAAACCACTCGCTTCTCCACCTTTACCTTTCTCGAATATCTCAGAATTTCACTAGCACCCTTAAAACTACTTCTGATTCAGTCAACCCACCTTACTTGGTTTTCAGTCATGGCATACCCATTCTAACTCATAGAAGAGTCAACAATTACAACTACTAACATTCCCCTGAACTAACAATCCCACACAACATACCCTTGCCTTCTCTTTATCTTACCCAATCCTTGCCACCTGGCGCCTTTCATCAAGCTTCCTAACCTCTAATCCCCAATCTCTTGCAACACATGGACAACCTTTCTCTCAATATAACAACTCTTGAACCCTTGGCCCTTCCCGGCTCGTTCAACAACGAGATACTCAACGGGTTATATCAACATAGTAGAACAAACATATATGGTCACCATAATCATTTAACCTTTCAGGAACAATACCACATCAATTATCGCTTAAGAACAACGTACAACTTCACAATCTCCAATATACAATTATAACAAGTCATTGGTCCTCTCATGGAACTCAAACCCAAGTTGTTAGCATACCAGAACGTGGTACCTGATCCAATGTTTATGCCGGAACGTGGCAACCGATCCCATATTTATACCAAAACATGGCAACCGATCCAAGTTAGTTTGTCAGAACGCAACACTCGATCCATTCAACACCCACTATCACAATCACGTATATTCTCACATGCATACATCAAGAGGTGATTCATGGTAGGCAATTCTTCATTCATACTTATTTACATTATGTTTGATCACAATGCTTCATTCAAGTACACACACGCATCATAATGCAGAAATCATCAACATTTATCACGCAACCAAGAAATCAAACCATCACCCAGCCCTAGTTCATCATCTAAGGCTTCTTCCTAGGATTTAATTATCTCTTATTCGGTGCATGAATGCCTACGCATAAATCCTACCATTGATTTACATTATACTACGTAGTGAACATAGATATATATAACTACTCAATTAATAAAACCTAGCCTACATGTGCGCCAAGTAGTTGCACAGAGTTTTTGGATTCAATTCTTGTTTTCAGACTTCGTGACGATGATCTTGACCGGAAATCCGCAATCCATCGGTCTCCTTACGCTAGGTTTCTCCTTCTCCTTCCTTCCCAAGCTTAGAGCAGCTTATTGGAGGTTTCTAGGGTGGTTTATGTCTATAATTAGGTGTTTTAGGAAGAAGGAGAAAATAAGATTTCACATTATTTACATTTTGTCTCGCCTATCCCTCTCTGGTGCCAACTTACCTCGCTGTGGCATCGCAGCCCTAGCGGCATCTGGCCCGCCCTGGTAGGACAGTGGCCTTGTAATTTCTCTAATTTTTTTCTTTTCCTAAATAACGACTGTTCGGGTCGTTACAATTAACTTTCTAACCTAATATTGTAGTTAAATCAAATCTTTTTCATGAATAAAATTATAAAAGAAAAATGAAATTAGTATGATATTTTTAATGAGATATGAACTTTAAACTTAAATAGGTAAAATATTATTTATCAACTTACATAATGCTAGGTTAGCGTTTCACCATAAATTTCCAAATATTTTGGGCAAATTTTTTTTTGGTAAAATTTTGCCATGTGTTTGACCACAAATTTCTAAATCTTTTTGGCAAGTCATTTATGGGTGAAGTTTTTCCATGTGTTTGGCTACAAATTTACAAATATTTTGGGAAGTCATTATTGGGTGAAGCTTTGTTATATGTGTGGCCATAGATATTTTTGGAGATATATTTGACTTTTAAAAAATATATATATGATTCATACTTATAAGTTCTAAAAATTTATTAAAAATACTCATAAGTTTGTATTGTCATTTTATAATGAAAATGTTTCGTGAAAACTAATAACAACGAACATAATTAATATGAATTCAAAAAAAAAGGAAGAAAACAAAACGAAAATATCATTGATTTGAATACGAAAAACTGCTATTACTATTTGTAATTGTAAGTGACTTCGGAGAGTAACCTCGGATAAAAATTGTATAAAATCTGTATATAACAGTATAAATTTTGTACAACAAACTAGGAATGAAATTTAGTCTAAAATTACAAATGTTGGGTGTTTTTATAAAATATAAAAGTTTAGGATAATTTTAAATTTTTAAAAATTCTCGAATACTAAAATCTGGCTCAAATTTTATTTTTTTCTAGAACTTGGGAACTAGGGAACTTGGGATAACCAATTATATGACCAAACACTAGTTACCAATTTTTTTCTAAATTTTTACCAAATATAATTTTCTTACTTTTGGATTACTAGGTTATGATTAGTAAATGAAAATGTAATTGGAAGGAACATTAGTTACAATATCAAAATCTTCAAATATATTTATAGCAACCAAATCAAAATCTCAACTTATCTTTGATTTAAGGTACCCCATGAGATTAAAGGTTTATTAAATTAAATATTCCTATAATATAGTCTAATTTCTGAATACATCTCTTGTATTTTAAAAAATAAACACTTACACCATTTATATTATGATAATATCATACACTTACACTATCTATCAGTTATAGCCATAACTAAATTTATTAGTACATATAGTAAAATTATTAATGACACAAATTAATTAATAAGATATTCCAATTATTATTAGTAAATTTCTTGCTCTTAAAGCATACACATTATTTTACTTTTATTTAGTTATAATATTTTATTATATAATATTTAAGGGTGTTACCTAGTCATTAACAAAGTAGTTAAAAATCACCAGATGCATGATTTTTCCCCATTTTCTAGCCTTGTGAATAGAGTTATCTAGTACTTATTACTGATATAAGGTAACATATATTCCGTGAAATTAGTTAAGATACACATAAAATTGACTTGGCCACCACAATTATCAAAACATATATATTAATAAAATATTCAAGGGTGTGACCTAATGATCAAATAAAGTGGGTAAAAAATCATGAGATCTGTTATTTTCCCTCATCTTTTAGACTTGTGAATAGAGTTATATAGTACTTGTTATTCGTATGAGGTAATAGATATCCCGTAAATTAGTTGAGGTACAAATAACTTGACTTAGATACTACGATAATCAAAATATATATTTTATTATATATTAATTTCTCATTTTACAACCCAAAATAAAAACATTCACACAACGCAAGTCTCCCGTTAACATCTGTTACACACATTTGTTTGGTGTTATAACTCTACTTACGGGTTTAACAACCTTCTTTGGTTTTAATTTATACTTTGTATTTGTATTAAAAAAATCATTTAATATAATTAATAATTTATTCGATTTAAATAAACTATTGTTTCTAAAATCAAAAGTTCAAAATGTTGCTCTCGCTTTATTTTTGGTTTACACCAATTGAGTCCACGTACGGAACAAAAGAATTATACACAAAATAAAAATAAAATTGTGATTAATTATATCCAATTGTGTTTATTTTCATAGAAACATGTTATTAGCTTTAAAAATTTAAACGAAAAAAGTATAATCAATGAAAGGTATGTGATGCTTCATTATATTATAGTCAATTCAGTAAAGTCGGAGTCATCAAAGTCTAGGGAAATCTGGTAGAAATTGGGTGATCTACTTATGAATTCGATCACATGAATAGATAGATAAGTTGTTAAGGAATCCATACGACTTTACTGAATTGAATTCGGGTGAGTAGAACTCCCAAAATTGATCTTAGCGTGAACGGGTAGTTTCTGAGTGTCATTGGTTGAATGCGTGTTGTGAAATAGGGGTATTGGAATTATTAAAATAGCTCATTATTTCATGCAAGCCGCTTTGGCGGTGATTTATGTCGCCAGAGCGGGTCCGCTGTAGCGGGGTGAGGACCGCTGTGGCAGGCTCGACACGACTTAAGTCGAAAATAAACCCCAAAACATCTTTATTCTGCACTTTTTGACTTTGAGAGTAAGGAGACGAACCCCAGCAGATTCTTGACAATTTTCCACTATTTTTAAGGCAAAAGTTAAGGATTTAACTCCCCGAATCCATTTTTCAATTCGTAGAACGTAATCGAATGAGTAATTATCGATGGGGAGGGTTTTGATCTAGAATTTATGGTGAAAAAATCCCTAATTTGGGATATTGGGATAATGGATTTGATATAGGGTTGATAGGATTGTTAGTAATTCGGGTAATTAGTTATTGTTTATTGATTCCCGTGTTTTAATAATTGTTTGCAGACCAAGAACAAGCGTAATGAATCCGGAAAGGGAAGGATCAAGTTTCTTAAGGTTTTAAGCTTGTTTCGAGGTAGGTGATAGTTGTGATATTATGATTGTGTGATGTATGTTTGTTCTTGCTTCACTATGATACATGTATGTATGCAAATGTTGCATTATTGATCACATTAATTGTAAATGAGGATATATGAATGATGAATTCCATGAATCATGACTTCATTATATGATTATGAGAATGTACTTTGTGATTGTGATTGTGGCTTGTTGAATGGATCGGGTGTTGTGTTTTGACACACTAACTTGGATCGGTTGCCACATTTTGGCATAATTATGGGATCGGTTTCCATGTTCCGGCATAATTATGGGATCGATTGCCACGTTCCGGCATAAATATTGAATCGGGTACCACGTTTCGGTATGCTAATTATTTGGGTTTGGGTTCCATGAGATGACCAATGAGTTGACATAATTGTTTATTTTGAGAAATGTGAAATTGTACGTTGTTCATAAATGATGATAATATTGTATATTTTCGATGTATGCATGTTATTATTATGTAGTATTGACTTATATATGTTGCACTTAGTGGGATAGCCGCGTGATCCTACCAGTACGTTGTGGTTGTGTAGTGATACTGCACTTGCTCTTTCCTTGTTGAGTACAGGGCATCTTCAGGCGTCTATTGACAGACCTCGCTTAGAAGATCAGTGATCGCCGATCGAATTCAAGAGTGAGTCGATTCTTCCAGGCTGCCATGAGTTCTCTTTCAATCTAGGTCCATATTTCAGACTTGGACTTTTTAGTTAGTTATTAGTTCATTAGTTTGGGGTTGTAACCCTTCTTGTTTAGACTTTTGGTTCATTGTTAGAGTTTTGGTACATTGACTTTCAGGTTCTAGGCATTACTTCCGTAATGTTAGTTTTTGTTATTAGACTTTGGTTGAAGTTTATGGGAACTCTATTTCTTTCCTTAGCATTGAACTTGCTTCCGTAACTTAAATGCTTTAGTATGTTGATTAAGTTTGTTAGCTAATTAGTGTAAATGGTTCTCCCACCGAAGGGTTAGTGTGGGTGCTAATCGCGATGGTCTAGGTCGTTAAAAAGTTGGTATCAGAGCCTAGATTCGTTGATATCGATGTACCAAAATGAGTCTAGTAGAGTCTTCCAGAATCGTACGGAGACGTTTCTGCTTTTCTTCGAGAGGCCATAGGACTTTAGGAAATCTCTCTGTTTTCTCTTGTTTCCTTTGTGCTATAACTTGATTCTAATTGGTATCTGGCGATTTAAATTGGTATCTAACTTCCTTCACTCTTCTGTCCGCAGATGGTTAACACTAGATTCAGTGG
Organism: Solanum tuberosum; assembly: GCF_000226075.1. Classification (NCBI taxonomy): domain Eukaryota; kingdom Viridiplantae; phylum Streptophyta; class Magnoliopsida; order Solanales; family Solanaceae; genus Solanum; species Solanum tuberosum. The sequence goes on along the minus strand of NW_006238979.1, from coordinate 1,771,481 downwards.
CTTCAGACCCATAGCTCCCGTCAATGCTCCAGTTGAGGAATCTGCAGCGAGAGGCCGCGGTCGAAGCAGGGGTAGAGGAACAGCTAGGGGTAGAGACCGAGGAAGAATGGTGCCTACTAGAGATGGGGTACCAGTCGAAAATGCTCCATAAAATGAGGCCCCTCCTGTGCATCATGAAGAGATAGAGGATAATGTTGAGGTTGAAAATGTTGAGGAAGTTGGACAAGAGGAAGAGGTGCAGGCTGAAACTACAGTTATTCCTCCTTTGGACTAGTCTTAGCTCAGTAGATTATGTCATTCTTGAAAGGGTTGGTTGGTCCTCGAGTGCTCCTCTCTGTTCAAGCAAATCAAGCTCCTACTAATTCCCCTGTTGCTATCATTGCGCCCAAGGTGGGTGGGACCGGAGGTAATGATGCTTTCTTCCGTCATTTGTTGGGTTCTATTATGACTGGTAATGTGCATGAGATGTTGACTAAGTTTTTGAAGCTAAAGCCTTCTGTATTTCTTAGTTCTGAGAGTGAGGATGCTTATGAGTTTATCTTAGATTGCTATGAGAGGCTTCATAAGTAGGGCATTTTCCATCAACATGGGGTTGAGTTCGTGACTTTCCAGCTTCAAGGTGAGGCTAAGCAGTGGTGAAGAGCTTATATGGAATGCAAATCTGCAGCTTTACCCCCACTCTCCTGGACCCAGTTTCATGCTCTATTTTTAGAGAAATATGTGCTTAGGACTTTGAGAGATAGCAAGAAGGATGAGTTCATGGCTTTGGAGCAAGGTGGCATGTCTGTGGCTGCTTATGAGGCCAAGTTCCATGATTTGTGTAGATATGCTACTCAATTGGTGACTACTGAGGAGGAGAGGATCCGTTTATTTATTAGGGGGCAAAAACTCTAAGTTGTTGGTATTATTTGTTCATATGACCTCTGAAGAGAGGAGCTTTAATCAGGTGACATACTTTGTGAAGAAAGTGGAAGGGGTGAGGCAAGACGGTCAGGCTAAGGGATTGTCTAAAAGGGCCAAGAACTCGGGTAACTTTCAAGGTTCTTACTCCAGGGGGTCCGAAAGGCCAACGCTTGCAGCCAAGCCAATTCAGTCAACTATGCCGATCTTTATAGGTAATTACTCGGGAAGTCCACCTCATAATTTGATTCAGGATAGCCAGGGAGTTGCGCCTTCAACGGGCAACACACCATCTTTTCATCGTACATGTTACAACTGTGGAGAGCTTGGGCATATGAGGAGAGATTTTCCCCACCCACGAGGGTTAGATTTCGTGCAGCAGTAGACTAGAGAAGTGGTACCTGCGGGAAATGGTAATAATGGTAGAGGACGTCCACAAGGTGGGCAAGCAGTAATCAGCGAGGCTGTGAAGGTAGAGGAAATGGTAATGCAGGCAGGGGTAACGTGTAACCAGGTAGGGAAGTAGATCGTCAAGACGATATGGCTCAGTGTTATGCCTTTCTGAGCAAGAATGAGGCAGAGGCATCTGACACAGTGATCACAGGTACTATTCTTGTCTGTGACCGGATGGCTAATGTGTTATTTGATCCATGTTCTACCTATTCATATGTATCCGTGTGATTTGCCTCAGAGTTTGCTATGATTTGTGATATACTTGATGCCCCCATCCATGTTTCTACCCAGTTGGAAAGTCTGTCATAGTCATCCATGTCTATCGTGCTTGTCCTATTTTGTTTATGGGTTTTCATACTAGGGCTTATTTGGTGATTTTGGATATGACTGACTTTGATATAATCTTAGGCATGACTTTGTTGTCCCCCTATTATGTAGTGTTAAATTGTAATACTAAGTCTGTAACTCTAGAAATTTTGGGAAGGAAAAAATTAGAGTGGGAAGGGCTGTACAAACCTAAACAAGCTAAAGATCATATCCTCCATTCGGCCTAGGAAACTGGTAGAACAGGGTTGTTTGGCTTATTTGGCTCATATTAAGGATGTTGAGGTTGAGACTCCATTTATTGAGTCTATCCTTGTGGTGTCAAAATTTAGAGAAGTGTTTCCTAATGACTTTTCTGGTATGCCTCCGGATAGAGATATAGATTTTTGCAATGATTTAGAACCTGGCACTCATCCCATTTCCACCCCTCCATATCGCATGGCTCCGACAGAATTAAGAGAGCTTAAGGCTCAAATCCAAGAGCTCCTTGATAAGGGATTTATTCGTCCTAGTGCTTCCCCATAGAGTGCTCCAGTTTTGTTTGTTAAGATAAAAGATAGTAGCATGAGAATGTGTATAAAATTACCGGCAATTAAATAGGGTCACCATTTGAAACAAGTACCCATTGCCTCGAATAGATGATCTTTTTTACCAATTGCAAGGTGCATCAGTTTTCTCCAAGATTGATCTAAGGTCCGGTTACCATCAGTTGAAAATCAGGCCTGAGGATGTGCCAAAGACAGTGTTTAGAACCCGTTATGCACGCTATGAGTTTCTACTTATGTCTTTTGGTTTGACTAGTTGATGAGCCCACAAATTGGACTCATTTAGGGCTGTATTTTGATAGAAATAGTGTCCTTGAATGCTTATTTTGTCTCAATATCTGATGAAAACTCTTAAGTTTCAGGTATTTGAAGTTTTAGTGAAATGATGGACACTTAGGTGCAAAAAGGAACAAAACGGCTGAAAAGAATGAAGAAGCTAATGCCCGAGCATCGCCAAGCACATTTGGCGATTCGCCGAAGGGATTTACTCCGCCCTTTGTTCCAGTACGCGAAGCCCTGAAGGAGAAGGATAAAAAAGACGATGAAAGGAGCAGTTGGCGCTTCACTGAATAGTTTCGTGAAGTAGTACTATACCGCCCAATGGTCCAGAATGTGAAGATGCGGAAGGCAAACACGAAACGACGTTGAGACAGACGAAGGGCAAGTCGCCGAAATCAGTCGGCGATATCGACTAACTTCACCGAAAGATCCGCCAATGCTATTTTTTGAAGTCTATAAATACTGAACTTATTATTAATTTTAGGGAGTCAAACTTTTATTTTAATTTCCAGAATAGAATAGTACTTTTTAGATATTTTCTCTCAAGTTTGGAGAGGGATTTGGGAGACTTGAAGAAAGAAGGATTTCATCTTCCCCAAGTTGGAACTGGGTCTTCTCCATTCTTCTTCCTTTGCTTAAATCAAGGTTTAATTTCTTATACCCATTTGAT
>NW_006238979.1:1736479-1767958 GCF_000226075.1 Solanum tuberosum | reverse complement strand
ATTTGAAACGGGGTAAGTTGCTCGAGAGGGAACTTATTTCCATTTAAAGCTTAGCCTAGTCACTATTATCTTACAAATTTCCTTTCAAAAGCATGTATCCAACTACTTATCAATTTGTATTGCGGTCACACCACAACAACATTTCCCCATACTTGATTTTCTTGTTAATTTTTGTTGTTTTTACTACTTGTGACAAAACCCCTAATTTGATATTTGATACTTTCGTTTCACCCCATTTAATTTACCATGTTTTTGTTCATTGATGTCTTTAATTAGCTACGACTAGTTATAGCTTAATTTTTTTTCCTATCAATTCTCAAAACCACTCCCTTGGGACATGACCTCAATTTTTAGTTGGGTTACTATACTATCGACGATCGTAGATACTCATACCGTAGGTTAGTTTCGTTGGTCACAATAAGCATCAAAATGGCACCGCTTCCTGGGAGTGGTGTTATTTGAGAAATTTTAGATTAGCAAAATTTTTGTTCTTCTTAGTCGTAGTTTACTAACTTAACTTGTAGTTTTGTTATCTTGTCCATATTGAAGCAGAGGAAGTGAGTATGGCAAGCAGCCCTCGGGAGCTAATGGAGTTTCTTACATTAGAGGTAATGATATTCCGGGAGCGTATCCTCACCTACAAGCAATTGGAGGGTGAACGGATCCACAAGTCATGGGCAAGGTTTAATGAACTGATCAATCAATGCCCAAATAATGACATTCCCAACATAGCTCTCCTTGACTGTTTCTACAAAAGTCTTGGTCCTGGAAACAAGAGATTGGTGGACCAACTCATTTCGGGAGGCATTGCGAAACAACCATATGTTATAGCAGCCCAACTGCTATTCAAATGGCTGAAACGAACCAAGAAGTAGAAAATGACTTCATGTTAGCCGCCCTAATAACTCAGATGGATGAGTTGGCTAAAAAGATGGTGAAAATCGAAATCCAGTGTAAGAGGAAGGATAAATACATCCCTCCTCATGAGCGAAGAAGTCTCAAGGACAATGAGGTTAAACGCCTTGAGGGAATGCTCTCAATCATTCTCCACAAGGTGACTGAGCAAGATAGAGAGCTAAAAGGAATGAAGAAAACCATTGAAGAAATGAAGCGGATGATTTGGTCTCATTCCAAAGCTGTCCAACTGCTCGAGGACCTGATGAGTAATGCGTTGCCTCAACTTCATCAGCAGAGAAATAGGGGGTGGCCTAATGAGGACCTGGCCAACCCCAACAACAAAATTTGAGCAAAGATTTGCGTCGTGCCATGATGGTAAATAAGGCGCTTCTTGGGAGGCAACCCAAGGTCTTAAACATTTAGGATTTTACTTTTATGAATAATGATGTGTTGTGTTGTAGGTTAAAACGAGGAAAGTGTGGAAAATTTCAGGTTGGCGAGCAGAAAGTCCATTCCGCGAGTGGTCAAATAGGTCTGTGAGCCTGACTGGATCCGCCGTTTGGCTCAATACGAGAGTCGTACAGAGCCTGTAAAACTCGGCGGACTCGAAAAGCAACTCGGCGCATCGCTAACAAGCTTGACGATCTCAATGCAGACCGCAGAATTTACCTACTGAAAATTGAAGATTTCTGAAGAAAGAGCTGGATAAATGACCACTCGGTGAATCGCCTAGTAGGTTGGCGAGTGCGACTAACGTCGCTGAATGGACACAAATTGAACAACATATATGACCAATAGTCACACTTCTTCATTCTTTCTCACTTTCAAACTCCATAACTTCACACCAAGGTAGTAATTTACATTTTCTCACTTTAAGTTAGTATTTTAGTAGCGGTTAGTGCTTGGAATTCGGATTTTCGTTGCCGCCTAGCATTACAACTCTGTTTACTCAGCGAAAAGTTTAGTTTCTGAAAACTCTTCATCCGCTCTCAAAAAGATAGACCTCATCTGCAACCTAGGGATCCACTATTGCGTGTTAGATCTCTATGATATGGGTAGACATTTTCGTGTACCTGCTTCTGTTTTGTAAGTTGGGGTCTATTTGATTTTACTATTCAACTTTTTTTTTCTCACTCTGCTTACTTTGAATCTAAATGTGGAAAACTATGCATAATGGGTGTTGACCATGAATTGGTACTATGGTTCTGGGCTAAATTTCATTAATGTTTGGTTTAATTTTGCTTTGGAGGTTTTTGCGACCGATTTTGAAAAGTGAGTTGAATCTCAGGCACGTTAAGTTAGTCGGCGAGCTCAACTCAGCTCGCCGAATCACTCAGCGGTTCGCCCCCTAGACCTAAATCGCCTTTAAATTCTTATCTTAAGTGTTGTGGGTTCTGTAACTTTCTGCGGACATACTTATGATTGCCAAAGAGGTTTGGCGATTCGCTGATTAGATCGACGAGTTTGTCTGAAATTTTATGCTATAATGTAATTACTCACTATTCTCTCTCTGACGTTTTGCAGATATGGCCAAACAACCGACTAGAGGGAGGGAGAAAGGAATTGTGATCAGAGAAAATACACCTCCACCCAGGGGCAAGGCTACCACAACTTCAAAAAGCAAGGGAAAGGGCAAAGCCCTCGAATTATCTTACGCAAGCTCTGACAGCATATGTTTCTACACTACCGAGCCACCCATATATAACAGTGAGAGTACAGAGTCTGACAAAGATTACCAGACAGAGGCGAGGAGGGCTGAGTTACGATCCAAAAGGATACATGATCCATATCGGATCAGAGATAGTCAATCCACCACTCCAACTCCTCCAGCTCCAGGGCAAGCATTAGTATTGACACATCTAGTACAAGGCCCCAAACATGGATCAATGAATAGATCAAAAGTGGATGGTCTGAGGACGATCATTGAGGAGAAACGATTTTCCATAGATGGGGTTATTGATAGGTATCCAGAGGTGATGGAGTGTCTGAAATACAACAAATTCCAAATCTTCACAAGACATCGCGTCTCTTACATACCAAGCTAGGTTAGAGAGTTCTACGATGCATACAGTGCATTAGTACCTCAACGGAAAAGGCTAGTCTCATCTTTTAAAGTAATTGACCACGTGGTTGTCAGAGGAAGGAAGGTAGCTTGTGACAGTGAAACTATCAACATAGCTTTGGGAATGTTCGATAAGATTAATGACCACTTCCATCACTTGATCTGGACACAAAAATTGGATGCAATGAAAAGGTGGTTAGCCCTGCTAGTCTCAGATGATAATTCTCCAACATGGTTAGCAGAAGGAGTTCCAATTGAGAAGAAAAATCTGAACATAGCTACACGGTATTGGTTCGGATTCATCAACAACACAATTATGCCATCACAGAATCAATCAATTCTTCGTCATGCAAAGGCAGCTTGTATTGGATGCATCAAGGAAAAAACTAGGATAAATCTTGGGAAGATCATTTCCTCTGAAATTCATATGCATGCAAAGCAGGGCCAGACATCTCTCCCTTTCCTGGTATTAATCACTGAATTATGCAAAAGAGCTCGGGTGCCTGGAGATGCAATGAAGGATGTGGAATTGGCTGCCACCGCCTCCACCAGAATCCGAAAGATCGAAGACGAATATCTCAAGGACCAGGCAGAAAAGAAACAGAAGGAAGCCGTGACCACTAGATCTATACCTGCAGAGGCATCTTTTCCTACTCTGGCCCCTAGGCCTTCAGGTATATCTGATGTCATTACCACTCTTTTTGACTCTACAGGTTCCTCTACTGCTTCATTACCACCCAGACCATCAGCTGTTGTTGCCCTCTATGAACCGATCACTCAAGCATCCTTGATCCGAATGGGACAGCTTGTCCAAACTGCTAATTGTCAGACCACCAACATAGAGAGCTCCATTCCAGGCATGATTCAGGTTGCCCTCGACAAAGCTGTGAGACCACTGAGTACTACTATTGATGCTCTAGAGGCCAGGATGTTAGTGTGTGAGCACGATCAATGAGCCACAGAGGAAGTAACAGCCGTAAAGGCCACCATTGCAGAGCTGAAGAAAGATGTGGACTACCTAAAGTCCACTGATATATCCATGATCTTTGGAACAGTGGAAGTTCCAGATGCACCCGAAATGCCTCAGAATGTCGCAAGGCATGGAGATTGAATAGAGCATATAGCTGATCCTAAATCGGAGGCAGAAACTGACGAAGAGATATATGAGGAAGCTACAGCGGATGACATAACCGAGACTGAAGAAATCATGATAAATACTAATGTGCAAGCTTCTTTAGCAAAGTCTCCTGCTGCGGGATCCAGTGGAGCGGTCCTTCTGGTGGTCACTCCAGATAATAATTCCCAGGCAGATAGAGCGACAGATTAGCCAGGATCACCTCTTTACCTCCCTCTCTGTCTTACTATATTTTCCAGTTTGGATTCCGTATTACCTGCATTTAAGGACAAATTGCTTCTTATTTGTGGTGGGGTGAGGCCCACCTTTTGTTTTACTTGTTTAAGATACTTGTGTTTTGGTGTACATTTGGGTTGTTCTATTTTTAATTGTGTTTTTATAACTGCTTTGCGATTGTCTGAGCTGATGGCTCTCTTTTGGGTTCAATTGCAAAATGATTTTGACCCTTTCGAATTTTTTTGATTTTTTCACACATTTTTGCCACCCCTCGTAAGTTGAAGGTGGCTGTTCTTTTGCAAGAATTTAAGTCTCGATTTCGATCAATACCGATAACTTGAATAGTGCTCTCAATTGAACAAACATGAATGTACGGCTACGATGAGGCCAAATGAAGTTGCATAGATAATATGTGAACTCTTTGCATCTCGTTGTGATTGGCCATTTATCGAATTGATTCTGTTGTAATGACTGTTGCACACTAGCGAAAGTGTGTAGTCTTGTTTGACTTAAGTGTCGATGCCTTGTGTGATGAGCTTGCTTTGAAACTTGTATGAATAAACCTAGAACTTGCCCTGTTAGTCTAATTGATTTAGAAAGGTGTCCTCTTGAAATGATCTTAGGCAACTTTAAAGAGTGTGAGCCAAATTTGACATATACCTCTTTTGTCGCCTACCCGTGATCATGTGAAACTCTTTTGAACACCCCTTGAGCCTTACCTTTATTTGGAAGAACCTTGATGAACCCTAGACCTTACTTGACCCACTACCAACAATCCTCTTAATTTGTGATTTAGTGAATAGCCAACTTAGGCCAAAGTTGGGGGTGTGGTAAAAAGGAAAAGGATAAGTCAAGAAGTGCAAGAAAAAGTCCTCCCTAACCCATGGGATTGCATAAGTGGAAACCCCTTCAACTTAAAAGTAAAAATAAAATAAATAAAAAATATGGAATATGGTACGAAGGAAATCGGGTTTCCAAGCAATCCATGAGGGTGAATAAACAGGTGACTTAGAAGCATTAGAAAAATAATTGATAAAGGAGGAGAAGGGAATGCCTTGAGAATACCACATCTCACGAGGATGAAAAAGTCACTGAGCCTAAATGACCATACCTTTACAGTCAGCCCCATTACAAGCCTTAGAATGACCTTTTTGATCTTGAGTAAGCCGAATCAAAAGTCGATTGGAAAATAAGGGGAAATCTATGGGTGAAATCATGCATTGTGTTCCTCTTTTGAGTGTGAGTGTTGTATCTGATTCATGATCTTGAATTGATTAACCTCTGTGTGTGAATATGGACCACATTTCATGAGGATGAAAGTCACTGAGCCTAAATGACCATACCTTTACACTCAGCCTCGTTACTAGCCTTGGAAAGACCTTTTTGATCTTGAGTAAGCCGAATCAAAAGTCAATTAGAAAATAAGGGTAAACCTATGGGTGAAAACATGCATTGTGTTCCTCTTTTTTGAGTGTGAGCGTTGTATCTGATTCCTGATCTTGAATTGATTAACCTCTGTGTGTGAATATGGATTCATTCTTCATGTGAGGGCATTTAAATACTTTTTGTCGAGCTTGAACTTGCACAACTAGCAAGTATTGCGAGCACGAGAATCTCTGGTAATGGTGCGTCACAACTTGAATCTTTGAGTACACAGTTGATCTTTGCATAAGTAATTTGAATCTTGTTGTGTATGTTCATGATTGAGTCTTGTGTATCACTGGTTGAAACACCCATTTTGAAAGGCTGAACTTGAGTTTGCTTGAGGACAAGCAAAAGTTTAAGTTAGGGGTGTTGATGAGTCCACAAATTGGACTAATTTAGAGCTGTATTTTTATAGAAATAGTGTCCTCGAATGCTTATTTTGTCTCAATATCTGATGAAAACTCTTAAGTTTCAGGTATTTTGAAGTTTTAAGTGAAAGCATGGACACTTAGGCGCAAAAAGGAACAAAAAGGCTGAAAAGAACGAAGACGCTGAAGCCCTAGCATCACCAAGCACACTTGGCAATTCGCCAAAGGGATTTACTCCGCCCTTTGTTCCAGTACGCGAAGCCTTGAAGGAGAATGATAAAAAAGGCAATGAAAGGAGAAGTCGGCGCTTCGCCGAATAGTTCCACGAAGCAGTACTATGCCGCCCAATGGTCCAGAACTTGAAGATGTGGAAGTCAAGCATGAAACGGCGATGAGACAGCCGAAGGGCAGGTCGCCGAAGTCATTCGGTGATATCAACTAACTTCGCCGAAAGATACGCCAACACTATTTTCTGAAGTCTATAAATACTGACCTTGTTATTAATTTTAGGGAGTCAAAATTTTATTTTAATTTCTAGAATAGAATAGTACTTTTTAGATATTTTCTCTCAAGCTTGGAGATGGTTTTTGGGAACTTGAAGAAAGGAGTTCATCTTCCCCAAGTTGGAAGTGGCTCTTCTCTATTCTTCTTCCTTTGCTTAAATCAAGGTTTAATTTCTTATACCCATTTGATTTGACTATCATTTTAGGTGTATTTTGTTATTTCTTGATGTGTGACTAAAAACCCCCATTCTTGGGGTGTGATTTAGCAAATATGTGTTGATATTATTGTTGGGTCTTGCTTGCTGATAGGTTAGATGTAGTTTATTGGTGATTTCACCTAGTGGTTGTGGTTTAATCTAAAGGGTTTGTAGTTACAAATGCAAAGCCACCCATGTGTTTTTGGCTTGCCCGAGAGGGAGGTCGCGAAACCAAGACCACTAGATTGATGGCCTAATGAGTGGGTCGACATGAGGTTTAGCCCAAGAGGGTGAGCCCTAGTCCCATATCCTAACACTCAGCTCGAGAGAGTGAGTGGGGTAAGGCGTAGGCTGGTTTTCATGCGGAAAATGGGTGTCAAAGAAAACACATTTGAAACGGGGTAAGTTGCCCGAGAGGGAACTTATTTCCATTTAAAGCTTAGCCTAGTCACTATTATCTTACAAATTTCTTTCAAAAACATGTATCCAACTACTTATCTCAACTTGTATTGCGGTCACACCCCAAGAAAATTTCCCTATACTTGATTTTCTTGTTAATTTTTGTTGTTTTTACTACTTGTGACAAAACCCCCAATTTGATATTTGACACTTTCGTGTCACCTCCTTTAATTTACCATGTTTGTTCGTTAATGTCTTTAGCTATGACTAGTTAGAGCTTAATTTTATTTTTCTATCAATTCTCAAAATCACTCCCTTGGGACACGACCCCAACCTTTAGTTGGGTTACTATACTATCGACAATCGTAGACACTCATACCGTAGGTTAGTGTCGTTTGTCACGATAAGCTTCACTAATGCGCCTGCAACTTTCATTAGTTTGATGAATGGGGTGTTCAAACCATTTCTAGACTCGTTTTTTATAGTCTTTATTGATGACATTTTGGTCTATTCGAAAAGTGAGAAAGAACATGCCGACTATCTTTGTATTGTTTTGGGTGTTCTTGGGAAACAAAGGTTATATGTGAAATTCTCTAAGTTTGAATTTTGGTTGACTTTGGTTGCATTTTTGGGTCATGTAGTTTCAAAAGAAGGAGTAATGGTAGATCCTCAAAAGATTGAGGATGTTAAGAATTGGGTTCGGCCTAGCTATGTGACGGAAGTTAGGAGTTTTGTGAGGCTTGCTAGCTACTATAGTCGATTTGTGAAGAACTTTGCTTCTATTGCCACTCACTTGACTAATTCGACCAAAAAGGATATACAATTTGAATGGACTGAAAAATGTGAGGAGAGTTTTCAAAAGCTCAAGACTCTTTTGACCACCGCACCTATTCTAGCGCTACCAATTGAAGGTAAATATTTTATTGTTTATAGTCATGCTTCACATTCTGGTTTGGGTGCTGTGTTGATGCAGGATAAGAATGTTATAGCTTATGCATCACATCAATTGAAGGTGCATGAGAGGAATTATCCAACACATGATTTGGAGTTGGCAGCAGTAGTGTTTGCTCTTAAGATCTGGAGGCATTACCTCTATGGTGTTAAGTGTGAAGTGTTTACTGATCATCAGAGTTTGCATCTTGTGTTCACTCAAAAGGATCTGAATTTGAGACAGCGAAGGTGGATTGAATTACTCAAAGATTATGATGTGATCATTCAATACCATCCGGGTAAGGCTAATATAGTGGCAGACGCTTTGAGTCTTTAAGTGGTGAGTATGGGTAGTTTAGCTTGCTTTAGTGTATCCAAGCGACCCTTGTCTAAGGAAATTCAGACCTTGGAATCTAAATTCATGGAAATGGGCTCAGAAAAAGGTGGGGTGTTAGCTATCACTAAAGTTAGGGCCATATTCCTTGAAGAGATCAAGGCCAAGCAATTTGATGATGAAATTTGAATGAACTAAAGAAGAAGACTACGATTGGTAAACCATAAGAGACCACTCTTGATGTGGAAGGTGTGCTCAATTTTAAAGCAAGAATTTGTGTTCCTCGAGTTGATGACTTGATTCAGAAATTGTTGGCAGAATCTCATGGTTCGCGATATTCCATTCATCTAGGTGTGACCAAGATGTACTGAGATTTGAAGTGAATTTATTGGTGGCAGGGCATGAAGAAGGATATAACAGAGTCTGCGGCTAAGTGTAAAAATTTTCAACAAGTGAACTATGAACACCAAAGGCCTGCAGGTTTGCTTCAAAGACTGCCAATTCCGGAATGGAAGTGGGAAAGGATTGCCATGGATTTTGCCAAAGGCCTGCACCATTTTAGGCATTATATGGGAGGGGATGTAGATCACCCATATGATGGTTCAAGGCTGGAGATGTCAAACCTTTCGGGGTTGATTTAGTGAACGATGCTCAAGATAAGGTGAGGAGTATTCAAGCCAAGCTTCTAGAAGGCTAGAGTAGACAGAAGAAGTATGTGGATCATAAAGTAAGAGACATGACCTTTAAGACTGGTGAGGATGTTCTGGAATGTGTAGGGCCAGTGGCTTATAGATTGGCTTTAATTCGTAACCTATCGGGAGTTCATCCGGTATTTCATGTGTCCATGTTGAAGAGATATCATGGTGATGGGGATTTTATCATTAAGTGAGACTCAATTGTGTTAGACAAGGACCTCCAATATGAGGAGGAATCGATTGCAATTCTTGATCGTGATGTGCGTAAGGTAAGGACCAAAGAGATTAAGTCCGTGAAAATTCAATGGAAGCATCGTCCAGTGGATGAAGTTACATGGAAGACCGAGAGGGACATGCGAGATAAGTATCCCCAATTGTTCGTCGATTCAGGTACTACTCATTTCTTTCATTAGCCTGTTTTAGATAAGTTTGTCACTTGGGGACGAATGATGGGTAAATTTGTATTTATTGTAATGACCGGGTTCCATCGTTATAGAAAATCCAATGAAGAAAAATTTTGGGCCGGAAAACTTTTTCGTAGAATCTTAAGATTTCCCAACTTAGTCCAGATTTGGACGAAATCAGAGTCATCAAAGTCTAGGGAAATTTGGTAGTACTTGGGTGATCTACTTATGAATTTGATCACATGAGTAGACAGATAAGTCGTTAAGAAATCTGTACGACTTTACAGAATTGAATTCGGGTGAGTAGAACTCTCGAAATTAATCTTAGCATGAATGGGTAGTTTCTAAGTGTTGTTGGTGGAAGGCGTGTTGTGAAATGGGGGTATTGGAGTTATTAAAATAGCTCACTATTTTGTACAAGCCGCTTTGGAGGTGATTTTTGTCGCCAGGGCAAGGCCACTATAGCGGGGTGAGGACCGCTATGGCGGGCTCGACGCGACTTAAGTCGTAAATAAACTCCAAAATGTATTTATTCTACACTTTTCGACTTTGAGAGTAAGGAGACAAACCCCAGGCGATTCTTGACAGTTTTCCACCATTTTTATGTCTAAAGGTGAATCCATTTTTTGATCCGTCAAACGTAATCTAATGGGTAATTATTGATGGGGAAAGGGTTTTGATCTGGAATTTATGGTGGAAAAATCCCTAATTTGGGATATTAGGATCATGGGTTTGATCTAAGGTTGATAGGATTGTTAGTAATTCGGGTAATTAGTTATTGTTTATTGATTCCTGTGTTATAATGATTGTTTGTAGACCAAGAACAAGCGGAACAAATTCGGAAAGGGAAGGATCAAGTTTCTTAGGGTTTTAAGCTTGTTTCGAGGTAGGTGATGGTTGTGATTCTATGATTGTGTGATGTATGTTTGTTCTTGCTTCATTATGATACATGTATGTATGCGAATTTTGTATTATTGATCACATTAATTGTAAATGAGGATATATGAATGAAGAATGCCATGAATCATGACTTGATTGTATGATTATGAGAATGTACTTTGTGATTGTGATTGTGGCTTGTTAAATGGATCAGGTGTTGCGTTCAGACACAGTAACTTGGATCGGTTGCCACGTTCTAGCATATTTATGAGATCGATTGCCACGTTCCGACATAAACATTGGATCGGGTACCACATTTCGGTATGCTAAATGTTTGGGTTTGGGTTCCATGAGAGGACTAATGAGGTTACATAATTGTGTATCTTGAGAAATGTGAAATTGTACGTTGTTAGTAAATGATGATGATATTGTCTATGTTCGGTGTATGTATGTTATTATTATGTTGTATTGACTTATATATGTTGCACTTAGTGGGATAGCTATCTGATCCTACCAGTACACTGTCATTGTGTACTGATATTGCACTTGCTCTTTTCTTGTTGAGTACAAGGCATCTTCAGGCGGCTATTGATAGATCTCGCTTAGAAGATTAGTGATCGCTGATCGAATTCAAGGATGAGCCAGTTCTTCCAAGCTAACATGAGTTCTCTTTCAGTCTATGTCCACATTTCAGACTTGGACATTTTAGTTAGTTATTAGTTTATTAGTTTGGTGTTGTAACCCTTCTTGTTTAGACTTTTGGTTCATTGTTAGAATTTCGGTACATTAACTTTCAGGTTATAAGCATTACTTCCGCAATGTTAATTTTTGTTGTTAAACTTTGATTGGAGTTTATGGGAACTCTATTTCTTTTCTTAGCATTTAACTTGCTTTCGTAACTTAAATGCTTTAGTATGTTGATTAAGTTGGTTAGCTAATTAGTATAAATGGTTCTCTCACCGGAGGGTTAGTGTGGGTGCCAATAACGATGGTTTGGGTCATAACAGATTCTGTAAGGTAATGTGTTGATTAGAGATTCACATCAATGAGACCGAATTGAGATTTTATGATTCAGTACTATTAGATCAAAAGAGGATTAATGTCATTTAAGATGACCCAACCTATCCATGATTGTTTAGCACTATTGAGCAACACAATTACCCCTATGTGACAATTGTAACGACCAGTTCCCATCGTTATAGAAAATCCAAAGGGGAAATTTTTTGGGCCGGATAACTTTTTCGTAGTAACTTGGAATTCCCAACCTAGTCCAGATTTGGATGAAATCGGAGTCATTAAATTCTAGGAAAATCTGGTAATAATTAGGCGATCAAATTATGAATTTGATCTCATGAGTAGATAGCTAAGACGTTAAGGAACCCGTACGATTTTACGGAATTAAATTCGGGCGAGTAGAACTCCCAAAATTGATCTTAGTGTGAACGGGTAGTTTCTGAGTGTCATTTGTTGAAAGTGTGTTGTGAAATGGGGTTTGGAAATTCGTTAATTAGCTCTCTGTTTCGTGCAAGCCGCTACCACTACTAGAAATTGGACCTATGGCAACAACTATTTCGCAATGATTATATAACGATTGTCATAGATAGTCTATTGCAACAATTATAACCTTTGCTTCAGGGTGATAGGCCTATCAGCACACTATTATAACTCCACCGTTGCATTAACAGAGGAACCGTTGCCATAATTCTACCTATGACAACAACTATAATAACTGTCACAATAGGATGATCTACGAAAACAGAATTTTAGAAAAATTATCTATTGCAACGGTTTTCAATATGTTATTTTTCTATTTTTATTTAAAAATTTATTGGTTGCCTACACATGGTGAATAAAAACCCATTAACTTTATGAAGGCTAGGGCTTTTCCCTACTCATCCTTGCCTTCCTCTCTTCTTCTCAAAGAACACTAGTTATCAGAGGTTTTGTTAATTTAGATTCACCCTTCATATTTTGCTCTTGAAAACATTGTTCATCATAATCTCTCATCTCTGAGATTCTTCTATTTTGTATCAATTGAAGTACGATCATGAAGTTCTCTATTGCTGGGGTAAGTTACCGAACTTATTTTGATCTTCTTCTTAAACTTTTTTTATACAATCTTATCTCCAAATTGTTGAATAAAATTATTTAATTAATACTTATTTGATACCCTCAGTTTGTGGGTTAATAGAAGAATTGAGGTACGCCAAGTCTTACACCTTATTCACGAGTTTGTATGCTTGATTAATATTTAACTCTTGAATTTTTTAAAATATACTGTATATTTTACGCAAATGTATGAGGTCTTTGTTGGGAAGAACAATTGTTGTATTTTGGGCATCAGGTGTGGTGGGATCACCTCCTTTTCAGGGAAAGATAATACTTGTTGGGTATTTTAGTTTGACACTGCTTCACACCCCCCATAAAAAGAATGAAGCTACATCTGAGTTAAGCGTGGAAATGGAAGTCTTCTTTTCTTTCTCGATATTTTTTCCTAGAAGTGTCAACCTTGTTGACTATGACTACAGTTGCGACTATAAACAGACTCGTGACTATGGCAAGGCGGTACGATTTGCTCTCTCGCAACACTTTTTTTAGCTTGAAGTGCAACACTTTGGTGAATTAATTGTCGTCTTTGTTTATAAGAAAGAGGAACAACTGCATTTTTGTGGCTCAAAAATGCTACACCTAGATAAGAACCACTACTATATTTGAACATATGTTGCTGCCTACATTTTGTGGTCATTATTGTTTCACTCTTGGCTAAAAATTTATTGTCACAGTTGTTGCAATTCGATCAGATTTGAGTCCAAATAACTATTGTGTCAAGAAAATTTGAGGTCAAATGACTCCTGCATTTTATAGCCCACTTTGTTTAACTTTGGGGATTAATTTGTGAATTTCTGTTTATGTGAATCACTTATGCATTGCTGCCCAAATTTCCTGGATGGTTGTTGTACTTTTGAGCTCATCTATGTGGCATTTTGAGCCAATTTGTGGCTTCATATTGATGAAAATAGATGTTGCACATATTCTATGTAATGAATGGTTGTTGTGAACAATTTACTGTAGTTATAAGCTCATTAGTAGCTTCTTTTTGAAGGCATATTCTTGCTGAAGTTAAGGCAAATAATGAATGCATTCGAGGCCGGTTTAAGGACAAATGATTGTTGCATTCTGGTGTTCCATCTGATACTGCAACATATAATATCATAATTGTTGATTATAACATTGTTAGGTGTTTCAATCCTCCATCAATGAGTTTAAATGGCCTATTAAAGGTATTAGTTTAGTCCTGTTTAGCTATACTCACTTATATATGGAAGCTGGATCATTAGAAAAATAATTAATAAGTAAACTTGCACATACTTAACCCTAACCTAGCCTTTTTATATGGTTAAAATTGATAGCATGTGTTTTCTGGCACTTATTCTGCTAACTTTTAACTATTTCGAAACTTTGCCAAGAAAGACAGTCAAATAATTTATCAAACCTTGAAACCCAAAATCAGCAACTAGTTTTCTTATTTTATTTTCTAAAAAGCTGCAATAGCTTCGTTTGGATGAAATTTCATTGAGCTTGAAGGGCCTTTGTTTGGACAAAAATATTGGCAATTGGTTGGGACAAAATGCCTTGACACAACTATCACTTATAATGTCTTTTGTGGACACTAGAATCTAGATTGTTGGTGAATAAAAAGTTTTATCTTACGTCTTGTTTTTCGTTTGTATTACTCTCATTCACTAGATTGCCTTTGTTTCTTATATTCAATTTTTATGAAATTAATATAGATTATTGCTGCACACATTTTCTATCTAGTGGCTGAAGCAAATTCGAATAATATTATGACTTGAACATTCAACTTCATTCACTAATAATTTCAAGGCCACTCAAAAATATTAATATGAAGTTTCTTATTACTAGTATGATATTGGTAATAAAGATAATTGAGAGTTTTTTTTGTTCTTTTTTGCAGTTAGATTAATTTTAAGGATTCGACTTCTTTTGGAAGTAAGCTTCTTCTCTCTACCATCAATAATTTGTACTTATATTATGTGGGGTTAGTAAAGATTCTTAAAACAATATTTAAAGTGGTGTATGTTTGTGCTTTTGTGTTTTAATGGGTGTAAATATGAAATTATTTTACCTTTCATGTGAGTTATTTCTAATTACTTTTTATTAAACCAAATCTGATATAGACCCTTGTATATTTGATCATTTTGTAGGTGAAGGAATTGAACAAGGCATAGACAAAAGAAATGAAGACCTTCGAAGTATTGATTTAACGTTGCAAGGCCCTTAGATTTTTTAGAAATCTTTCATTTTAGAAGTTTTGCAAGCTTATGTATGCCCACTATTGAATATGTCAAACATTACTGTATATTTTGTTCTTATATATGGATAACATGTTAATTTGTATTATGAGTTTATTTTTTTGGATGTTTCTTTTGTTATTTATATAAATTTTACTATATTATATTTAATTATATAGACAAATAATGCAATAGGCCACCAAATCGTTGAAGTAGCTCCTAAAAGACCGTTGCTATAGCTCCTCATAATGGTTATTATTATACCATAAAAAGTATTGCCATAACCTGAACAAAAGTTGAAATAGATTATATTTGCGACGATTTTGAACCATCCCATGTGAAAATATAGTTGTTTCCATATGATGGACTTTGACAACGATTGTCAAACCGTTGTCGTAGACCTATTGCCATGTGATCTGATGAGACAGTTGTATAACCATTGCGATAGCTTTATTGCAACAGTTTTTGAAGCTATTGCAACAATTTTGGTACTGTTGTCATAGGCCTATTTCCTAGTAGTGGCGGGATTTTATGCCAGTAGGGTGGGCCGCTGTAGCATGGTGAGTAACGCTGTGGTGGAACAGACGCGACTTAAGTCGGAAATAAACCCCAACAACATTTTATTCTGCACTTTTCAACTTTGATAGTTAGGAGACGAATCCAGGTGATTTCTTGATAGTTTTCACTATTCTTAAGGCTAAAGGTAAGGTTTTAACTCCCTAAATCCATTTTTCGATCCGTAAAACGTAATCTAATGGGTAATTATCGATGTGGTAGGGTTTTGATCGGGAGATTATGGTGGAAAAAGCCCTAATCTGGGTATGGGGATTATGGGTTTGACCTAGGATTGATATTATTGATATAATCCGGGTAATTAGGTGTTGTTTATTAATACTCGCATTATTGTGATTGTTTGTAGACCAAGAACAATCGAAATGAATTCGGAAGGGCAGAATCATGTTTCTTAGGGGATTCAAGTTATGTTCGAGGTAGGTGATGGTTGTGATTTCATGTTGTGTGATGTATGTTCATTCTTGCTTCATTATAATACGTGTATGTATGCGAATGTTGCATTATTGATCACACTAGTTATAAATGAGATAGATGAATGATGAATGCCATGAATCATGACTTGATTGTATGATTTGAGAATATACTTGTGAATGTGATTGTGGCTTGTTGAATGGATCGGATGTTGCGTTCCAACACACTAACTTGGATCAGTTGCCACATTCTAGCATAAACATTGGATTGGGTACCACGTTCCGGTATGTTAACAGTTTGGATTTGGGTTCCATGAGATAACCAATGACTTTACATAATTGTGTATCTTGAGAAATGTGAAATTGTACATTGTTCGTAAATGGTGTTGATATTGTATATGTTTTGTGTATGCATATTATTATTATGTGGTATTGGCGTATGTATGTTGCACTTAGTGAGATAGCCGTGTGATCTTACCAGTATACTGTGGTCGTGTATTGATACTGCACTTTCTCTTTCTTTGTTGAGTACAGGGCATCTCCAAGCGGCTATTGACAGACCTCACTTAGAAGATCAGTGATCGATTTGAATTCAAGGGTGAGCCAGTTCTTCCAGACTGCCATGAGTTTTCTTTTTGCTCAGTACATTTCAGTCATACTTAAATTAGTTCATTAGTTATCTTATGGTTAGCTGGGTTGCACCGATTTTCCTTCAGACTTTTTGGTTCATTGCTAGAGTTTTGGTACATTGACTTTCAGGTTCTAGGCGTTATTTCCGCATTGTTTCGTTAAACTTTTGGAGTTTATGGGAACTCTATTTCTTTTCCTTAGCATTTAAACTTGCTTTTGTAACCTTAAATGCTTTAGTATTTTGATTAAGTTGGTTATCTAATTAGTATGAATGGTTTTCCCACCGGAGGGTTAGTGTGGGTTCCAATTACAATGGTCTGGGTCGTGACAAATTTGGTATTAGAGCCTAGGTTTGTTGATCCCGATGAAGCAAAGAGAGTCTAGTAGAGTCTTGAGGAATAGTATGGAGACGTCTTTACTTTTCTTCAAGAGGCTATAGGACTTTAGGAAATCTCTCTACTTTCTTTTTGTCTCTTTTCATTCTATAACTTGATTCCAATTGGTATTTGGCGATTCAAATTGGTATCTTGCCTCCTTCACTCTTCCGTTCGTAGATGGTTAACACTAGGTTCAACGGTGTTAGGCCTGTAGCTCCCATCAATGCTCCAGCTGATGAATCTGCAGCGAGAGGTCGCGGTCGAGGCAGGGGTAGAGGAAGAGCTAGAGATAGAGACCGAGGAAGGGTGGCACCTACTAGGGAAGGAGCACCAGTTGAAAATGCTCCCAGGAATGAGGCCCCTCCTTCACATCATGAAGAGGTAGAATAGAATATTGAGGTTGAGAATGAAGAGATGTTGGACAAGAGGAAGAAGTGCAGGCTGAGACTACATGTATTCCTCTTATAGACCCAGTGTTAGCTCAACAAATCATGTCGTTCTTGAAAGGATTGGTGGTCCTGGAGTCCTTCCCTCTATTCAAGCAACTCAAGCTCCCGCCAATCCTCCTATTGCTATCACTATCCCCAAGGTGGGTGGGAATGTAAGTAATGACGCTTTCTTCCGTCCTTTGTTGGGTCTTGTTATGACTGGTAATGAGCATGAAATGCTTACCAAGTTCTGGAAGTTGAAATCACCTGTGTTCCATTGTTCCGAGAGTTAGGATACATATGAGTTCATCCTACATTATTACAAGAGGATGCATAAGTTGGGAATTGTCAATCAGCATGGGGTTAAGTTCGTGACTTTTCAGCTTCAAGGTGAGGTTAAATAGAGGTGGAGATCTTATGTGGAATGCAGATCTTCAATTTTACCCCCACTTACTTGGACCCAGTTTCATGCTCTGTACTTAGAGAAGTATGTGCCTCGGACTTTGAGGGATCGAAAAAAGGATGAGTTCATTGCTTTGGAACAAGGTGGTATGTCTATGGCTGCTTTTGAGGCCAAGTTCCATGCCTTGTCTAGATACGCTATGCAACTGGTGACTACTGAGGAAGAGAGGATCCGTTTCTTTATTAAGGGACTAAATTCTGAGTTGCAAGTATTATCTGTTCATATTGATGTTTGCGTAATCAAGACACAACTTCCAATGCAAGTGTTTACGATCGTACAATAGTAAAGTACCCAACCAAGGGTTGGGATCGTTCCCACAGGGAGTGGTTTTGAGAATTAATAGAAAGATAAAATTTAGTTCTAATTAGTCATAGCTAAAAACATTTTCGAATATAAACATGTTAAATCTAAGGGGTGACACAAAATTGTCAATTATCAATGGGGATTTTGTCACGAAGTAAGCAAAAACAGCAAGAATGCTAAAAAAGTACTAATCAAGGAGATGGGGTTCTTGGGATGTGATAGGAATATAGGAAAAACTAAACTATTAGGTACATTCTTTTAACAATAAATCTATTGATTATTTGTGACTAGGCTAGACTATAGTGGGGGTAAATTCTCTCTCGAGCAACTTACCCTGAATCAAATGGGTTCCTCTCGAACACCCACTTGCCGTATGAATAACAACCTCCAACTTAGCCCACTCACTCTCTCGAGCTTAGTGTGTGGGAGAAGGACTAGGGTTCACTCTCTCGAGTTGAACCTCATGTCAACCCACTCCCGTCGGCCATCAATTTAGTAGTCTTAATTTTACGGCCTCTCTCTCGAGCAAGCCAAAAACACAAAGGTGAAATCGTATTTTCAACTACAATTTCATTAAGTTCCACCACAACTTCTAAACGAAATCACATCTAAACAACAAATAAATCATCAACAAGCAAGACCCAACAGATAATCTAACCCATATTCACAAAATCACACCCCAAGAATTGGGGGTTTAGCTAGGTATGTAAAAGAGATAGAAATTTATACCAAAATGAGTTTGCATTCAAATGGGTATGAAGATTTAAGTCTCAAAACAAGTCAAGAGTGAAGAATCTACAAGACCAAAGTCCAAAATCTTGGAGTTTAAACCCTTTGAAGCTTCAAGTTCTTCAAAACCCTCTCCAAACTTAGAACTAAAAAATAGAAGCCAATTCTAAAAAATTACTGTTCAAAGCTAAAAATTCGATTCTAGAATAATAATTCTCAAAAAGTATTTATAGTTTTCAAAAATCTACGCTGCGAAGGATCACTTGACAAATTTAGTTGGAATCGCTGATCAACTCGCCGATCTGCCCTTTGGTCTAGTTCATCCTCGTCTTGTGTTAGCCTTTAGCATCGTCGTGTTTGGATCATTGGGCGACATAGTACAGCTTCGCGGAATTGCTCGGCGATACGCTGACTGCTCCATTTCACCGCCGATTTGATCCTTTCCTTCAAAGCACACTAGAACAAAAGGCGAGGATAAGACCTTTTGGCGACTCGCCAAATGGGTTCGGCGATTCTCAGATCTTCATTTCTTCGATCTTTCAGCTACTTTTGTTCCTTTTTGCTAAGTAGTGTCCATGCTTTCCCTCAACCTTTAAATACCTGAAACTTAAGGGTTTTCATTAGATAATTAGACAAAATACGCATTTGAGGACACTAATTGTATCAAAGTATAGCCCTAAATGAGTCCAATTTGTGGACTCATCAACACCCCCAACTTAAACTTTTGCTTGTCCTCAAGCAAACACAAGTTCAACCGTTTAAAAATGGTGTCTCAAACAGTGCTACACAAGACTCAATCATGAATGCACACAACAAGAATTAATTCACTTATGCAAATATCATATGTGCACTAAAAGATTCCAGTCGTGACTCACCAATATCAAAGAACCTCATGATCACAATACTTGCTTCAAATGCAAGTTCAAGCTCAACCAAAGTGTTCAAATGCCCTCACACAAGGAATGATTCCAATTTCACACACAAAGGTTTAATCATTTAAAGCTCCGGAATCAAATGCAGCGCTCACTCTCACAAGGAAAAACACAATGCATGCTTTCACCCATACGTTTTCCTGTATTTTCCAATCAACATTTGTTTCAGCTCATTCAAGATCAAAAAGGTCTTTTCAAAGCTTGTAATGGGGTTGAGTGCAAAGGTATGGTCATTTAGGCTAAATGATTTTCATCCTCATGAAATGTAGTCCTCACAACACTTCCTTTCCTTTTCCTTCATCAATCTTTTTAGTGCTCATAAGTCATCCTATTACTCCCTTTCCATGGATTGTTTGGGAACCCCATTTCTTTTGTACTTTATTCCACAACTTTCTTTTTCATTCTCTTTCGTTTTCTTTCTCTTTTCTTTATTTTTTTTAATATATGGAGGGTTCCATTTTTCTCAAAACCATGGGTAAGAGGAGACTTTCCTTGCACTTCTTGACTTGCCCCTATCTTTCACCACACTCCAACTTAGGCTTTTGGCCTAAGTTGGCTATTCAACTAACCACAAATTTATGAGGATTATGGGTGATGGAGAAAGAAAGGTCTAGTTTTCATCAAGTTTCTTCCAAAGAATGGTAAAGCTCAAGGGGTGTTCAAAAGCGGTTCACACACTCACAAGTAGGTCACAAAAGAGGTATATGTCAAATTGGCTCACACTCTTTAAAGTTGCCTAATATCATATCAAGAGATGGCCTTACTTAGTCGATCGGACCAACGGGGTAAATTCTAGGATCTATCATGCATGGTTCAAAGTAAGTTCATCACACTAGGCATTGACACTACAGTCAAACAAGGCTCCATACTTTCGCTAGTGTGCAATGATCATCACAAGTGACTCAATTCGATACTAAGCTAGTCATAACAAGATGCAAAGAGTTCACATATTGTCTATGCAACTTCATTTGGCCTCATCGTAGCCGCGCATTCTTGTTCGTTCGATTGAGAGCACTATTCAAGTCATCGATATTGATCTGAATCGAGACTTAAATTTTGCAAAAGAATAGCCACATTTAACACACGAGAGGTGGCAAAAATTTTCGGACGGGTCCAAATCATTTGAAAATTTAAAACATAAGGAGCCAAAAGCTCAAACATCCACAGAAAGCAATTTATCAAACAAAATTTTTAAACAGAACAACCCAAATACAAACAAAACACGAACATCAATAGCACACAACGGTAGGCCTCACCCCACCACAAATAAAAACATTTGTCCTCAAATGCAAATAACACAGAATCTGAAATGTAAAATAAAGAAAGACAGAGAGGGAGGTAAAGAGGTGATCCTGGCTAATCGGTCTCTCCATCTGTCTGGACTTCAGTGCACGGAGTGACTCTAGAAGGACCAGCTCCACTGAATCCAGTAACATGTGCTAGGCAGGCCTGTACAACAACATCTATCATAATTTCTTCCATCTCGGTCATGTCTTCATCTACAGCTCTCTCAGTCTCCTCATGCATCTCTTCATCGATTTCTGCTTCTGACTCAGGATCGGTTGTCTGCTCCACTCTATCCCCATGTCCAGTGGTGGTTTGAGGCATTTCAGGCACATTTGGAATTTCCAATGTTCCAAAGACCATGGACACAATGGTGGATTTTAGGTGGTTTACATCTTTTCGCAGCTTAGCAATGGAGGCTTTTAAAGTCGTCACCTCCTCTGTGGCCCCTTGATTGTTCTCACACACTGCTATCCTGGCCGCTAGGGAATCAATGATAGTGTTCAGAGGTGTCCCAACATCAGCTAAGGCAATCTGGATCATGCTTGGAATAGAGGCCTCTAGACTGGCAGCCCGACGATCAGTAGAAAGGGTTAGCTGTCCCATCCGAAGTAGGGAGGCTGGGAAACAGTCAACAATAGTGGGTCTGGGAGACCATGCAGCAGCAGAAGAACCTGGAGTATCAGTAAGAGTAGAAGTAGTAATGGATATACCTTAAGGCCCAGGAGCCGGAGTAGGCAGATGTGCCTCTGCATGTGATGATTATGTGTTTACTAACTCTACTGATGCTGCCTTCTTCCTTTCTGCTTGATCCTTAAGGCACTCGGATTCGATCCTCCGAATATCAGTAGAGGTTGTGGACATCACTTCCACATATTTCTTGGCATCCCGAGGAACCCGAGCTTGTTTTCAAAATTCTGTGATCAATACTGGGAATGGAAGTGAGGTTTGGCTCTGTCTTGCACGCATGAGTATCTCTGAAGCAATTATTGTACCCAAGTTTCCTCTATGATGCAACCCAGGCAAGCTGCCTTGGCAAGGTGGAGAATTGACTCATTCTGGGACGGCATGGTCGTGCTGCTGATAAAATTGAACCAGAACCTTGATGCTATGTTTAGTTCTTTATTTTCAATCGGAACTCTTTTCACCAACCACTTCGGAGTCTCATCTGAAATTAGTGGGGCTACCCACTTTTTCATCTCATCCAGATTTTTTGTTCTGATCAAGTGCTGGCAGTGATCCCCAATATTCGTGGACATGCCCAAGACTACGTTGATCGCCTCACTATCACACTTCACCCTCCTGCCTCTAACGACCACATAGTCCACTTCTTTGAAGGCTATTGCTAGTTGTTTTTTCTTGGGTATTAGTGCACAGATGCACTGTAGAATTCTCTTACCCAGTTTGGAATATAAGGGCCATGGGGCTTTGTGAAGATTTGAAACTTATGGTATCTCAGGCACTCCATTATCTCTGGGTGCCTGTCTATAATCCCGTCTATGGACATACACTTTTCTTCTAGAATTGTCCTCAGCCCCTCAGCCTTTACTCTATTCATTGACTTAGGCAGAGGACCCTGTACTAGGGGCGCAAATACCATAGCCTGCTCTGGAACTGGAGTTGTAGTAGTGGTAGGCTGGGAAGTCCTGACCCTGGATGGATCATTTAGCTTTTTAGTTCACCGTTCAGCCCTCTGTTCTATTAACATATCATCCTCATCAGAACCTACACCTTCGTTTTCAGATTGATTGGGGTCATTTCTATAAAAGCCATCACTGTCAGTGCTTGCATTTGATAATTCAAGGGTCTTGTCTTTGCCCTTTCCTTTCCCACCAGTTTTGGAAAGTTTAGGAACCTTGCTTCTGGATGCAGCTGCATCCTCGTTGATTGTAATCCCTTTTGTTTTACCTTAGGGTGGCCTGCTTCTTCCTACAACTTTAGATCTAGCCATTTCTGCAAAGAATTGGGAAGAAGTTAAAACAATTAAATCAAAGTCATAGGGACACAATTGCAGAATAACTTGCTGAATAGATCGGCGAATAACCAAGTTGCTTTGGTGAGCAGGCTTTTATCCGCCGAAAGATACAGTGCAATAAAGGTTCAGGGGTGCAGGCAAAAGGCGATCAAGGAAACTTTTGGTGAGTCACTGAATGCTTTTGGCGATTAAAGACTTCTTGCCGAAATTTACAGAATCCATATCACAAGTAGCTTGAAGTTAAAGGCAAGATGGGGTCATTAGGTGAACTGCTGAGTGGTTTGGCGAGCTTGACCCAACTCGCCAAACGGCCCAACGTGCCTATTTCCCACCTATCTTCTCGACGACATCCTCGCAACCCCCGAAAACAAAATTAAATTATGCACTAGTACAATTAAGCTCAAACCCATAACACTTAGTCATGATAAACACCATGCACGCACAACCCCAAAAGATTTAACTCATTTTTACGCGCAACAAAAAGGGAGTATAAAAATCAAGATAAGATGGGCAAGATTTACAAATCGAATTTGACATTTCAATAATCTAAATCTATCAGAGAGGCCCAGCACACATCAATTCAATAATCCCAATTTCATAAGAGAACAATTTTTTTGAAGTGGCCTCGGAGTTTAGGAAAACCAACCTTTTATGCCAATCGAAGTACTTTGAAATGCTAGGAGTCAATGTAATCCCAAGTTCGAACACTAATCGACGACTAAAATACCAGGAATGCAAAGATAATGACAGTTACTTACTAGGTTCAAATTTGCGAAAGTTAAAATCGAGTGGAAAATGAAAATTTGTCAAACTTTGAAACCATTGGCCTTTAAAGCCTTCCAGTTGTTGCCCATTCGGCGACGTTAGTCTAGATCACCGAACCACTAGGCGACACGCTGATTGTCCCCTTACCTTGCCGAGTTTTACAGGGCCTCCATTTTATGTAAAGGTCCAAACGGTGGACAATAGTGGGATCGCCAACCATTTCTGCAATTCGCCAACTGGATCTTCAGCTTGCCAACCTGCACTTTTCAACAATTTCCTCATTTTAACTTGCAAAATCAACATACCATTATTCTAATATAATAATTGAAAGCGATTAAAACCTTGAGTTGCCTCATAAGCAGTGCCTTAGTTAATGTTGTGGCATGGCGCAAGTCAGTACTCAAACTCCATTTTTGGGGTTAGCCATAGTATCACTAGGAAACCCTCTATTTTTTTGCGATTGGAGATCGGGCAATGCATGACCCAGAAGGTTCTCGAGCAACTGAACGGCTATGGAATGAGACCAAATCATTCGCTTCATCCCTTCAATGTTTTTCTTTATTTCTTCCAGCTCTCTATCTTGCTCATTCAACTTGTGGAGAATGATTGAGAGTATTCCCTCAAGGCGTTTAAACGCATGGTTCTTGGGACTTCTTTGCTCATGAGGAGGGATATATTTACCCTTCCTCTTGCACTGGACTTCGATCTTCATCATCTTTTTGCCCAATTCATCCATCTGAGTCATTAGGGAGGCCAATATGAAGTCTTTTTCTACATCTTGGTTCGTTTCAACCATTTGATTAAGTATTTGGGCTACTATCACATATGGTTGTTTCGCAATGCCTCCCGAAATGAGTTGGTCGACCAACCTCTTATTTCCGGGACCAAGACTTCTGTAGAAACAATCAAGGAGGATTATGTCAGGAATGTAATGAGTTGGGCCTTGAGTGATTAGTTCATTAAATCTTGCCCATGACTTGTGGATCCGTTCACCCTCCAATTGCTTGAAGGTGAGGAAACGCTACCGGAACATCATTACCTCTAATGGAGGAAACTCCATTAGCTCCTGAGTGCTGCTCGCCATACTCACTTCCTCTGCTTTAATACAGACAAGAAAAACAAAGCTACAAGTTATGTAAGTAAACTACAACTAAGAAGAACAAAAATATTACTTAACTAACAATTCTCAAATAACACCACTCCCTGGTAGCGGAACCATTTTGATGTATGCGTAATCTAGACACAACTTCCAATGCAAGTGTCTACGATCGTACCACAGTAAAGTAACCCAACCAAAGGTTGGGATTGTTCCCAAAGGGAATGGTTTTGAGCATTAGTAGAAAGTTAAAATTTAATTCTAAATAGTCATAGCTAAAAACATTTTCCAATAAAAACATGCTAAATCTAAGGGGTGACAAAAAAGTGTCAATTATCAATGGGGTTTTTGTCACAAGTTGGCAAAAACTGCAAGAATGCAAAAAAGTACTAATCAAGGAGATGGGGTTCTTTGGATGTGATAGGAATACGGGAAAAACTAAAATATTAGGTACATGCTTTTGACAATAAATCTGTTGAATATTTGTGACTAGGCTAGACTATAGTGGGGGTAAATTCTCTCTCGAGCAACTTACCCTGAATCCAATGGTTCCTCTCGAACACCCACTTGCCGCATGAAGAACAGCCTCCGCCTTATCCCACTCACTCTCTGAGGCTGAGTGTGTAGGAGAAGGACTAGGTTTCACTCTCTTGAGCTGAACCTCATGTCGACCCACTCCCACTGGCCATCAATTTAGTAGTCTTAGTTTTATGATCTCTCTTTCGAGCAAGACGAAAACACAAAGGTGAAATAGTATTTGCAACTACAATTTCATTAAGTTCCACCACTACTCCTAAACGTAATCACATCTAAACAACAAATAAATCATCAACAAGCAAGACCCAACAGATAATCTAACCCATATTTACAAAATCACACCCCAAGAATTGGAGTTTTAGCTAGGCATGTAAAAGAGATAGAAATTTATAGCAAAATGAGTTTTCATTCAAATGGGTATGAAGATTTTTATGTCTTAAAATGACTCAAGAGTGAAGAATCCACAAGAACCAAGTCCAAAATCTTGGAGTTGAAACCCTTTGAACCTTCAAGTTCTTCAAAACCCTCTCCAAACTTAGAACTCAAAAATAGAATCCAAGTCTAGAAAATAACTGTTCAAACCTAAAAATTCGATTCTACAATAATAATTCTCAATGTGTATTTATAGTTTTCAAAAATCTGTGCTGCGAAGGATCACTCGACGAAGTTAGTCAGAATCGCCGATCAACTCGGTGATCCGCCCTTTGGTTTAGTTCAGCATCGTCTTGCGTTAGCCTTCAGCATCGTTGTGTTTGGATCATTGAGCGACATAGTACAACTTTGTGGAACTGCTCGGCGATACGTCGACTGCTTCTTTTCACCACCGATTTGATCCTTTCCTTCAGGGCTCAGCACACTGGAACAAAAGGGGAGGATAAGACCTTTTGGCGACTCGCCGAATGGGTTCGGCGATTCTCAGTTTTTCATTTCTTCGATCTTTCAGCTACTTTTGTTCCTTTTTGCTAAGTAGTGTCCATGATTTCCCTCAAACTTCAAATACCTGAAACTTAAGGGTTTTCATCAGATATTGAGACCAAATACGCATTTAAGGACACTAATTCTATCTAAGTATAGCCCTAAAACAAGACATAAGCTTGAAATGGAACTGAAGAAACAAACCTGATTTCAACTCAACTGAACTCATTTCAATATAAAGTAGTATAAATAAGTGAAATATAAAGAAAAGCTTTTAAAAGATGGATAACAACTTTGTGTATTAAGAAATACAATAGTAAATCTATATATATGCAAAGATACAATATAAACTCTAGATGTATATAAAAATACAATGAGCTCTGTGTGTATAAGAGTACAAAAATACTGTTGTGGGAGTCTCTCTAACCGACAACCATCACTTAAGAGCTATTGTGATGATACATCATTTTGCCTCACGCTGCCAAGGTCGTCCTATACCGTGCCAAGGGCATAGAAACTGACTACTAAGTGGATCCACTAGTCTATGCTAAAAATCACTAAGGAATCATCTAAAAAGTATGACCCTTTTCTACCCATGGTGGCTACATGATTTATGGGGGCTGGGAATTGTCTGAACTCTCCCCCATATCGGTGCTCAACACTACTCCCAAAATACAATACTAGCTCTTATGTTTAATAATATACTTGTTTATGTGGTTTGAGATAATTTCTCAAAACTTACCTCAAAGGCTCCTTTTGGAAATCAAAGTTTCCTCTTTTGCTTAATTATGAAAACATTTACTCTTTACTGAAAACTAGCTCATAGGCTCTTTTGGAAATCAAAGTTTCCTTTCTTGTTTAAATGTGACAACATTTTACTCTTTGGGAAAACATTGTCCCGATATACTGTTTTGAAGAAATGAACTTCAATTTTTACTCTTTACTCAACTCAAAACTCAAGTCTTGAAACCAAGTTAAAATGTTTGTAAAAGACATTTGGAAAATTCCATGAACTTCTCTTGACTTGACTCTTAAATTTCCTTGAAGTGAATTATGGATTCAAGGCTCATGATCTCATGTTACTGATGATTTCATGTTGTTTAGACATACCATAGAGTTTAGAAATCAACTAGGAAACATAGGAACATTTCAAGGGAACTAGTACGGAAAGGAGTGGGAAAAGGTAGAAGACCTGGTGCCCCTGGCGCTCTGAGTGGTGCGGGGCTCCAGAGGCAAAACAATAGACCTGGGTATGGGGCGCACTAGCCGGCGCGACGCCCCTGAGCCCATCCTACAAAAAGTTATATGAGGCACTCTGAGTGGCGCGGTTCCCCACACTTGTTCCTCAGAAAATTCTGATTTTTCTTACTCGTTTTTCAACTATAAACCCTCTAGATTCAATTGGATTTTTTCCCAAACACTTAGATTCAACTACATAATCAAAATATGTAAGAATCTACTCAAGACGACATCAAATTTCATGAATCTAACTCAAGAACTTCTCAAAACTTCAACAATCAAGATTCAAACGAAACTTTCGACAATTTCATCAAGAACTCATAAACTCTTCTTTCAAGAACATAATTACGCTGAATCAAATCATGATTGGTGCGTGGGTGAACTAACCCAATGTTATGTGATCTCACATACCTCGTAGGGTTCAACCCTTGACGAAATCTCCAAGCAAAACCTCAAGAACGATGAACTTTGGCTCTTTCTCCTCTTTTCTCGTATTGCGTTCTTTCTCTAAAAACCCTAGGGTGAAATCTTTGAGAGCGTAAGTTGAAAAAATTCAGTTTAGACCCCTAAAAATTACCAAAAACGAAATAATTTAATTGGGTAGTGAAAAGACCAAAATACCTTTCTAAAATCTGATTTCGACTTTCCTTAACTAGACAGCCCAACTTCGAATGGCATATCTCACTCATACGAACTTGAAATCACACAAACTCAGCGGCGTTGGAAATATAATTCAAAGATATTTCCTACGGTATCTTATAGCACGCCTAACTCATTCTAAGCTAGGAGTTATGGTCGTTTGAAGTTGACCCAAAACTCATACTTAACATAATTTTGTCAAATTTCCAGTTTTTTTTTCATTCTTTCCAAAAAATAACTCTTTCTAATTCTAGCTCATTCTAGTTGTGGGGTGTTACAATATCTCCCCCTTGGTAACATTAGTCCTCGAATGAGATCAATCTTAGCAGGCTAAGGGCGTAACATCTAACATTAAATTCAAACACCCAACAAACAAAATGCAAATACAACATGCCAACTTATAAATAATTACCAAGAAAAGGATTAGTACCTTAATTTGGATCTTCTCCAGATTCGAACAATATCTTTAGTTGGTATGATCAATGAAGGATCACCCATACACTTTTTCAACATGGAGATGTGGAACATCGGATGAACTGCTGCTAACTCTTGTGGTAGCTCTAACCCATAAGCTACATTGCCAATCCTCTTGGATATTTTGTAAGGACCAATATATCGGACACTAAGTTTCCCTTTCTTACCAAATCTCATAACACCCTTAATGGGTGAAACTTTCAAGTAGACTCAATCATCTTCTTCGAAGTCTAACTCCTTTCTCCTAACATCAGTGTAGGATTTATGATGACTCTGCGCTGTTTTCAACATTTCTTGAATAACTTTCACTTTCTCCATAGCTTGATGAACTAAGTCTGGTCCTATCAACCCAACTTCACCAACTTCAAACCATCAAATAGGAGATCTGCATCTTCTTCCTTAAAGACCTTCATAATGATCCATCTGGATGCTAGAGTGGTAACTATTATTGTAAGCAAACTCAATGAGAGGTAGGTGATCATCCCAATTACCCTTGAAATCAATCACACAAGCCCTCAACATATCTTCTAAAGTTTGGATAGTGTGCTCTTCTTGACCATTTATGTGAGGATGAAAAGCAGTACTCAAGTTCACATTTGAACCCAAGCCTTTCTGAAAAGATTTCCAGAACTGTGCAGTAAAATGTGCACTTCTATCTGATATAGTCAAAACTGGCACCCCATGAAGTCTAACCACCTCTTAAAGATACAACTTGGCATAGTCTTTACCGGCCAAAAGTGGGCTGATTTTGTCATGCTATCAGCAATCACCCAAATAGAATCATGTTGCCTGCGAGACCGTGGCGACCCAGTAATGAAATCCATATTGATCATTTCCTACTTCCATTCCGAAAGTTCTATATTCTGAGCCATAGCACCCGATCTTTGGTGCTCTACTTTAACTTGTTAACAATTCGGACACTTAGCAACAAACTCTACAATGCCCTTCTTTATACGACTCGACCAATAAACTTCTCTCAACTCACGATACATCTTTGTGGAACCCAGATGGATAGAATATCTGGAGATATGAGCTTCTTCCATGATCCTCTCTTGGAGTTCATCCACCCTTGGTACACACAACCTACTTTGATACCTCAATACACCATCTCCCCCTTGTTCAGAAGCCAATACCTTTTGCTTATGAACATTTGCCTTCAATTCAAGAAAAATAGGATCTTGGTCTTTCTTTTCTTTCACTTCTAACACTAATGATGATTCAGCCCCATTCATCACCACTACCCCTCCTTCTGTGGAATCCATTAGGCGAACTCCCAATCATGAAAGCCTATGCATATCTTACACTAGTTCTTTCTTCTCTTCCTCAACATGGGCGGTACTACCCATATATAATCTACTCAAGGCATCAGCAACAACATTAGCCTTACCTCGGTGATAACGAATACTTATTTAATAATCCTTGAGCAGCTCTAACCACCTTCGCTGTCTAAGATTAAGCTTTTTCTGACTAAACACATACTGATCAGTGAATACATCTATATGAACACCATAAAGATAGTGACGCCATATTTTCATAGCAGATAGTATGAAAGCAACCTCTAGATCATGGGTTGGGTAATTCTTCTCACGAACTTTCAACTATCTGGAAGCATAAGCTATAACTTTGCCATTTTGCATTAACACAAAACCCAAACCAACTCTAGACGCATCATAATATACAACAAAGCCTTGCATAACTTCTGGTAAGGTCAATACTGGGCAGTAGTCAACATCTTTTTCAATTCCTGAAAGCTTTTCTTGTAAACTTCAGACCATTAGAACTTCACTATTTTCTGAGTTAACTTCGTCAAGGGGGATGAGATAGATGAGAACCCCTCTACGAACCTTCCATAATAGCCAACCAACCCCAAGAAACTCCTCATATCCGTTAGAGATATGGGTCTAGGCCAATTTTGCACTACCTCTATTTTCTGTTTGTGAACTTTAACTCCCTCACTGGAAACAATGTGGCCTAAGAATGCCACATACTCAAGCCAAAACTCACATTTAGAGAACTTGGCATACAACTCCCTATCCATTATAGTTTGGAGAACTATTTCGAGATGACTAGCATGATCTTCCTTGTTCCTCGAATAGATTAGTATGTCATCAATGAATATGATAACAAATATATCTAAATAAGGCTTGAATACTCTATTCATAAGGTCCATGAACGCTGCAGGCACATAAGTTAAACTGAACCACATGATGAGAAACTCATAATGACCATAAAGGATCCTGGAAGTTGTCTTTGGAATATCACATTCCCTTACTCTTAACTGAGGCTAGCTAGATCAGAGGTCTATCTTAGAGAAACAAGTGGCACCCTGTAGTTGATCAAAGAGATCCTCAATTCTGGGAAGAAGATACTTATTCTTGATGGTAACCTTGTTCAACTGACGGTAATCTATACACATCCTAAGGGAACCATCCTTCTTCCTCACAAATAAGATCGGAGCGCCCCATAGTGAGAAACTTGGTCGAATAAAACCTTTTTCTAGGAATCTTTCAAGTGCTCCTTCAACTTCTTTAACTCTACTGGTGCCATTCTATATGGCGGAATAGATATAGGATGAGTATTGGGAAGAATATATATACAGAAGTTTATTTCTCTCTCAGAAGGGACTCCGGGAAGTTCATCTGGAAAGACTTTTGGAAACTCTTTTACTACTGAAACTGATTGAACATGAGGTATCTCAACGCTAGAGTCAGTAACTATGACAAAATGATAGACACCCTTGGAAACTAACTTTCTTGCCATAAGGTACGAAATAAAATGACCCTTAGGCACTATTGAACTACTTTTCCACTCTAGGACTGGCTCATTTGGAAACTGGAACTTGACAACTGGAGTTCTACAATCAATTGAGGCATAACGGGCATGAAGCCAGTCCATACCTAGAATGACATCAAAATCTACCATGTCTAACTCAACTAAATCAACCATGGTGCTC
>NW_006238979.1:1732067-1734113 GCF_000226075.1 Solanum tuberosum | reverse complement strand
ACCCCATTCGGAGTTCGGATGAAGAAGTTATGCCCATTTTTGTAAAATCTGTCCGGCAGGAAAGGCAGTTTCCAGTGAGCGTTTTACTGTTCACCCGCCTCATTTTTTTTTTCTAAGTGTTGGACCATTTTTCCAAAGGGCATATGTTATTTCCTATATACCATTAGTTCAATTCCCATCTCTAAAACATTTCTCCCATACTTAGACACAAGAACAAGATATAACACTTCCACCAAAGGTGGATTCAACCTACCAACAACAATCGTCACATATGGACATTTAAAGAGAACATACTTTCAATCACACTACAATAACACTTTGTACAAGATCACCTTATAACCATAAGAATACCTTCACATAGTACTATAACACTTCATAACTTGATAACACTTTTAATTCAATAGATAATGCCTTCAAGGCCATATTCATAATACAATCCATAATTAAACACCTCCACCATAAGTGGATCAAACCAAGCAAGAACAATTATGTCAATAATATGAGATTAAATCAACTTACCATCCTCCAAAGCCATCCTCAACATTAATCAATAGATATAGAAAATCATAAACATCAACAATATCACAATCCATCATTTAAAACCATTTAATGCAAGAACCCTTGAGTAGAGTAAGAAATAGAAGTTTTTCATAACTTTTGAGAATTGAAAACCCTTTGAAATTGGTTCTAAAGCGAAAACTAGCTTTAGATAAAGAGCCACCATACCTTAGTATTGAGAAAACCCACGAAAATTGATGCAAGAAACCTTCTTCTTCTCTTCCTTCACTCAAGAACCCTAACCCTTACTCTTTTAAAAATGGAACAAAATGATCCACAATCAGCCTAACACAATAATATAACCTCAAAAGAAAAGATTTGTGAAAAGACCAAAATGCCCTTAAATTTCCGGACGGACTCCTTGCCAACTGCCTAACTTTCAAAGGGCATAACTCACTCATACGAACTTGAAATCGAGCAAACTCGGTGGCGTTGGAAAGATCGTTCCAAGGGCTTTCTAAAAATAACTGGAACTACTCCTGCATCATCCTGAGCTAGGAGTTATGACTGCTCAAAGTTGGCCAAAAACTCACTGATTTCCCACACTTAACCAAATTTCCAGGTTCAGAACCTTTTTTCCAAAAGTGACTACTTCCAATTTTATAACTCCAATTTATGCTTAAACTTTAAAAATTCATACGTTAGGCTCTAGTTTCACCTATCTATTTTTTATGGTCGCTACAATGTCTAACTCAAGTTAATCAACCATGGTGTTCTTGTGATTGACGGAAATGGTACAATCACGATAGACTCTCTCTCTGCTAGAATAGACTCGCCAACAGGTGTAGAAACACTAAAGGGCTCACTAAGGTTTTCAACAAGAATATTAAAATTCATCGCAGCATAAGGAGTTACAAAGGATAAACTAAATCCTGGATCTAGAAAATCATAAACGTTAAAGTTAAAGACTTGGATCATACAAGTGACAACATCTGGCGAATCCTCTTGCTCTTGGTGACTTGTGATAGCATAAAGACAAGTTCCTTCTTTGCCTGCCCCTAAAGTAGCTCCTCTAGGTCAAGCTCTATCTGGGGGAGCAAACTGAAAAGACTGGGCTTTATTACCCCTATTACCATTACCCTGCTTGTTCTTTGGACACTCTCTCATAAAATGACCATTCTGGCCGCACTTGAAGCGACCAGTGGAGCCATCACAACACATCCCTGAGTGGTTCCTACACAC
Organism: Solanum tuberosum; assembly: GCF_000226075.1. NCBI lineage: Eukaryota > Viridiplantae > Streptophyta > Magnoliopsida > Solanales > Solanaceae > Solanum > Solanum tuberosum. The sequence goes on along the minus strand of NW_006238979.1, from coordinate 1,732,373 downwards.
TTAGCACATGAAGGAGGCTTACTACCCCCTTGTGCCATACTATCTTGAGGATAAGCAGGTTTAGCTCTGAAATTCTGACTATTGTACTCAATTTATTCTTTGGTGCAGGTGCACTAGCAGATGATGGAGCAGGTCCCTTTTGTTTCTGTTGGAAGGAAGACCAGTTCGCATTACTCTTTTGCTGCTTGGACTCAATCCCTGATGTCTTAGCCCTCTTATTCTTAAACTCTTCTCTATCCCTTATCTTGTCCTACTCAACTTGTTGCACATGGATCATTAGCCTTGCTATGTCCATATCCCCTATCA
>NW_006238979.1:1731400-1731889 GCF_000226075.1 Solanum tuberosum | reverse complement strand
AAAGAATCCTGCTTAAGAGTGAGGAACTCTCGTACCTTTGCCTCTCTCAGTTCTTGGGGAAATAACACCCCAAGAAGGCCTCCTCAAAATAAGCCCAACTCACAGGTGGTGCTTCCTCAACTCGATTCTTCTTGCATTGATCAAACCATATTCTAGCGACACCCTTCATTTGGTATGCAACTAGTTCCATCCTTTCAATATCAACAACATGCATGATCTCAAAAACCTTTTGAAGTTCCTCAACAAAGTTTTCTGGATCTTCTGTGGTGCTTGAACCAGTAAAGCTCGGTGGATTCATCCTTAAGAACTCACGGATCCTTGAAGTGTCAGCCCCTTCCTGTCGATTCTCTCTCTGTCCAACTTAATTGGTCACAGCTTGACTTAACATCCGGATAGCTTCACGGAATTCAACATTGGTCACCTCTCATTCGGGTTGCACTTCAGGTGCATTAGGTACCCCTTGCTCCTCAACATTACGCCTAGCAGGGC
>NW_006238979.1:1675404-1722229 GCF_000226075.1 Solanum tuberosum | reverse complement strand
GATCATTAGCCTTGCTATGTCCATATCCCCTATCAGCATAGCTGCCTTGCCTTTCTTGCTTGACAGGCGAGACAACCCAGCAACGAATAAACTTATTTTGCTCCTCATGTCAGCAACCATCTCCGGAGTATAGCGGGAAAGTTGTGTGTACTGTACTCATGAACGCTCAAAGAATCCTGCTTAAGAGTGAGGAACTCTCGTACCTTTGCCTCTCTCAGTTCTTGGGGAAATAACACCCCAAGAAGGCCTCCTCAAAATAAGCCCAACTCACAGGTGGTGCTTCCTCAACTCGATTCTTCTTGCATTGATCAAACCATATTCTAGCGACACCCTTCATTTGGTATGCAACTAGTTCCATCATCTCAGTATCAACAACATGCATGATCTCAAAAGCCTTCTGAAGCTCTTCAACAAAACCTTCTGGATCCTCAGTAACACTTGAACCTGTGAAGCTTGGTTGATTCATCCTTAAGAAATCACGGATCCTTGAAGTGTCAGCCACTTCCTATCGATTCCCTCTTTGTTGCCCATCTTAGTTGGTCACAACTTGGTTCATCATCCGGATAGCTTCACATAATTCCTCAATGGTGACCCCTCCTTAGGGTTGCATTTCTGGTACATTAGGTACCCCTTGTTCCTATGGTTCAACAATCCTTCTAGCCGGACGACCTCGGACAACACTTTCTGGAGGCCTGATCTGAAAGACACGCGCAAGCACGAGTTATAAGAAACTTTATAGAGATTAAATCTATCGCACGAAATGAGTATGAAAGAAGTGCAATAGCTCCTAAGTGTCACAGCCTCCTAATTATAGATGTGGTGTGCTTCACACCAATAACTAGGACTCTACACACACAGCTTCATAGACTCTCTAGGACACTTGAACTCTGTGCTCTGATACCAAGTTTGTCACTCCCCGAGCCTACACCCTGGGCGGGACTGGCACTCGAGAACAATTGTTAGACCTAAGCAAACCCTTGGCCTGACCTACCTAATCAGTGGAAGACTTAACTCAATCATAATTGTTCTTTTAAAAGTAAACTGAAAGTCCAAAGATAACTGAGAATGTAATAAAATAACATTCACTGGCCAAAGTAGCAACTCAAGTCTCAACATAATAGAATGAAAATGAAAAGACTAAAGAACTAACATCCGACTGTCTATGAAGCCTCTAACAACTAAGAGGGACGTCGGGACAAGACCCACGACATCCTAATGAACTAAACATACTGAAAGCAATAAAAGGGATCCTCCAGAAGCAAGGAGGCTCACCAACAACTTTGAAGCTCAACTAAAATCAACGATGCGCTGGATGGTAATCCTGGTTACATGTATCTGCATCATAAAAAGATCCAGGCCAAATGACATCAGAACATTGAATGTATGAGCATGCAAGGGGAATACTAAAACAAGACATAAACTTGAAATGGAACTGAAGAAACAAACCTGATTTCAACTCAACTCAACTGAACTGAACTCATTTCAATATAAAGCAGTATAAATAAGTGCAATATAAAGAAAATATTTTAAAACATGGATAACAACTGTGGTATTAAGAAATACAATATAACTTTGTATGTATGCAAAGATACAATATAAACTCTAGATGTATATAAAAATACAATGCACTCTATGTATATAAGAGTACAAAAATACTGTTGTGGGAGCTTCTCTAACCGACAACCATCACTTAAGAGCTACTGTGATGATACATCATTTTGTCTCACTTTACCAGGGCCGTCCTATACCGTGCCAAGGGCATAGAACCTAACTACTAAGTGGATCTACTAGTCTATGCTAAAAAGCACTAAGGAATCATCTAAAAATTATGACCATTTTCTACCCATGGTGGCTACATGGTTTATGGGGCCTGAAAGTTGTCTGAACTCTCCCCTATATTGGTGGTCAATACTACTCCCAAAATACAATACTTGCTCTTATGTTTAAAAACATACTTCTTTCTGTGGTTTGAGATAATTTCTCAAAACCTAGCTCAAAGGCTCCTCTTAGAAATTAAAATTTCCTCTCTCGCTTAATTGTGAAAGCATTTACTCTTTAACGAAAACTAGCTCAAATGCTCTTTTGGAAATCAAAGTTTCCTTTCTTGTTTAAATGTGAAAACATTTTACTCTTCGGGAATACATAGTCTCGATATTCTCTTTTGAATAAATGAACTTCAATCTTTACTCTTTACTCTTTACTCAACTCAAAACTGAAGTCTTGAAACAAAGTTAAAACATTTGTAAAAGACTTTTGGCAAACTCTATGAACTTCTCTTGACTTGACTCTTAAATTTTCTTGAAGTGAATTATGGATTCAATGTTCATGATCTCATGTTATTGATGATCTCATGTTGTTTAGAAGTACCATAGAGTGTAGAAATAAACTAGGAAACATAGGTACGTTTCAAGGGAACTAGTACGTAAAGAAGTGGGAAAATGTAGAAGACCTGGTGTCGCTGGTGCTTTGAGTGGCGCGGGGCACCAGAGGCAAAACAACAGACTTGGGGATGGGGCGCACTGGCTGGCGCGGCGCCCCTCACTTGTTCCCCAGAAAATTCCAATTTTTCTTGCTCGTTTTTCAACTCTACACCCTTTAGATTCAATTGGGTTTTTTCCCAAACACTTAGATTCGACTACATAATAAAAATATGTAAGAATCTACTCAAGACGACATCTAATTTCATGAATCTAACTCAAGAACTATCAAAACTTCAACAATCAAGATTCAAACGAAACTGTCGACAATATTCATCAAGAACTCATAAACTCTTCTTTCAACAACATAATTACGCTGAATCAATTGATGATTGGTGCGTGGGTGAACTAACCCAACGCTATGTGATCTCACATACCTCGTAGGGATCAACCCTTAGCGAAATCATCAAGCAAAATCTCAAGAACGATGAACTTTGGCTCTTTCTCCTCTTTTCTCCTCTTGTTTTCTTTCTTTAAAAACCCTAGCATGAAATCTTTGAGTGCGTAAAATGACCAAATTCAGTTTAGACCCCTAAGTAATTACCAAAAACGAAATAATTTAATTGGGTAGTAAAAAGACCATAATACCTTTCTAAATTCTGGTTTTGACTTTCCTAATCTAGACAGTCCAACTTCAAATGGGGATATCTCACTCATAAGAACTCGAAATCGCACAAACTTAGCGGCGTTAGAAAGATAATTAAAAGATATTTCCTACGTATTGTATAGCACACCTAGCTCATCCTGAGCTAAGAGTTATGGTAAATCAATATACATGATATATTTATAATAACAATTATACCAGGTATATTATATATTATATATTTATATTAGGTATGTGTAATAGTATATTAGGTATATATAATATTATATCAGGTATATTAAATATTATATCAGGTATACGTAGAATATTGTATGAAGTATATATCATATTATATAATATTTATATAATATTATTCCAGGTATAAATAATATTATACATTAATACCATTAAAATATATATGCTGAATTATACTATGAATAACATATATCAATGTATCTCTAAAAATGAATTACACTAATAATAATAATAATAATAATAATAATAATAATAATAATAATAATAATAATAATAATAATAATAATAATAATAATAATAATAATAATATAACAATAATAATAATAATAATAATAACATATTCACTATATTAATATAAGTGCGATATGAAAAAAAAAATATATATATATATATATTGTCACGCCCCAGATTCAAGGGGCGCAACTGGCTCCTAATGCCAAAACTCAGGCTCGAGCCGACCCTGCTGAAAGATTTGCTACTAGCGAATGACAACCACACGCAATCAAGAAATAGCCAACTAGCACAAAAGTCATGATTTGGCCGTCGAGGCCACCATGATCTCTATACCAAAACTGAAAGCAGGTATATATCAAGAAAACACATCAAACAACTAACAAGCTTCAGCAAACTAACAAACTAGGCTAGCATGTCCATAACATAGCCATAGACCCCACACACTAGTCTCCAAGCCTCTAAGAGTAGTAAAGCTTGGCGGGACAGGACCCCAGCCTACCCATAAAGATATATACAAAAAAAGCTAACAGACCTCCCAACTCTCGAAGCTCCGGATGAAAGGGGCTAGCCAATCGGATATAAGTCAATCCTACTGCTAAGGAGGTCTATTGGGTCATCTGTCGAGAGTGGCAGGTATGAATGCAGTTCCCCAAGGCAATGGGGCATCAGTACGAAATAATATACCGAGTATGAAAGGCAATAGACCATGAGCAGGTATCCTAATATACTGAGAGTAATCCGATAAATAAATCAAGAATAATATAAGTGTACTGACCTACTGCTAAATCTAAACATATCAAAAATAATAAAACAACAACCTAACCAAGCCCCCATAAGCTCTGCAGGTACAAACAGCAAATAAGACCACCTACTCAGGCCCCCATAAGCCCAGAAGGTGCCAATCACTCTATATACTCCTATCAGTAGTCCTCTAGCCCCGTAGGTAGTCACATAGCCCTCTTATGCAATAATATTGCCCCGTAGGAAGCACATGACTCTCTTAGGCATCAATATAACTTATAGACAACTCATATCCTTCTTAGGCAATAACATGGCCTTGTAGGAAGCACATAGCCTTTTTAGGTGTCAATATAGCCCTGTAGGCTACTCATAGCCCTTCTAGGCATCAACATAGCCCCGTAGGAAACTCATAGCCTTTCTAGGCATCGATATAGCCCCATAGGCAGAACATAGACCTTCTAGGCATAGATCACATTCCTGCAGCTAACCACAATAGCCCCAATGGCAACAATAACAATTCAATAGGCTAAAAATGAGCAATTTAGCTATAAGCAACCTATGTGAATAGCCTCTAAGTCGTGTCCAACATAGGGATGCCACTAACTGAATAAGAATCCCGACAAGGGAGAATTATATCCACTCGAGCAGCCAACAATCAACAATAATTGCTATAGGTATAACAACAATAACAACCCAATTACATTGCTCCTAAGCTTTAAGGAAACATGTCGTAAGAAGGGAATAGGCTTAACATACCTTTACAATGAACACTCGAAAGACCGTAGTTGCTTCACGAAAGTTGTTCCTTATGTCTTAAGCTTCACAAACAGTATATATACACAGCTGGTACGCACATATAAACAGTTCATAATTAATCTTAAATCGGCTGATTTGCCATATTACGCCAACTTATCAAAATGTTCGTAGAAATTCATAAAAACAATCATAAAAGAGTCCCAAGATAATTAATTTAGCTAACAAAGTGTAAACCTTGAATAAACACCAATAACTACAAATTTATATCTTCAAAAACTAGCTCCAAACGCAGCTAATAGAAGGGGAAAATGATTGCCACGTAGAGATCACGTTTCTAGGCACAGGGGCAACCTTTAATGGTAGAAATAATCAAAAAGTAACATTCATCATGAAAGAACTCCATAGGAACCCTCTCTTAAGCTTTGTTTCTGGTTTGGAAGTGAAAAAGAAATGTTTTCTTGGCTTAAAACGTTGAGTAAGCCGACATACCGCATTTTTTACCCGACCCGGATTCTGCCCCGGCAGTCCGTAGTAAAATCCTCATAACTTTTTACTCTGATGTCGGTTGGATACGGGGTTTTTTGCATTGCAAACTAGACTCGTAGGCGTTTTATTTAATGGGTGATAGGCCTTCTAACTCTTTATATATAGGGAGAAAACATCTAAGACATTTGACCCAAATTTTAGAGAAATCTTTAAAAAAGAACTTACGATAACTTTCGCCAACTTTTATTTTGCCACTTACCTAACTTCAAAACTTGAGATACAACCCTTGAACACTTAAAATATGATATACCACATCATTCTTAATTTATTACCCACCCTCCTTGTCTTTACACGAAGATACGAGTTAATTTAGACGTTTTGAAAAGTCGGGGTGTTATATCCTTCCCCCCTTAGAAACATTCGTCCTCGAATGAAAAATTCTGAGTCACGCAGTTAAGTCCTTAGGAGTCTCCAAAATTTAGACAGAGTATCCTTTGTAAATGTGACTATCCATGAACATGAAACGCAGAAATTCTAACCTAGGTGTCATACAGGATGACATAAATAGCTAAGCACTATAGCTCCACAATAACAGTGCGAGCAAATATACAACGACAACAACAATAATAATAAGCAACAATATAAAAAATCAGATTGGTATCTAACCTCACTGCACTAATATAAATTGATATGCCATCACCCTGGGGTATGAAACAAGTGAGGATTTTTGGACCTCATGCCATCCTCAGCTTCCCAGGTCACCTCTTCTCTATTCTTGTTTCTCCACAATACTTTAACCGAAGCCACCTCTTTGGTCCTCAATTTACGGACCTGCCGATCTAATACGACAATTGGAGTTTCCTCGTTGGAAAACTCCTCTGTAATATGAACATCCTCAACTGAGACAACCTGAGAAGGGTCTCCTACGCACTTCCATAGCATCAATACATGGAAACTGGATGAACAGATTCTAGCCCCGAAGGCAATTTTAACTCATAAGCCATCGGTCCTACCTTCCGAAGGATCCGGTATGGCCCAATGAATCTTGGACTAAGCTTTCATTTTTTGCCAAATCTCATAACACCCTGCATAAGCGAGACATTTAAGAATACCCAGTCATCAACACAAAACTCTAAGTCCCTTCGTCGCATATCTGAGTATAACTTCTATCGACTTTGAGCTGTTAGCAACCTTTTGCGAATGAGCTTAACCTACTCCATTATCTACTGTACTAAGTCAGGTCCACTCAACACTGACTAACCTACCTTGAACAATCCAATGGGGGACCTACATTTTCGCCCATACAAATCCTCATAAGGTGTCATCCCGATGCTGGAATGATAACTATTATTGTATGCAAACTCAATAAGACGCAAGTGGTCATCCCAACTTCTCTTGAAGTCTAGCGCGCACGCCAGTAACATATCATCGAGTGTCAAAATTGTGCGCTTAGCCTGGCCATCTGTCTGAGGGTGAAAGGTTGTACTAAGATTTAACCTATGTCCCCCTAGTCCTTTCTGGAAGGACTTCCAGAAGTTGGCGGTAAATTATGCTCCTTGTATGAGAGATAATAGATATTGGGACATCGTGTAAACTAACAATCTCTCTAATATAGAGCCCTGCATAGTCTTCGGCCGTAAAAGTAGCCTTGACTTGTAAGAAGTGGGCTGATTTTGTTAGTCTATCAACAATTACCCAAATAGAGTCAAACTTGCGACGCGATTGGGGTAACCCTATAATAAAATCCATATTAATTACTTCCCACTTCCACAAAGGAATGGCTATCTCTAGAACTAGCCCAACGAGCTTTTGGTGCTCAACTTTCACCTGTTGGTAGTTAGGACACTGTGCCACAAACTCATCAACGTCCTTCTTCATCACGTGCCACCAATAGATCTCTTTAATATCATGGTACATCTTCGTTGAACCAGGGTGAATAGAATAACGGGAATGATGTGCCTCTTCCATAATTCGATGTCGAAGCCCTACAACATTCGGAGCACACAATCGACCACTATATCTAAGGACTCCATCTCCTGCTATATCAAATGCTAAAGACTGTTGATCCTTCGCCTTGGTTCTAAGCTGCTTTAAGATAGGATCCTCTTTTTGCCGTGATTTTACTTCTACAACCATAGATGATACGGCTGTGTCCTAAATTGTTACCCCATTATCTTTTTCCTCTAACATTCTGACTCCCAAGATAGCTAACAGATGAAGCTCTCATGGTAGCTCATGCTTCTCAACACCTAAATAGGATAAACTACCCATAGATCTTTGACTGAGGGCATCGACTACCACATTCGCCTTTCCTGGATGATATAAAATATCCACGTCGTAGTCTTTCAATAACTCAAGCCATCGACGCTGTCGCAAATTTACTTCTATCTAAAAATATATTGAAGTCTTTTATGATCTGTGAAGATGTCAACATGAATGCCATACAAATAGTGTCTCCGGATCTTTAACGCATGCACAACTGCAACCAACTCTAAATCGTGGGTCGGATAGTTCTTCGCATGCTTTCTCAATTGCCTTGAAACATATGCAATAACCTTACCATGTTGCATTCAAATACATCCCAACTAAACACCAGAAGCATCACAGTACACCGCATAGCCTTATGAACCCTCTGGCAATGCTAGAACTGGTGCTGATGTCAACCTGCCTTTCAGCTCCTGGAAATTATGCTCACAAGCCCCAGTCCACTGGAACTTAGCTTCTTTTGAGTCAGCTTCGTTAATGGTGTTGAAGGTGAAGAAAACCCCTCTACAAACCTTCTGTAGGACCCAGCTAACCCTAAGAAACTATAAACCTCAATCGGAGTCATGGGTCTGGGCCAATTAGTCTTTACGGCCTCAAGCTTTTGTGTATCAACCGCAATGCATGCATCTGATACAATATAACCTAAGAAACCTACAGAGTCCAACCAGAACTCACACTTAGAAAACTTTGCATAAAGTTCTCAGTCTCGAAGAACCTAAAGGAATGCTCGTAGATGATTTGCATGCTCAGCTTTTGACTGTGAATACACCAAAATATCATCAATAAATACAATCACAAACAAGTCTAGATACGGACTGAATATACTATTCACAAGGTCCATGAACACTGATGGGGAATTAGTTAATCCAAAAGACATTACCAAGAACTCAAAGTGTCCATATCTGGTTCTAAAAGTTGTCTTCGGAACATCTTTCTCCCGAACTCATATCTGGTGGTACCCTGTTCTTAAATCAATCTTTGAGAAAGCACTCAGCACCTTGTAACTGATCAAACAATTCATTGATCCTCGGAAGGAGATACTTATTCTTTATAGTCACCTTATTCAATTGTCGGTAATCAATACACATTCTTAGTGAGCCATCTTTATTCCTTACGAATAACACTGGCGCACCCCATGGTGAAGTACTAGGCCTGATAAAGCTTTTTTCCAGTAAGTATTTCAGCTGATCCTTCAAATCTTTTAGCTCAGCAGGAGTCATTCTATAAGGAGGGATAGATATGGGTTGTGTACTTGGTAGCATATCGATAGAAAAATCAATTTCCCATTTTGGAGGGATACCAGGGAGCTCGTCTAGAAATACATCTAGAAGCTCATTAACTACCGGAATAAACTGAAGAGTCGGTGGTTCTGCACCTATATCATGAACATGAACAAGAAGATAAATACAACCCTCAGTAATCATCCTTGTCGCTTTAAGATAGGAAATAAACCTACCTTTCGGTGTTGTTGTATCGCTTTTCCATTCCCGAACTGCCTCTCCTGGAAAGTGGAATCTAACAATCTTTGTCTGGTACTCAACATTAGCATAACAAGACGCTAACCAGCCCATACCCATAATGACGTCAAAATCGACCATCTCTAACTCTACGAGGTCTACAGAGGTCTAACGGTCGATAATTTTTACCATGTAACCTCGATAGACTCTCCGGGCAAAAATAGAATCACCAACTAGTGTAGATACAATAAAGGGTCGATCTAATGACTCTGCTACTATACATAACTTCCATGCAATAAATGGATTAACATTAGACATAGTAGATCCAGGATGTATTAAAGCATAAACACAATAGAAACAAACAATCAATGTACCTGTCACAACATCTGGTGATGACTCTGAGTCCTGTCGGCCGGTTAGTGAATATGTAGGGTTCTGTCCACTACCAGAACTAGATGTTCCCTCTTTGCCTCCACCTATACCTCTACCTGCTGAAGTCTGGGGTCCAAGCCCTGCAGACTGTGCTGATGAGAAGGAACCAACTACTGACCTGGTCGACTGACCTATACCACCCTGACCTATCTTCGGGTCAGTTTCTCCATCCATGCCCCTCTTGTCCACAAGAATAACAACCTGTGGAACCCTGTCTGCACCTCCCAAAATGCATCCTACCGCATGTAACGAAACGCGGCGGGGTTGTCCTAGCCTGGCCTGAACCCCTATGTTGTTGAGAGACTGATGCTCGTGAACCCTCACCTGGACCTGACTGTCCCTAACAATTAAATATACTACCCTGGAACTGCTGTGGTGGAGGTCTAGGTGGCCTAATAGAATATCGGGGTTAGGGACCACCCTAAAAATTTCCCTGTGAACCAGCAGGCCTAGCCCTCTTCTGTCTCTCTCTCTCAGCCTTCTCACTCATATACTGTAGATGTTGGTGATCCTCTATGCCTTGTGCAAAGGCCTAAATTCGTGAGATATCCATATTATCATTTAGTGCAGCGGTAGAATAAGCATCGATATAGTCTGAGTCGAGCCCTCCCACAAATTTATGCACCCAATCATGCATCGTATCAACAAATGCTGGTGCATAGCTAGCCAATGAATCAAATCTCAGCCCGTACTCTCGGACACTCATGCTGCCTGTCGAAGGTTCAGAAACTGGTCCACCCGGCCATTCCTAATCTCTCGAGGAAAATAGCGATCTATGAAAGCTTTTGTACAGCTATCCCAAGAGGGTACAAATGCATCTTTTCCCCTAGATCTTTCCCAACTTTTGTACCACAACACTGCAATATTGCGCAATCGAAATGCTGCTAACTCAACTGACTCAGTCACTGAGGCATACAAGACTCTAAAGATCCTATGAAGCTGATCAACAAAGTACTGAGGGTCCTCTCTGCGATCTGTCCCTGTAAACTGTGGAGGATTCAAGGCAAGAAATTCACGAACTCTCGAACTTCTGGGCCCTTCAGAAGGTCCGGCAATATCTGGCGCAATTGACTGGAGTTGTGCAACACTGACTGTGCTAACATACATATTGCACTCTTGAAATCCTGATCAGATGGAATAGAAAGAACTAGAGGTGGTACTGCTGGTGGAGCTGGAAGTCCTGTAGCCCTCGGAGGCTCCTGAAGTGGTGGAGAAGCTATAGGGGGCTGAGAAGATGTCTCCCATTGGGTCTCACAATGGGCTACCTCTACCTGTGGTACCTTGTCGGTACCCTCGCCAGAAGTTGTATCTAGACCCTGGCTAGTTGTGGTCTGTCTGGTGTCAGCCATCTAAGGATAGTCATTCTAACATGCCCGGTAGCTTCTTGCTTATCGAATGTGGTGCACAACACATTTATAAACAAGACTCTACTAGACACGGCTTGCAAACTCCCTAGGATACGACATTGCTCTGATACCAAGTTTGTCACGCCCCAGATTCAAGGGGCGCAACTGCCTCCTAATGCCAAAAAATCAGGCTCGAGTTGACCCTGCTGAACCATTTGCTACTAGCACATGGCAACCACACGCAATCAAGAAAACAAAACAAGTATATCTCGGCTTAAAATTAAGCCCTCGGTCGGCAAGGCCTCTGTAAACAGATCCATTGTAAACAGCCATAAAAGAAACATATACTCCCAAGGTTCATATAAAGAAATTGCCAACTAGCACAGAAATCCTGATTGGGCCGTCGAGGCCACCATGATCTCTATGCCAAAACTGAAAGCACGTATATATCAAGATAATACATCAAACAACTAACATGCTTAAACAAACCAGTAAACTAGGCCAACATGTCCATAACGTAGCTATAGACCCCACACACTAGTCTGCAAGCCTCTAAGAGTAGTAAAGATTGATGGGACAGGGCCCTAGCCTACCCATAAAGATATATACAACGAAAGATAACAAGCCTCCCAACTCTGGAAGCGCTGGAGGAAAGGGGCTAGACAATCGGATAAAGGTCAATCCTTCTGCTTAGGAGGTCTACATAGTCGTCTATCAGGACTTGCAGGTATGAATGCAGTACCCCCAGACAATGGGGCATCAATACGAAATGATATACCGAGTATGAAAGGCAATAAACCATGAGCAAGTATCCTAATATACTAGGAGTAATTCGATAAATAAATCAAGGATAAGATAAGTGTACTAACCTGCACCAAAATTTAAACATATCAAAAATAATAAAACAACAACCTAACCAAGCCCCCATAAGCTCAGCAAGTACAAACAGCAAACAAGACCACCTACCCAGGCCCCCATAAGCCCAGAAGGTGCCAATCACTCTATATACTCCTATCGGTAGTCCCCTAGCCCCGTAGGTAGGCACATAGCCCTCTTAGGCAATAATATAGTCCTGTAGGCAGCACAGAACTCTCTTAGGAATCAATATAACATATAGACAACTCATAGCCCTCTTAGGCAACAACATGGCCCTATAGGTAGCACGTAGCCTTCTTAGGAGTCAATATAGCCCCGTAGGGTACTCATAGCCCTTATAGGCATCAATATATCCCCGTAGGCAACTTATAGCACTTCTAGGCATTGATATAGCCCCATAGGAAGAACATAGCCCTTCTAGGCATAGATTACATTCCTGCAGCTAACCACAATAGCCCGAATGGCAACAATAACAATTCAATAGGATAAAAGCGAGTAATTTAGCCATAAGCAACCTATACGAATAGCCTGTAAGTCGTGCCCAACATAGGGACGCTACTAACTGAATAAGAATCCCGACAAGGGAGGATTATATCCACTCGAGCAGCCAACAATCAACAATAATGGCTACAAGTATAACAACGATAACAACCCAATTACATTGCTCCTAAGCTTTAAGGAAACATGTCGTAAGAAGGGAATAGCCTTAACATACCTTTACAATGAACACTAAAAGTTGTTTCTTATGTCCTACGCTTCACAAACACTATATATACATAGCTGGTACTCCCCTATAAACAATTCATAATTAATCTTAAATCGGCAAATTTGCCATATTGCACCAACTTATCAAAACATCCGTAGAAATTCATAAAAACAATCATAAAAGAGTCCCGAGATGATTACCTTAGTTAACCAAGTGTAAACCTTGAAGAAACACCAATAACTACAAATTTATATCTTCAAAAACTATCTCCAAATGCAACTAATAGAAGGGAAAAATGATTGCCAGGTGTAGAGATCAGTTCTAGGCACGGGGGAAACCTTTAATGGTAGAAATCGTCAAAAACTAACCTTCATCATGAAAGAACTCCATAGGAACCATCTCTAAAGCTTTCTTTCTGGTTTGGAAGTGAAAAGAAATGTTTGCATGGTTTAAAACGTTGAGTAAGCCGACAAACCATATTTTCTTTATTTTGATTTATAAAATTTGAAGAAAAAATTAGATCTTAAATATTACTATTATTATTCAAAAAAATTATCCTTTTTTTCTTTAATTTTTTTTCTCTTGGTCTGCAAATTATGTAGAAATAAAATTTCTATTTGATCAAGAGTCATAATTATCCTTTTTCTCGTTTTCTTGACTTTTAAATATTTTTAAATTTATATTTTATGTTTAAAAACTCAAAAGAAGTTAAAATATAGTATCTAATTTAATTTTTTTTTTAAATATAGTTATTGTACTCACCTTATATTATGATTATGATAAATAAATTTACTTTATTTATATCTCTTCTTATCATTACTACAATTTATTGCTTTTCATCTCTCCTCATCGTTATTGTAATTTAATGTTTTTTCTTAAATTAGTTATTTTGCCTTCTATTTTTTTTTTTAAAATTTTATATGAAAAATCTTATTTTTCTCTGCTTCTTATTATCATAATTGATAATTATTATAGCCTCCTTACTCAAGGGAAGAAAAACCATGACCTACATCTTGTAGGATTTTCAGCAACTTCTCACTAACTTCAAAGAGCGGCTTTAAGTTACAACTCTATAATCTAAGGGACTAACTCTAGTTCCTCAACTCCATCGATTAACTATAACCGTTAGAAGTCACAACAACTTCTTGTTACAACTCTCACAGAATCACTTTCAAACTAAGAATTATTACAACTCAATAATGATTCCAAGTTACTTTAACAATAAACTTATTTAAAATTAAAATTTGACTCTAGTTCTTCCTTCTTCTTCCATTGTACGCTCCTTCTGCCACTTCTTGCCTTTTGCTGAAAACAACGATATTCATTGTGTGCAAAATCTAAAGTTTCATTATTCAACTTTCTCCTTTTATATTCATTCTGTTTTGCATGTCTTGAAAATTCTAATTGAGTCTGAATGTGGCTCTTCAATAGGTCGACTACTCCTTTTACAGAACCTTACGTGGATTCTAATTTATTCTCACGCGGCTTTACTTTGCTAATCATTTTTAGAATCTGATCTACTTTATCCATAATTAAAAACTTTTTTTGTTGAATATTGACTTGTCATCAGAAAGTATGACAGAAAAAAGTTCTCTTAGGATCGATACCACATATAAAAATTGAATTATATTTGCTACAACCTCTTATCCTTTTAGGAAGAATTTTGGGTGTGTATATATATATATATATATATATATATATGTCTATCAATAATTTTTGTGCAATACTAAGAGCTAATTTCGTAGTTAGCAGTAAAAATTACTAAACGTTTGAATTTTCTTGAACAAATTAAACTAATCATGGATATGCACTCTTTAAACTCACCCAATAGGTGTTCTAATTTGGTGATTAATTCATGTGACTAATGAGATACTTTTTTTTAATGATTTTCTTTAGCCCAATAAAAAAAAATTATTACATAGGCAATGGGGGAAGAGGAAATTGAGGAGGGGATATTTACAAGGTGCAAAATAGCTAGAACCCTCACCAACAAGGTGAAAATTCACATACCCAACTAATTGGGTATTATCAAAATTCCAAGAAATTTTATTGTTAACAAGAAGTAAATTCATACCTGGATATAGATGAAAGGACGCCAACTGCCCCGTTGATAGAAGATGAAGTACGTTACATTTTCAAAACATCATTCAGGCTTATACAAAAAAGCTAGTAAATTAGAATGTAATGTTGATATCTGAATAATATTATTTACATCAAACAATTTGAAGTTATCAATTGATTTTCAAAACGTAATATAATGCTAAATAAAAGTACTCATCTTGTTGACTTGAAACAAAAGGAGCAAGACCAACAACAGCCTTAAGAATTTTGAAATAAGCGATAATAAAATGAGTACTTTCACTTACTATCATATCAAGATTCAAAAAAATTGATCAATAACTACTTATGAATAATACCATTTGATGAAAATAACATTATTCCAACATAAACATCAAATTCACTAGCCTTTTGTATAAGCATGAACAAGTTCTGAAATATGACATTTTAACACCTCCATTAATATAAAGAATTGATCAATATTTTCGATGAAGCATTAACTTTCTAACCTAATATTGTAATTAAATCAAATATTTTGATGAAAAAAATCAAAGAAGCAAAATTAAATTGGTATGATATTTGTAATGAGATATGAACTTTAAATTTAAATAGGTAAAATATTATTGGTCAACTTACCTAATGCTAGGCTTATTTTGGGTAAATTATTTTTTGGTAAAATTTTGCCATGTGTTTGACCACAAATTTCTAAATCTTTTTGGCAAGTCATTTATGGGTGAAGTTTTGCCATGTGTTTGGCTACAAATTTACAAATATTTTTGGCAAGTCATTATAAGGTTAAGCTTTGTGATGTGTGTGGCATAGATTTTTTTTGAGCTATATTTGACTTTTTTAAAAAAAATATATGATTTATACCTATAAGTTCTAAAAATTTATTAAAAATACTCATAAGTTTGTATTGTCATTTTATAATGAAAATATTTCGTGTAAAGAAATGAAAATGAACATAATTAATATGAATTCGAAAAAAAGGAAGAAAACAAAATGATAACATCAATGATTTGAATACGAAAAACTACTATTACTACTTGTAATTGGAAGTGACTTCAAAGAGTAATGTCACGACCCGATTCCTTGAGCCTTGATGGCACCTACTGTATCCCACTAGTAGGTAAGCCAACCTGAAACCCAGATAGCTAGTAGTGGGTAAAAGGGCAGAAACCAAGTGGCAGAAACAATAACAACAAAAAGGAATAAGGCAAGCCAAAAGAATTCATACATGAGAACTGAATCCCTCCAAGAACCTGGAAGTCACAAGTAGAGAGCCATACTAAGAGTACAAGTCCCAAAAGTGGACTAACATACAAAAATATACGCAAGTACAAAGGACCTTTCTCAAGTACAAAATACGAGCCACAAAATATATGTACAGAAGGAGACGACAATGATCAGGATGCTGCGCTCACCCTCGCCTCCAGATGTTGGCTGCTACTGGCACGAATGGCGGCGCTGATAAGTGGCGTTCGGTCCGACATCACAAAAATAGATGCAGAGTGTAGCATGAGTACCAGTAAAAAAGTACCCAGTAGGCATCATAGATCCACTGAGTAAGAAAGGTAAAAGCAATAGGAAATGCTAGAATAAAACCCACACAGAGGTCACGAACAAGAAAAGTAAAGGTATACACACGAGTGTAGGGAAAACAAACTTAAGGTGACTACTCAACTGGGCCCCTATAAGCCCAGAAGGTACACTCATGCGCAAATTGAAGTAAAAATCTGAATGCACCCCTATAAGACCGACAGGTACACAAAAAAGCTAAACTAAGACTAGAGGAGATTTTGTAAACCCGAAGCACCTATAGTAGATACACCAGTAGAGTCGAACTCTGCAAAGTATAGCACAGAGCCCGGACCTCGAACCACGGATGTTGACTACCCGTAGATAAACTGATATAACCCAAGGGGGGGGGGGAGTCTGTATGTCGACTCCATTATAGGAGGGTAAATAAGTAGCAGGAAGAACAAAGCCCAGACCTCAAACCGCGAGTGAGTCAGCCTATAGTAGATACACCGATAGAACTGAACTCTGCAAGGGATAGCATAGAGCCCGGACCTCAAACCACGAATGTCGACTACCCATAGATAAACTGATATAACCCAAGAGGAGGGATATTGTATGTCGACTCCATTATAGGAGGGTAAATAAGCAGCAGCAGGAAGAAGAACAGAGTCGTACATCGAACCGCGGGTGAAACCTCCTGTTAAGTTACCACGGCAGTGTAAAGCTTCCAAATAATCCATCCAAGGATTCCCGCATCTAAAAGTCATGGGCAACTCTTCGTAACCATCTTCTATATCCTCTAACCATCTCACGGTGACAAGAGAACCGAAATAAAGCCATATGTATTACCGAACAGGCCTGGAGGGCAGCCGAAAATACAGAAAGTTAAGATCATATGGGAATTATGGATGATAAGGCCCCACAGTTGAGTCACTGCCTAGCTAAGGCTCATCTCTATCAGACCCAAGTCTGCTATATCAATCTACCAGGACCTACGCCGCTTAAAGTCACACCGAGGCAAAAATAATATAATCTATTTGCTCTGAACAATCATGAGTCTATGGCATCACTAGTCTAAGTCTAGACTAAGGCCAAACATGCTCCAATATAACTCATAAGTCAAAACCAGGCCAAACAAGGAAGCAAGGATAATCATAAATAACAACTCAAGTACCCGTTGAACCATGAGAAAACCTAAATATGAATTTTATCAAACATAGCATGCTAATCTGGTTCCCTGCCCCAATATTCATGCAAATTCACATACGCTCAGACATTCAAACTCAATCTAAAAGAAAAGCAAAGTCGTAGCCTATCGGTAGGCCGAACACGAGCGCTCCAAACTATTCTGTCGGAGCTTTTACCTTTCGAATGGCCTCAAATAGTTGCCAAGCCGTTAAAAACAGAATCACAACGTCGTTACGGTCGTTTAGACACCAAATTCGCAAGATGTAACGACCCTAAAAATGAACTAGTGAAATTAGAGCCTCACATGTGAGTTTGGAGTCGAGAACTTAATGAAATGGTTATATTTGAATTTGACCCAAAAAGTTCTTAAAAATGTGCTTCGGAAGTTACCGAAAATTTGTTTAGCTGTATATAGAAAGATCCATTTCGTTTTTCGAAAATCCGACTTCATATTCTTGTTTAGGGGGTCAAATTGAGTGGGAAATGGGTCTAACCCAAATTTTAGAGCAACCGTATCAAAATCCGAAATTTCCAAGTGAAGCCTTTTTCGAGGGTCTACTTTGGAGGGTCATATCTCCTAGCACACAAATTATTTGGGTGGCCAATAATATATCCATGGAAATCCCTTTGAGTTAGCTACCTAACGCACTTCATTTCACCTCATTCGGAGTTCGGACGAAGAAGTTATGCCCATTTTCGTAAAATCTGTCCGGCAGAAAATGCAAATTCCAATAGCCGGATTACTGTTCACCCGCCTCTTTTTTTTTGTAAGTGTTGGACATTTTTTTCCAAATGACATATATTATTTCCTAGATATTATAAAACCCTTTTGACCAAAATTCTTCCATATTAAATCACTCCAATTAGGAAGTAAAAAGAAACCCTCCCTCTCTAAAAAAAAACTCTCTCAAAACCCCATGGAAGCTCAAGGTGAAAGATGGAGCTAGGGTGGATGGTGGCTGCTGATTTCTTCTCTAATTTCGTTTGGTTCTTGAAGAATAAGGTATGGGGACTCTTCATCTTTGATTCCTTCTTCAATCAAAGAGTCCATCCAAAAGATTTCAAAAGTTGTGCAAAAAAACTCAAAATCCTAATTTTGATTCTAGCATGGGTTCTTGCATTAAATGTGTTTTTATGATGATTTATGTTATTATTGATGGTTTTAAGAAAGGAAATTCCATGAACCCATGTCTTTGCAAATTTCCAAAAGTTGGCATATGAAGTGGGATTATTGTTTGTGATTGAATGATGATAGAATTATGCTTAAATGGAGTTGAATAGTTGATTTTTATTATTAGCTATGCTTATCTATTGTGAATTATTGGAGAGTTGAGGAATGATGATTGTGGATTTGGAAAAGGGTAAGTGGGCCTAACTTCATTGTTAATGTAGAATTGATATAGAATTTTGATAGATTGATGTGTGATCCACTTATGGTGGAGGTGTCTACTTATGGAATGTATTATGATTGAGGCCATGAAGGGCATTATATGAGTGTTATTGTATTGTTATATTATTATATATGAATGAGGCTATATGTAAAGTCCTATATGAAGCTATATGTGAAGGTATGATGTGAATGAGTTTTATGTGAAGCTATATGTGAAGGTATGATGTGAATGAGTTTTATGTGAAGCTATATGTGAAGGTATGATGTGAATGAGTTTTATGTGAAGCTATATGTGAAGGTATGATGTGAATGAGTTTTATGTGAAGCTATATGTGAAGGTATGATGTGAATGAGTTTTATGTGAAGCTATATGTGAAGGTATGATGTGAATGAGTTTTATGTGAAGCTATATGTGAAGGTATGATGTGAATGAGTTTTATGTGAAGCTATATGTGAAGGTATGATGTGAATGAGTTTTATGTGAAGCTATATGTGAAGGTATGATGTGAATGAGTTTTATGTGAAGCTATATGTGAAGGTATGATGTGAATGAGTTTTATGTGAAGCTATATGTGAAGGTATGATGTGAATGAGTTTTATGTGAAGCTATATGTGAAGGTATGATGTGAATGAGTTTTATGTGAAGCTATATGTGAAGGTATGATGTGAATGAGTTTTATGTGAAGCTATATGTGAAGGTATGATGTGAATGAGTTTTATGTGAAGCTATATGTGAAGGTATGATGTGAATGAGTTTTATGTGAAGCTATATGTGAAGGTATGATGTGAATGAGTTTTATGTGAAGCTATATGTGAAGGTATGATGTGAATGAGTTTTATGTGATCTTGTGATGATCCTATGTAAAGTGGATAGCATTGTGAGTTAAAGTATGATTTCTCATGATGTATATGTGAAATGATGTTGGATTATGAAGTATCCTTAAATGAAAATGTTGTGACTTGGTTGGTAGACTAAAGTGTCCCTCCTTGTTACTTAAAGTCTTGAATGCATGAATGTGTGAAATGGGCAAAACTAAGAAATGGTGCCCTTTCATAAGTCTAGCTTTCCTAAGTAAATGTAAAACCATGAAATCGGTAGACCTAATGGTGGTAGCCCTTCTCATGTGTGAAATGATGAACCTTGGACCGGCAGGCTTAAGGCACCCTTAATGAAAAATCGGTAGGCCTAAGGCACCCTTCCAGGGGGATTTAATGAGCTATCCTTATGAACCTTGATTGGCCATGACTAAGAAATGGGGCCTTTCTTGGGAAGAGGTACTATGAGTTGGTTGAACTAGAAAAGGAACCTTCTCTAAGTACATATGTGATTGAATACTCTATGGGAAACAAGGCTAGCACCGAGTGGATGTGGTTAGGAAGGTGGCCTAGTTGAGTATGAGATTAGGCACAATGAACTTCCTTGGACATCCCCTAAACCATGTGCCTACATGGGTTGCTTACTAGTTCTACCTTTGGCAAGAAGAACAACCTCCACGGAGTAGGATAGACTCCGGATTCCATACCTAGCTAGTATGGTCTATGTCGGTTATGCCTATTCCCATCATGTGGGATGTGCACTCTAGTTATTGGATAGGTTCTACAACGTGTAGGTAGTAGTATGGGATGCTATCTACACATGGCACGAGTAGGCTTTGAAGATACTAAAGTGAGTTCCCTAAGTCTAACGACTATTATGTGAAATTGAGACATCATGTATAACGTCTAGAAAGTCTTCCGCTTGCTATAGTTTTTTTTTTATGAAATGTCTTCTTTGTAAAGAAAGTTTTTAATTTCTTATGGTTTTTAGTGTCTATGCGATGAATGAATGCTAAGAGGCTTGTATTAGACCTCTTCGAGGTCGAGTACGCCGGTTACGACTAGGGGGTGCTCCCGGGTCGTGACACAAGAAATGGAGGTGGACCAATTTTGAGGTCAAAAACGGGAAAAGTGGGACGCGAACCAAAAATTCTGGAATTAACCCCAAAAATAGGTTCTAAAAAGCTCCCCGAACTTGTGTTCCAAATTGAAACACAATTCGGGGCTTGGAAAAAACCCAACACGAACATGTAACGAAAAACCCAAAATTACGATAAAAATGAACAACAATGGCAACTGATATTTACAAGAAATTACCAGAAACAAGGGCCCAAATGCTGAAACCAACCACACCAAGATAATCCTAACGAAAAACCCACAATATAGGCTCTTGAATCACCAAATTCGGACCTAAAATGGCCAAGAATCATCTTCCAAAAAATTTTAAAAATTGAGCTTGAAAATGAGCTATGGTAGCAGCTAAAACATAATTCTTACCTCCAACGAAACTTCAAATACAAATTTCAACCATGCCAACACGTTCTCCTGAAAAAACCACTCAAGATAGCCCAAAGAATCACCGAAATTGGACCTAAAATGGCTGAGATATCAAGTCTCAACAATTCCCAAAATCAAGCTCACAAAAAGGGTCATGGCTGCAGGTATTTCACGAAATTTACCTCAAACGGAGATCCCAAACCAGTTTCCGAGCTCACCAAAGCGTTCCTTGCGAAAACCCCCACAACATGGACCTTCGAATCACTAAAATCAGACTTGAAATGGGAGAGTTATCAAGGTTTGAAGTTAGGTAATGAGACTGAAATGGCATGCACCAGCTATATATATATCAGCTGAAAAGCTGGTTTTTTTATGCCAACTTTAAAATCTCCGACGAGGGTTCTCGGGATTCCTTCGGAACCCGATAAATATAAAATAGATATGCTACCCTACTAAATTTGACATTCCGAACTCAACGGCGCAGTTAAAATTTCCATCAGAGGTTATCTTGATAAAAAGTGAGTCGCACTCCCAAAGGTCATTTTAAACCAAAATCCACCGAGGGGCTCGGAATGAGTCTGTAGGCCTCGGAAATCGAACGAAAGGTCATTCTAGACAAAACTCAATATTCTGGGGTTAACCACACTGTCAGAATTTTCATTCAGACATGTTTTCCAAGAATGTTGACCAAAGTCAACCGCTGGCCAGTTTTCAAGGCTAAAATGCTAAAATGGTTTAAGCTCGCACCGAAAGCCTCAGGACTCGAGTCACCCACGCCCCCAGATGAATTTGGCCATTCCGGAGCTGATGGAACTATCAGAATTCCGTTCTGAGGCTATTTTCCTGATGAACTGACTAAAAGTCACTTTTCAAGCTTCAAGGCCTCTTAAACAGGGAAAGCCGCACAAAATCTAAACGAACGAACATGGGACCAAACTGCCAGTGCCAGCAAGTCATAAATGACTTGGGATCGCTGTAGGAAAGCGCTAACCGATGAAAAGAAGGCATGTACACAGAAATGACCTTGAGGGTCATTACAAGTAAGCTCGGATAAAAATTGTATAAAATATGTATATAACGGTATAAATTTTGTACAACAAACTAGGAATGAAATTTAGTATAAAATTACAAATGTTGGGTATTTTATAAAATATAAAAAGTTTAGGATAATTTTTAATTTTTTTTAAAAAAATCTTGAATACTAAAATCTGGCTCAATTTTTATTCTTTTCTAGAACTTGGGATAACCAATTATATGACCAAACAGTAGTTACCAATTTGTTTCTAATTTTTTTCCAAATATAATTTTCTTACTTTTGGATTACTAGGTTATGATTAGTAAATGAAAATGTAATTGGAAGGAACATTAGTTAAGATATCAAAATGTTCAAATATTATTTATAGTAACCAAATCAAAATCTCAAGCTATCTTTAATTAAAGGTATCCCATGAGATTAAAGGTTTATTAAATTAAACATTCCTATAATATAATCAAATTTTTGAATACATCTCTTGTATTTTAAAATATAAACACTTACACCATTTATATTATGAAAAGATTTGATTCCTAGTACGAGCACATCACGTGGAGCTTTTTGAGTCCGAGCTTGGAGTATCTTCGAGTTGTGGTGAGCTTCTTGGTTGTTCCGTAGCCCACACCTCCCTTTATCTTTTATTTATTCTGTTATTTTAGTATTCAGACTGGTTATCACTTATGTTTGGATTTGTCATTTTACTTTCAGACTTGCACCATATTTAAAAGCTCTTGTACTTACGACAGAAATTCTTGGGTGGTATTTTAGCTTTCCACGATTCGTATTTATAAAGAACTTAGTGTTGGATATTTTTACTCGTTGTTTACCTTTTTACCTCATTAGTTAGTTAAAATTGGTAAAATATGTTGGGTTGGCTTACCTATTGGTTGGGAATATAGGTGCAATCACGACTTATGAATTTAGGTCGTGACAATTTGGTATCAGATCCCTAGGTTCATCGATCTCATGAGTACAAGAGCAATGTCTAGTAGAGTCTTGCGGATTGGTATGATGACGTCCATTCCTATCTTCGAGAGGCTATAGGACATATAGGAAAATTATATTCTTTCATTCATTATCGTGCACACTTGACCTTGTTGAAATTCTAATCTTGATATCTCATTCTCTCTCAGATGATGAGGTCTCGTACATCTACAAGTGGTGATCAAGAGCCTATTCCTGCGCCTGATTCTGGGAGCACTATCCATGGTAGAGGTAGGGGAATAGGTCGAGGTCGAGGTCGGGGAAGGGGTCGTAATGCAGCACCCGTGGAAGGACAAGTACCAATAGCTACCCAGGGCCATGATAGAATAGTACCTCCTGATGCAGATGTTATTCATGGGGATATGCAGGATCGTGTCGAGGGGGATGGACCATCTCAGGCTCCACCAAGTATTACTGTCACCCCAGTGCTTCAAGATACCTTGGCTCGTATGTTAGGACTTCTAGAGGGGATGGCTCAGGCGGGAACTTTGTATGTCACCTCTGATGCCTCACAGACTCGTGTTGGAGGTCAGACTCCAGATCTGATGGTTGCTCAAGATTCTCAGACTCCCAGGACTCAGCCAGCTATTGTTGTTGTAACACCTCGCTATTTGAAAGAACTGGAAAGAGCTAGAATTGGAAATAGTCATTTTTGGAAAGAATGAAAAATCTAGAAAAATGGTTAAGTTTGAGTTTTTAGTCAACTTAAATAGAACATAAATCCAAGATCAGGATGAGTTAGGTGTTCTTCAAGATACTGTAGGAAATATCTTGGAATTATCTTTCCAACGCCGCCAAGTTTGCGCGATTCTGAGTTCGTATGAGTGAGATATGCCCATTTGAAGTTGGGTAGTTCGAATAAGAAAAGTCTAATCCGGATTTAAGAAGGGCTTTATAGTCTTTTCCATACCCTATTAAATTAATTTTGTGTTTTGGTAATTAGTTGGGGTATAAACTGAACTTGGTCAGTTTACTCTTTTGCAAAAGAGTTAGGGTTTTCAGAGAAGAGAAAAGAAGAGAAGAAAAGAGGAGAAGAAGCAAGGATTCGTCAATTTCATGGAGAATTGCGTGTGGATTTTGCCAAGGGTTAATACCTACGAGGTATGTGAAATCGCATAGCATTAGGTTAATTCACCCACACGCCAAGCATGATTCAATTTAGCGAAGCTGTATTGTTTTGAAAGTAAATCTCATGAGTTCTAGATGATAATTCGTTTGAAATCTTGTGGGTTCTTGTTGTTGAATTTTCTTGAGTTTGATCCATGATTTTAGGTGTGTTTTTTAGTTGAATCTTACATATATTGATGGTATAGTTGACTCTAAGTGTTTGGGGAAAGAACCAAGTTGATATTTGGGGGCTTAGAGTTGAAAAAAAAGAGAAGAAAAGTCAGAGTGCACCTAGGCAGGAGCCTAGGGCGTCGCGCCAGCCAGAGCGCCCTAAGTCACTCCCTGAAATTCAAGGGCTGGCGCCCCACGCCTCTTAGAGGGCCAGGGATGGCAGTTCTTCCACCTTTTCCCCCATCTTTATGTACTAGTTCCTTAGCAAAGTACCTATGTTTTCTAGTCGATTTCTATACTCTAAAGTAGGTCTGAACATTATTAAATCATCCATATACATGAGATCATGAACCTTGAATCCATAATTCAATTCAAGGAAAGTTAAGAGTCAAGGCAAGATATTAAGAGTTAAGTCAAGAGAAGTTCATAGATTTTCCAAAAGTCTTTCACAAACGTTTTAACTTTGTTTTAAGACTTAAGCTTTGAGTTGAGTAAATAGTAAGCCTAAAGTTCATTTCTTCAAAGATTATACGGGAACTAAATATTCCCAAGAGTTAAAATGTTTCCACATTTGAGCAAGAAAGGAAACACCAATTTCCAAGAGAGCTTTTAAGCTAAGTTTTGAGTAATTATCTCAAACCAAAGAAAGAGTTTTGTTTTAAAAACATATGAGATGAGTATATTTTAGGAGTAGTATTGAGCACCGATATGGGGACGCGAGTTCATAATAACTCAAGTCTCCATAAACCATGTAGCCATCATGGGTAGAAAAGGATCATACTTTTAACATGATTCCTTAGTGCTTTTTAGCATAGACTAGTGGATCCACTTAGTTAAGGCGTTCTATATGATGACAAAGTATAGGACACTTCTGGCAGCGTGGGCAAGACGTTGTATCATCATTTTAGGCTCATAGTGGTGGTTGTCTGTTAGAGAAACTCCCACATTATTATATTACTTTACATGTAAACTGGGTTGTTATTGCATTTCTTTAACAAATTGAGTTGCTACCTCCCGTTTTAAATGCTTTGTATAACTGCACCATTATTGTTGTTTATTTTGCATTTGAGTTGAGTTATTCATGAGTTGAGTAAAGCCAAGGTACGTGTTCTTTTTAGATTCCTTTCAAACTTATGTCTTATTTAGTATTCCCCTCGCATACTCGTACATTCAATGTACTGATGCCATTTGGCTTGCATTATTTTATGATGCAGACATAGGTAACTCAGAGTTAGTTGGTGAGCCTCCTTGCTTTTCCAGAGGACTCCTTATCATTCGATTTAGTACTTTAGTTATTAGGATGATCGGGGGTCTTGTCCCAAAATCCCCTTTTGTTTTAGAGGCTTCATAGATGAGTAATTATAGTTCTTTAGTCTTTCCATTTTCAGTTGTATACGTTAATACTTGAGTTGCCATTTTGGCTAAGTTATTATATCTTAAGTTATTGCATGAGTTGTATTTTGAGACTATTTCTTATGTTTAGGTGTTCCGCTGAGTAAGTAAGACATGCCAAGGGTTCGCTTGGGGCCAGCAATGGTTCTCGAGTTCCATTCCCGCCCATGGTGTAGGCTCGGGGTATGAAAAACTTGGTATTAGAGCACATAGTTCAAGAGTCCTAGGGAGTTTTTGAAGTCGTGTATGTAGAGTCCTATTTATCGGTGTGAAGCACGCCACATTTATAATTAGGAGGCTGCAACACTTAGGAAATTACCTCACTTCTTCCACACTCATTTCGTGCGTTAGAGTTTGATCTCTAAAAAGTTTCTTCTAATTCATGCTTGTGCGTGTCTTTCAGTTAATCATGCCTCCATAAAGAGTTGTTTGAGGTCGTCCTTCTAAGAGGAACGTTGAGGAACAAGGGGTACCCAATGCACCTGAAGTGCAACCCCAAGGTGAAGTCACGAATGCAGAGTTCAGGGAAGTGATTCGAATGTTAAACCAAGTTGTGACTAACTAGGTTGGGCAAAGAAGAGGAGCTCAACAGGAAGTGACTGATACTTCAAGGATCCGAGAGTTCTTGAGGATGAATTCTCTAAGTTTCACTAGTTCAAGCACTACTGAGGATCTAGAGAATTTTGTTGAGGAATTGAATAAAGGTATTTGAGGTCATGCACATTGCCGATGTTGAGCGAGTTGAACTAGATGCATATCAACTAAACAATATTGCTAGGACTTGGTTTGACCACTGGAAGAAGGGTAGAGCTGAGGAAGCACCACCTGCGAGCTGGGCCTGTTTTAAGGAGGCCTTTTTGGGGCATTTTGATATACCGTGAGATTACGGTATTTTTGATACATTTCACTTAAGAGTTGTGTGTCTCTAGGGCCATTTTGTATTGGTTTTTATGTATTTTTCTCATTGTTTACAGGAAATATGTTCAGACGTGGAAACTGAGAGACACAACTAAAGGATGTGCAGAAAAAGGCATCTACGGAAGTGATCCACGGACCGTAGGTCCATTCATGCTCCATAGATGGGTGTCCTAGATGGGCAGGTAGGTCTTGAAGGAAAATCAGGGAATTCTTGACAAAGTGTGGAACCACGGTTGCAATCGACGGACCGTAGATTGATCCACGGACCGTACTGTGGATTCGTCAAATGGTTCAGAGAAGGGTTCCAGTACCTGATTTTGAATATTCTAAGTATGGAGCTACGGAGGAGGATCCACGGACCATAGATCAATATACGATCCATACTGGTGCTCCATCGTTTGGTTTAGAGATTTGAAGATTTTGAAGTTAGAAATTTGCCAAAGTCCTGAGTCATGGAAAGGACCTACGGACCGTAGATCAAACCACGGTTCGTAGGTCAGTATCGTCGATCAAAACCGTGTCCTGAAACATTATTTCCTTATTTCATTTCCTTTCTAGTTAGGACTTATTTTTATATATATAGACATGTAAACCTCGTTTTTGGGGGTTAGACTTTATTTATTTGAGTTCTAGTTTTTGGCTTGGGAGATTACTTTGCAACTTTAGAAATTCTTAATTTCCTAAGCACGTTTTGGTGATTTTTACTTTGAAATTCAAGTTGAAATTCTGGGATTATTCTACTATACTACGTAAGTTCATGATTTATTCTTCAAACATTATGAATTGTGTTCTTGCTAATATGGGCAACTAAATCCACAACTAGGTTTGTGGGAACCATGAGCGATTAACGAAGTATGAATAGTAACTAAGTAATTTCCAAATAGTGTTTTGCATGCATTGATAATTCTTTCGTCTAGAAGTCTTTTTTACGGTGCGCAACGTTAGAACTCGCCTTGTTGCTACTTGTCGGACCAAGGAGGTAGTTAATAGGAAAATAATTATCAACATAGATTTAGTGTGATACTATCTAATAGAATTAATGTCGATTGGTGCAAGGGTGAAAACTAAGCCATACATCGATGTGACGTCTAATATGAGGTAATGGTAAGGGTTAGTAAATTATACACACATAGCCGGACCAAGGTGCGGGATGAAATTTGCTAGATGTTGGACCAAGGATTTAGAGATACATAACTTATCGCTTTGCATGTAATACACTAGGAAGGGATTGCTATTACTAGGATTACGGAGTTATGAGCTTATGGGGAACACGTACGCCGTAGTTTCTTTCTCAATTTGATAACAACAAAATTTTGAATCTTGCTTACTAATTACTTTCATTATTTCCAAATTTTGTTACACAAAAGTTTGAATCTTGCTTACTTATTTGTCTCGAAAATACATTGGCTAAACGAATATAATCGTTATTGAACTTAAGTATATATCATATTCCTCGTGGGATCAACCCCAACCTACAAGTTGGATTCTTTACGTGATAACAATCGCTTATGCTTCTGAAAAGAGGTATAATTTAAGTGTATCAAATTTTGGCGCCGCTACCGGGGAATAAGGCTTTTAGATTAAGTTTAGTTGCATTATTGAACTTTAGTCAAATATTTCCTAATTTTACTTTTTCTTTTGTTTTTGTCTCTCTCAGGGTCTTACTGTAGTGTATGCCAAGTACATGGAGCCAAGGCGAACCACTTACTCCCTACGATCCTGAACTGAATAGAACTTTGCAGAGAATGAATAATCAAGGAGCTCTGGTTAACCTTATCAGGGGAGAGTTAGGTGAAGGTGTTGGATTGAAACCTCCAAGGGTAATTGATGCGAAAAAATCAGGCTCCAGTTGAGAATAGATTGGGAGATGCACTGAGTGCACAGGAACCACAAGGACCACGTCTGCATTAAAATTTTAGGATCAACCTTAATATTGCCGATTCTGATGGACCTCTTGTCCTACCGCCTCTACCTTAGGGGAATACATTTGTGATGACCAGTAGCTTGATGCAGATGCTTACAGCAAGGGGCTTGTTTGCGAGGTTGCCAGCAGATGACCCACATGCTCACATAGCCAAACTTAATCATGTCTGCAAAAGTTGTATAGGTCGATCGGATTGGGATATGAACGTCATTGGATTGCATGTGTTTCCCCTATCATTAACCAGAGATGCTGCTGTGTGGTTCAATGAGCTCCTTTACAACACAATCTATACATGGGAGCAGTTGACAAAGGCATTTTTAGCAAGATTCTTTCCAATGTCCAAGAAGTTGAACAAAAAGGATAAACTCAACAACTTTGTAGCATTACCTGGAGAATCTGTGAGTAGTTCTTGGGATAGGTTCATTGCCTTCATGAGGGGTGTCCCAAATCACCGTATTGATGATGAGTCGCTGAAGGAGTACTTCTGCCGAGGACAGAATGATAATGGTAAGGTAGTGCTCGATACTATTGCGGGAGGTTCGTACGGTGAATGCACTTTCGCACAAATTACAGAGAAAATGGAGAAGATATCTCGAAATAATAAAGATTGGAGCACTAGAAAGTCAGACACTGGGAGGAGCACATTTGTCGTTCAAGCTGCAAACAACCAGCCCGCAGATGAGATTCGCGAGGAGATCGCACAAATGAGAACTAAACTAGGGTTGGTGTTAAAGCATGTGACTGGAGGAGTGGAGAAGGTAAATGTTGTGAACTATTTGACTAGAACTCCACCACCTGCAAAGGACTATTATTTTGAAGAGGATGCTTATGCGGTGAATGAGCAGACGAGGGGTTTCCGACCAAACGCCCAAGGTTCTAACACGGATAATTGGCGCCAAGGTCAAGGAAATCAAGGTCGGAACTATGGCAATTACAACCGCAAGGGTCAATATATCCGAGATGGGAACTACATTCACGACAACAATTACAATCGGAACAACGATGGCAACAGAAATGATCGGGCTGGACCTTATGTTGCTCCTCGAAATTGGGATTCTTCTCCTAGGGAAGTGGGAGGTAATATGTCATGAGGTAATATGTCATGTATTGAGATATGATACAGAAAATGATGAGAAGGTTTGACGCGATTAATGAGAATGTGAAGGAGATGCGAAATGACTTGTCTGGTATTGGTTAAAAATTTGACGCCCACGCAGTCTCGATCAAACACCTTGAGCTACAGATGACTCAGTTGTCGACTACAATAAACCCACGTCAACCTTGCACTCTTCCTAGTAATACTATCCAAAATCCAAAAAATGATGGACATTGCATGGCAGTCACGACTGGAGGAGGTAAGCAGACCATTGATCCACCTATGCCGTCTGGGGTAGAAACTGATGCTAGTCAAGATGATGATGTGGTTGAGTTGTCTGGAGAGACCGAGAATGCGACACAGAAGGAAGATGAGGTAACTCAGAAAGTTGTCCCCATACCCAGACCTCCACCTCCTTTCCCACAAAGGTTGGTGAAAAAAACTAAAGAAAGCAAATACCGCAGGTTTATTAGCATGTTGAAGCACCTTTCCATCAATGTTCCGGTGATAGAGGCTTTGGAGTAAATGCCTGGGTATGCAAAATTTATGAAGGATATGGTGACCAAGAAAAGGGTCGTGAGCTTCGAGGATGATGATAGATTGCAACATTATAGCGCTATTGCTACTAGGTCCCTTGTGCAGAAGAAGAAGGATCCTGGTGTCTTTACTATTCTATGTACCATCGGGTTGTTGCATTTTGTCTAAGGCATTGTGTGATCTTGGGGCTAGCATTAATCTGATGTCATTGTCGATTTACAAAAGGTTAGGTTTAGGAGATCCAAAACCAATTGCGATGCGATTGGTCATGGCCGACAAAACTATGATGAAGCCCATACGTGTGCTCCATGATGTACTAGTGAAAGTGGAGTCGTTCATCTTTCCGGCAGATTTTGTGATTCTTGACTGCGAGGTTGATTTTAAGGTTCCCATCATTCTTGGGAGACCATTTTTAGCTACGGGGTACATTTTGGTTGATATGGAAAAGGGGCAGATGAAATTCAGACTGAACAATGAAGAGGCAACTTTCAATATTTGTAGGTCTATGAAGCAAAGTAGTGAGCTCCAATCGGTATCGACGATAACCTATAGAGTTGAGAGTGTTTCTGAGGTGCAGGTTGAGGAGAGACTGGGTGTTGAGGCATTAGTAGCGGTTATGATGAACTTCGAAAGTGATGGTATTGAGGAGTATGACGAGCTGGTCGCCGCACTTGATAAGTGTGAATATCGGTCCAAACCAAAGAAGTTGGAGTTAGACATGAAAAATCGTGAGTCCCCACATGCACGACTGTTTGTTGAGGAGGCACCGAAATTAGAGCTTAAGGCTCTACCACCGCATTTGAGGTACGTGTTCTTGGGAAAAGATGATACTTTACCGGTCATTATTGCGGCTGATTTGAATGGGCGACAAATAGAGTGTTTGGTTGCCGTATTGAAGAGGTTCAAGCGAGCCATTTGGTGGACTATTGCGGATATTGTTGGGATCCCTCCCAGTATTTGTTCTCATTAAATCCAACTCATGCCGGATCACAAGCCTAGTATTGAGCACCAAAGAAGATTAAATTTGCTTGTACAAGAGGTAGTTAAAGAGGAGATCATCAAGTTGTTGGATGCTGGAGTTCTCTATCCCATTGCAGATAGTAGTTGGGTGTGTCATGTTCAATGTGTGCCCAAGAAAGGTGGGATTATTGTGGTTCCTAATGAGAGAAATGAGCTTGTTCTGATGCAGCCCGTGACTGGATGGAGAGTCTGCATGGACTACCGGAAGGTAAATGCTTGGACAGAAAAGGACCATTTCCCTATGCCATTCATGGATCAGATGTTGGATAGACTTGTTGGTAAGGATTGGTATTGTTTTCTTGATGGTTATTCGTGCTACAATCAGATTTATATAGCTCTGTAGGACAAAAACAAGACCACATTCACTTGCCCTTATGGGACTTTCACCTTCAAACGGATGCCATTTGGGTTGTGTAATGCTCCAGCGACCTTCCAGCATTGTATGATGTCGATATTCTCTGATATGGTGGAGGACACTATTGAGGTATTTATGGATGATTTCTCTGTTGTAGGTGACTTTTTTTATCGATGTCTGGATCATTTGGCTGAGGTTCTTAAAAGGTGTGAAGACTGCAATCTGGTGCTAAATTGGGAGAAGTGCCACTTTATGGTGAAAGAAGGGATAGTTCTAGTTCATCGGATTTCTGAGAAGGGCATTGAGGTAGATAAACCGAAAGTTGAGGTAATAGAAAAACTTTCTCCGCCTATCTCTATAAAAGGTGTTAGGAGTTTTCTTGGGCATGCAGGTTTTTATAGGAGGTTCATCAAAGATTTCTCAAAAATTGCACATCCATTGTGCAAACTGCTCGAGAAGGAGTGTAGGTTCTATTTTTGGTGATGCTTGTCTAAGAGCATTTGGAGAGTTGAAAGAGAAGTTAGTTAATGCACCTATCATTATTTCACTGGATTGGGGACAACCATTTGAGGTAATGTGTGATGCGAGTGGAGTGGCACTTGGTGTGGTATTGGGACAGAGGCGAGAGAAAATTCTCCATCCTACTTACTATGCTAGCAAAGCTCTAAATGTGGCCCAAAAGAACTATCTGGTAACTGAACAAGATCTTCTTGCGGTGATTTTTGCATTCGAAAAATTTCTATCCTACTTGCTTGGTACTAAGGTCATAGTGTATACTAACCATTCTGCATTGAGGTATTTGATGGCGAAGAAGGATGTGAAACCAAGGTTTATTAGATGGGTATTGTTTCTACAAGAGTTTGACTTTGTGGTGAAGGATAGAAAGGGGACTGAAAATCAAGTTGTTGATCACTTGTCCAGATTAGAGGAAGAGGCGATGTTATAGCTTGGTGATAGGGCTGAAATCAATGATGATTTTCCAGATGAACAAGTATTGGCTGCTTCTCATGATTTGATTCCTTGGTTCGTAGACTTTGCGAATTATTTGGCAAGTGATTTGGTGCCCCCGGATTTGTCTTTTCACCAAAGGAAAAAGTTTATGCATGATGTGAAGAAGTTCTTTTGGGATGAGCCCCATTTGTATCGTAGTTGTGCTAATGGGATTATTCGTCGTTGTGTGCCAGAGGTCGAGATGATGGGTATACTAGAGGCGTGTCATTCATCGCCTGTTGGTGGGCATCATAGTGGTGTTCGGACTGTGCATAAAATTTTGCAGTGTGGGTACTACTAGCCCACCATCCACCAAGATGCTCATGATTTCTCCAAGTCTTGTGACCGTTGCCAAAGAGAAGGAGGAATTTCAAAGTGTTAAGAGCTTCTTATGAATCTGATATTGGTGATTGAGTTGTTTGATGCATGGAGAATTGATTTTATGGGTCCATTTGTGAGTTCACATGGGATGAAGTATATTCTTGTTGCGGTTGATTATGTATAGAAGTGGGTGCAAGCAGTTGCGCTCCCCAACAATTAAGGTAAAAGTGTCATTGCATTCTTGAAAAAGAATATCTTCTCCAGATTTGGTACACCTATGGCAATTATCAGCGATGGAGGTTCCCACTTTTGTAATAAGTTGTTCAAAGCGCTACTTGAGAAATATGGTGTCCGCCACAATGTAGTCACTCCCTACCATCCGCAGACTAGTGGGCAAGTTGAAGTGTCCAACAGAGAGATCAAACAGATTTTGGCAAAGACTGTGAATGCTAATAGAACGGATTGGTCAAGGAAGCCTGATGATGCTTCATGGGCCTATCGCACTGCATACAAGACTCCATAGGTATGTCTCCTTACCAACTTGTATATGGTAAGTCTTGCCATTTACCGGTAGAGCTAGAGCATAAGGCTATGTGGGTGATGAAGAAGCTAAATTTTGGATTTGGGGCGCCGCATCTAATCAAAGAATGAATGACTTGAATATGCTTGATGAGTTTTGCCTAAAAGCTTATGAAAGTTCAGCCTTGTACAAAGAGAAGATGAAGAGGTATCATCACTACAAGAAAAACTGTTATTTAAGACCAGCATTAAGGGACAAGTTAATAATCTCGTCTCAAAAAATACATGTATTGGGAAGAGATAATATTCCCGTCCCTAATTCTATATGTTATTGTGAAGGTACAAAATCTAGTCCCTAAAGAAATTACAATCTGGTCCCAAATTCTAAATGTAGTGGTGAGAAGCGGATAAAAGTGAATTTTTAATTTTAATAGAAACCCATCGGGCGCTAAAAATATACTTCATTAATTAAAATTCTTTGAAAAAAGCCTCTATTTTTTCAAAACAACACAATCACGTCACTTTATATATTTTGTCAGCACACAAAAGGCGTAAATCGATTTCATCAAAAATTTCTGTAGCAGTTGTGTAAATCGCAATTCTCTTGGAAAACTATGTTAATACTCTTAGTTTTCATCTGATCTTTCCCAAAATAGGCAAAGCGCAGGTTGTAGGTCATGAAGTTCTATCTTCGTCTATGAATTGATTTTCATCTAATCGATTCTTAGGTATGTCTCCTCTTCAGCATTGATTTTGGTGGTTTTCTTAATTCCCTTTAGTGTTTGTTTTGTTTGAATTACTCTTTTTATACTTCTTCACCAACTGGTGGTTTTTTATATCTGTATAACTAGAGAAGATGATTGAGTTGGGGTTCCTAGTTGATAATCTTGTTTTTGAAGTATATGCAAGTCTGTAGCATGAAATTTGCTCATTGAATTGTAGATTCGAAAGCGCGCCTTTGACAACATAATGCCTAAGTGAAAAGAGAAATAACTAGTTATAACAACACAGATCTTTTCATATGTCATCTGCATCATTAACATTTTTTTCATTGCAATTTGAACAAAATCTTTTTATGAGCAGCAATCTAGTTCTTAATCCTCTGCTTTACTTTTTTGAGTGCTGGAAAGGTTTCTGATGCTAACAATATCTTGAGGTTCTTAGAGAAAGTGTCATGAAGCATGTTATAGTCCTCTTTGTTCTCTGCAATTTCAAGGAATAGTCCAACACAATTCTTAACAAAATTCTTGAAAATAGCCTTCAAGATCCAGTTCTGCTACAACATGTTCTGGATATGTTAAGAGGAAGTTCTTCTACAGTGTCTTTCAGAAAGCTTAGATATTCAGGCATTAACTCATAAACGTAACATTTTAAAATAATCAGACGATTGGAATACGTAGAAATTTGTTTTTGAGACACTTGGAGTAAATAATTCATGACTATAATATGCATTCATTAAAACTATAATTGTGTAAGTCATATTAAGCAGCAAGAAATAGATCACATATGGGTAATTATCGCGGTAACAATGTAGTCTTCACGCTTTGATGATTATTAACACATTAGATCGTGACGATGGAGAATTTAATTAGGTCTATGAGTACATATAGTTTGGATAATATTTCAGATTATTGGCCCCTAATTTCTTTGAGAATTTGCATTTTAATAGTCATTTTAATCTTATTGTTTAAGAATACAGGCAAGCAGCAAAAGAAAATCAACATATCAAGCTAAGTTGACAATGCCTCATCATATTTGTAGCTAGCAAGCGTATTCGACAAATTATATTTCATCAGGTACTATAAAAAATATTTTCCTTGTCTCCATTGTAAATAGCTACATAAGCTGGCATAATAAGTCGTATAGAGTAGAAAATGCAATACACAGAATCAATGGCGATGTCTCAAATTTACTTCCTTGTCTTTCTTTTCTGGTTCCCATTACGAGCACCTTCTTTGGTAACTGTTCTTTCACTTCATGAAGTTTAGTTTTGCGCCTTTAATTTGTTTTCTTTTTCTAAAGTGAATGTTTATGAATGTTGTTTGACATGTTTAATTGATTTGTTGATTTGTGTACATCGTCTTCTTGCTCTATTTTCAATACTTTTCTCTATACAGCTATTGGGCAAGGTGGTGTTGTTTCCTGCACATGTAATTTTAGAAGCATCAGTTGCTTCACAGAGGAACCATTAGCCAACTAAACTTCTTTACACTACTGAACAATTTCTTCTTTCTCTATTTTCACACATTTCTCTGCATAACTGTCGGGCATATTGTTGTTGTTGTTTGTTGCACTTGTGATCCAAAAAACATCATATGCTTAATCGAAGAATCATAAGTTAACTAGACTTCTTGTCATTCCTTCACATCCTCTTATTGCTCTATTTTCACACACTTCTATGCACAACTGTGCGTAACAAGACTTCCTCTGTTTTTTATTTTATTGCATTAGAATAGCTAATGAGTAAATGAATATGAACCCCCCTTGATGAGTGTTGGCTAGCATATGTTGTCTTCTACTTGTAGAGTATTTCAGTTGGAATTTTTACATATCTCAACTTTGTAAGCTCTTCTGATCATCAGATACCAATGTACTCGTCCATCAGGTGTCCTACATATCTACTCACTACAATCATTTCTCTCGCTCAATACTCTATATATGTTGTATAAAATGATCAAGGTGTTTTCTCCAATTATTTGTGATCCCAAAACTAATAAAAACTAATTATGTCGCCATACCATTTGTATAGCTCTAAACATAGAAAACATGTAACACATGAAGCTTATTTACCGAGGCTTTCGTAAGCTTGGGTACAACTTAAGTAGCAAAGTATAAAAGTACCACCATAACTGATATCAAGCTTTAGTCAACTTTTTAGAACATCTTAAGCTACTGTCTACACAACTCCAGTAGACTGTTATGTGATCACAACCCTGCATAAAGATTGCTCGTTATGTTAAATCTTTATAATTTCTTAATAGTGTGTATTTGAGTATTCTCAATTCTTTCAATCCAAGTCCTCTGAATATTGTTTGAGTGCCCTACTACCTGCATTTTTCATTTAAATTCATTTTTAAGTTGAAGTGAACTTCTCCCAACTACCTCACTTTTCTCGAATATTTTTTTTGAATTACATTGTAGTCATCACCTCTTCCTTAAGATACCAGAGGACTCACAAAACCACTATTAAACTTTTGAAAATTTAGATTTTCCTTGCCCCTTTTATTTAGTTAGTTCCTGTTGATTGTATGTTCGTTTTTGCCTTCCTACTGACTTAACCATCATTGCCTCATAAAAATTGGCAATGAAGAATTTTCAGCAACATCACCATCATCTGTAGAAAATAGTTTATGCTTCAATTAGCTATCAATGCATCTTTAACCACTTGGAATGTACCAGCAGCTGGTTTGAACTCTATTGTGATAGCTAAATCAAATTACTTCCTTGTAACACCTCTATTTTGAGATAGTCTCGATCCCATTATTGACCTCACCAAAATATGTTGAACTATTTTTGCAAGTAATCAATAATCGTGAAGCTTATGAAAACTTCCTGAAACATTCTAATAGAAGTTGCACATACCTCACCTTTGTAGAAGAGGAAAAAGTCATCAGTAAAACAAGTCTAAGTGACATATGTAGACATGTTTCTGGAAAGTTGGAATTTTGAATTTGTAGTTTCAAGTGCATTTTCTGTTAGTTCTTCGTATCGCGGTTCCAAACGATTGCACTCTTGGACTTCAATATGAAGAATCCATCAAATGTTTTGGTTGATGCATCAAAAAGTTTTTCTAATAATTTTCTTATGTTATTGTAGCTTGTTGCTGTTTCTGGAGAATTGATGAATAGTACACTTTTGCGGTAAGCGCTTTAACTATTTCTAGTGTAAGTTTACATACATTATTATATACTAATAGTTACTTATC
Source organism: Solanum tuberosum (assembly GCF_000226075.1). Classification (NCBI taxonomy): domain Eukaryota; kingdom Viridiplantae; phylum Streptophyta; class Magnoliopsida; order Solanales; family Solanaceae; genus Solanum; species Solanum tuberosum. The sequence continues at coordinate 1,684,853 of NW_006238979.1, read as the reverse complement.
ATCTTTGTAAAATCTTGTTCTTGTAGATTTTGTAGATTGAAGTTACAAGTCAAGATTAAAGTTTAGAAGATGCACATGCTCATTATTATTTTTCTAAGATCGTTATGTAAAACTTAACAAACTCTAGCTTGGGATGTTAGTTGATTAAGTATTTCACTGAGCAAATATTGAAACTATATCAATCATCCTTTTGTATGGAATTTTTTGTTAGTTGAAATTATATACTCACTAATGAAATTTATTCATTTTATGATATGAAGCTGATGTACCATTGGCGGTACATTAGACACAAGAATATTGTTTCATTACTAAGGTTAATGTAGGACTAGTTAATTTCTCTTTTTAAATGTTAATCAAGGACAAATTAGTTTCTTGTCTCTAAAAGTTATTCCAGGACGAGCTAGTTGTTTGTCGGAATAGAGTATTTTTGGACCAGTAACTTACTCATCATAAAATAGGTTTAACGGTCGCAAATATCTATTTTTAAATATGAAAATTTCCTATTTAGGATGGTATTTATGGTCTCTAAAAGTACACTAGCGACTGTATAAGTTGTCGTCTCTAATAACATTTGGTGACCAGCTATAACGACCCGTCCCAATTAATCTTTAGCGAACAAGCCTTTTAGGACGAGTGGCGACCAACATTGGCCCGTCGTAAAAGGCCCATTTGCGACAAGATCTGGACATTTAGGGACGAGATTTCCCTTTCTTATAGGCAGTTTTTCTTGTAGTGCATGATCAAAGAATGGAAAAGCGAGAATTTGTGATGGGTGATCTGGTGCTTCTATTCAACTCTAGGTTGCGCTTGTTTCCATGCAAACTCAAGTCCAAATGAAGATGAAGAGGTATCATGATCAAAGAATGGAAAAACGAGAATTTGTGGTGGGTGATCTAGTGCTTCTATTCAACTCTAGGTTGCACTTGTTTCAGGGCAAACTCAAGTCCAAATAGACCGGGCCATTTTTGCTCACAAAAGTGCTCCCACATGGAGCGGTTGAGCTTGAGAATAGTGAAAGAACAAGGTTCATGGTTAACGGGCAAAGGATCAAGATCTATCTGGGAAACACAGAAAGTGTGCAAGAAGTTGTTGAGGCCTACTATCTTGATGAACTCTGAGTAATCAAGAGGCCTGCCTCGTGCTGCGACGTTAAATCAAACGTTGCTTGGGAGGCAACACAAGATGTAAAATCTAGCAAACAATAGGTTTTTGTTTTTCATTTATTAGTTTTTTTGCTTAGTTGCTTCTCTGTACTCATTTAGATAGTTGTTTTATTTTTGTTTAGTGTTGGCTAGATATAGCATAGAGTACGTGTCTAACAAGTGTCCAGAAAATGTAAAAAGAAAGGCCTAATGGGTGCTACATGTGCAGGGACGAAAAGAAAAATCTGCAGAAAAAGGTCTGGTGCAGAGGTCTACGGACCCCATCGATGGTCCGTGGTTCATTCAACGGACCGTGAATGGTGTTCGTAGATCCTAGGTAAGGTCCCAAAAAATTTTTAAAAGTGCAAGTGTGATCTACGGTCCTCATCTACAGACCGTAGATCGACCCACGAACCGTAGACGGGGTCTCGTGGATCCAAACCCTAGTCTGCCTGACCCGACCCGGACATCTTTAAAATAAACCCCATCTTTTTCAAATCATTCCCACTTCCCTCATTTTTACTCCCAAACCGTTTCTACACCCCTCTAACTACCCCAATCACTCCATATTACCAAAAATCCACCATCAATCACCCCATATTCATCCTCCCATTTCACAAAGCACTCTCTCCTCCCCCAACTCTATCCCATTTCCCATTTTCAAAGGTTTGGTGTCCGGGTTCGGTGCGAAAGGTGAGCAAAAGGTTATTGGAAGTCTCGAGTCATCACACAATCACCTCATTCCCATTGCTTGTAAGGTAATAGACTTACCTTTCGCTTTGAATTTTGATTCAGTGATTGATTAGAGAAAGTCCGAAATTGGGTTTTGACCTTGGGTAGTTGATTGTATGTAAATGCATGCTAAACTAGAACTACAAACACCCTTGGGACGATAGATAGTGATTGTGCGTCTTTATAATGTATAAAACCAGTGTAATGAGAGTCTAAATGCAAGTTTCGACTTAGGGTTCCTATTTTTTGTGCAATTCCTGTGAATTTAGTAATCAGAACCCTTAGGATGATGAACTAGCATATTTTTTGTTGAAATGCATGATTAGATTAGATGATATTGTTGAAATTGGTCAAATTTGGGGTCAACTTGAAGGATGCCTGAAACTTGGCACAGATCGCATCTACGAAACCCATTCTATGGACCGTAGGTCAATCTATAGACCGTAGATCAGGTTTGTGGTTGGTGGCACATGAGAATTTCACCAAGGATGGAACCACGGAAGTGGACTACGGTTCGTAGATCAATCTACGGACCGTTCTGCACATCTGTGGTTCCCATCAAAGACCAAATTTTTGAGTGTGTTATGATTTTATTTTGGTACTAATTGCACATCCACAGGTACCATGGCGCCTAAGAAGCAAGTGACCTACTCCAAAAGGGGGAAATCAAAATCCGTGCAGCCTACTTTTAGGCTGATTGATGAAGACACGGACACAGAAAAGGATCCAGCATATGTTCCACCTGCCACGAGGACATCCTCTACTGCACCTCGGGGTACTCGGAATACATCCCGGCAGGTGGTCACCGACATAGTCACTGTCTCAAGTCTGATCAGGAGAACACACTGATCGGGTCACCGGCTGGTTCTGCTTTCGATTCTGAGGCTGGTTCTACTTCCGGATCAGAGTCTGCCTCTGCTTCCAACTCTGAGCTCGCCCATGCTTTTGGCTCTAGTTCTAGATCCGCCACAGGCTCAGGGTCACATGACAAAGCTGCCTCGTCTGATGAGGCCAATAGTTCGGGAGAAGTCCCGGTGCCACGAAGCTATGACCCTGATCCGGTGGCTGGGGAGCCAAACAGATGGTGTGTTGAGGGGCAATGGCAAATCAATCGGGATGCCAGAATGCTGAATGAGAAAGAGAAAATGGCTCGGCTTATTACTAAAGAGCCCAGAGTCCTCACGGGGAGCTTACACACTATTCCCGACTTCCACCGGCTTTCTCAGCTACACAAGTACGATTGGATGGCTGGAGACCCCGGGAATTATAGCGAGGAGATTGTGCGGGAGTTCTATGACTCCTTTGCTGCTACTCTCCGAGGTTCGATTGACAGGCGGTCCAAGCCCACAGCCCAGGACCCTATCACTTCTACTATGGTCCGAGGTTTTCCAGTGGACATATCACATACCACCATCAGCCGATTCCTCTATGGCCCTGGTCTCGATCACAGTTGGGCACTCAATACGACCGAATTTGATTACAGATGGGATGTTGTGAGGAGTGAAGCCTTCACGCGTAATGCCGAACAGAGGGAGGTTGTCTTACTGTGGTTGGCAAGGCACATAGCTGCATATGGAAAGCGTGTGGAGTGGGTTAGCTCACCACGCTTGTGTATTCAGAAGGCCACCTTGAATTTGGTGGCCATGTTTTTTTGGTTGCTGGTGCGGAACTGGGTGACGCCCACAAAGGATGACAATACACTTACATGGGATAGAGCAGTAATGGTGGCAGCATTAGTAGCGGGGTTCGAAATCGACTTTTTCTGCATGCTACTTGTAGAGATTCATGAGAGGGCGTTCAAGACCTCCACTACTTACCCTTTTTCGTGCCTCATTTTTCAACTATGTAGGGATTCTAGTGTGCCGATAGGGCATTGTGACAAATTGATACAGGCAATGGGGACCCTAGATATTGGCCTGATTCGGGATGAGGCAAATGTGGCAGCACCTCATAAAGGGTCGCGGATCGATGTGCCATTGGGTACTGATTTAGTAGATATTGTGGAGCAGATGAAGGGTGATGAGCCTGCCCCTCCAGCCCACACTGATGATTCCCAAGCCTCCTCTTCTCAGGCCGCTAGTCAGGCCCCCAGCTCATCTAGATCTACCCCGCCTCCTGGAGCCTCTGTTGTGCCGTTAGCTCGAGTTTAGAAATTGGTGGCGCAGATGGCCACATTTCTTCCCCATGTGAAGCAATGGATGCAGAAGTCCATTGTAGATTTCGAGGCTAGGATGGAGAAGATGATGGAAACCATGATGGATCAGAAGGTTCAGGCCGTTCATAAGTGCCTGGATGCTTTCACATTAAGAGTACTCGCACTGCCACCCCAGTCACAGATTTTTCCTCTATTCGGACTGAGTTGGACAGTCTCCGGGCGGATATTGATTCCATCCTTGCTGCGCCCACAGATGAGCCAAAGTCTGCACCCACTGCATTGGCTGATGATACCGTACTCGATGCTCTATTCAGAGAAGATACAGATGCACAGCCCGAGCCCACCTGTGCTCGTGGGAAGAGGCATCGCTCCAGCCAAAATTCTGACACTACTGAGGAGGCCCGTGCAAAGAAGCGAGAGCGCCAGCGGACTGAACAGGCTCGAAAAGCCTCTATTATAGATGAGGAATTGCGCCAGCAAAAAGTTCGTGAGAGTGCGTATGGGACTTCAACTTCTGTGCCCATTGTCAAGGTTTCGACTGTTGAGAGTCATGATGTGAGCACCACTGATGGTGCGGTTAGAATGATTGATAGCATTACTAAGGGTACTGTGATTGTTGACGTGGGAACTACGGAGGGTGGGCCCAATGCTACTATAGCGGGCTCTAGGAAATCGAACCCACCCGCTTGTTGATAGTTCATCGGTGCTATGCGCCACAGGTTTGCTTCACCCAAATCCATTACTTTTTACTACTTCTTGTGTGCATTGGGGACAATTGCACCTAATTTTTGTTGGGGTGGGGTAAATGGATTGTGAGTGATAGGGTGAAGTCTTAGTAACCCAACTCATAATCCTCTCTTGCGATTTTCTTGCCTGTGTTCTTTTCCCCCAAGAGACTTCTTAATTTCTGTTGAACCGAAATGTGTTAGGATTGTATGTGTAGAAGCATGAGAAAGAATGAAGCATGATGGCAAATTTTTGAAAGAAATGATACCCGTCCAAAAAAATTTGTGGTATGTGCTAAAATTTGTAGACTAGAATGAGTTGAATGTGTTGGCTCTGAGTATGACATGATAATGAACAAACTTGATGGCATGACTTAAGCTAAAACTTGAACTGGGTAATCTGATAATCTGATAATGAAACTATGTGCCAAAAGTGTGTGATAATAGTTGATTGTTCAAACAGTTTTTTGCCAATCTAGAACTTTCCCGGTTAGTCCTGCTAAGACAATCTACTCTAGAGGCTAGGAAGTGATCATAGGCCCTTGTTATGATAAATCCATAAATTGCCTAAAAGAAGAATCCAACCAAATGAAATAAATACTCCCTTTGATCCAAATGCTTTGAGCCTAAATTAGACCATTTCTTTCTAAACCCCTAACTCACCTTCCCATAATCTACTATGTTGGCCCCGGTCCCTCCTTGGACATATGCACCTCGAATTAGGCCAAAAACCTAAGTTGGGGGTGGCATCGGGTATTGTGCACCTCAACCAATAGAAAATCCATAAGTTGAGGGTGGCTATGAAAGAGGAAACCGAAAGAAAAATGGGTATGAAAAGAGTTTGATGTTGAAAAAGAGGGGAAAAAAGAGAGAGGGGAAAGGATGTGACTTGTTGAAAGCTAAAGAAAAGAATAAAACGCAAGAAAAAGATGAAAGTGAAAAAAAATAAAGAGCTAAAAAGTCTAAAGTCACATCCATGGTTGAAGAGAATCAAGGGAAAGAAGGTAAAATGGTAGGATGTCAAGAGTAGGGTAAAAAGAGGTAGAAAGCCTAATGTAATGTCAAGGAGGGCAGAAAGTCACTACAACGTACCTAAAAGTACCACACCTGACCCTGAGCCTACGTTACAAGCAAAGAAAGTCCTATAGTGATCCTAGAACCTAGTTTGTAGAGTCTAAGTAGTGAAAATAAGGGAAAGGCTATGGTATTGAGCACTAACTGTACTTGAAATTACTTTTGAGTGTGAGTTTTTGAATAAATCCTTGTACTCAAAATCAAATTTATTGTGTGAAAAAGGGATTTTGTTTGAAGTAAGGGCACTAGTTACATTGTCGGAAAATTGGTACCTTGATGATGGTAAAACAATGTATGTTGTGTGTTGGTGGGTCAGTCTTTGTTACGTTTGGATCCGCACGAGTTAGCTTGTTGAGTCTGAGAAAAAAGATTTGCACTCGAGAAGAGAGTCGAGGTAGAGAGCCATGTGATTTCTTGTGCGTGAAATGCTTGCTTATATACAAAGTGTCGTTTAGAGTATTAGTAGTCGCTTGAGGACAAACAACCAATTTAAGTTGAGGGTGTTGATATACCGTGAGATTACGGTATTTTTGATACATTTCACTTAAGAGTTGTGTGTGTCTAGGGCCATTTTGTATTGGTTTTTATGTATTTTTCTCACTGTTTGTAGGAAATATGTTCAGATGTGGAAACTGAGAGACGCAGCTGAAGGATGTGCAGAAAAGGGAATACACGGAAGTGATCCACGGATGGTAGGTCCATTCACACTCCGTAGATGGGTGTCATAGATAGGAAGGCAGGACTTGAAGGAAAATCAGGGAATTCTTGACAAAGTGTGGAACCACGGTTACAATCGACGGACCGTAGATTGATCTAAGGACCGTACTGCTGATCCGTCAAATGGTTCAGAGAGGGGTTCCAGTACCTAATTTGAAGATTCTAAGTATGGAGCTACGGAGGAGGATCCATGGACCGTAGATTGATCTACGGTCTGTACTGGTGCTCCGTCGTTTGATTCAGAGATTTCAAGATTTTGAAGTTAGAAATTTTCCCAAGTCCTGAGTCACGGAAGGGACCTACGGACCGTAGATCAATCCATGATCCATAGGTCAGTATCGTCGATCGAAACCGCGTCCTGGAACATTATTTCCTTATTTCGTTTTCTTTTTAGTTAGGACTTATTTTTTCATATATAGGACATGTAAACCTCATTTTTGGGGGTTAGACTTTATTTATTTGAGTTCTAGTTTTTGGCTTGGGAGATTAACTTGCAACTTTAGCAATTCTTAATTTCCTAAGCACGTTTTGGTGATTTTGACTCTGAAATTCAAGTTGAAATTTTGGGATTATTCTACTCTACTACGTAAGTTCATGATTTATTCTTCAAACATTATGAGTTGTGTTCTTGCTAATATGGGCAACTAAATCCACAACTAGGGTTGTGGGAACCATGAACGATTTCCGAATAGTATTTTGCATGCATTGATAATTCTTTCGTCTAGAAGTCTTTTTAATGGTACGAAACGTTAGAACTCGCCTTGTTGCTACTTGCCGGACCAAGGAGGTAGTTAATAAGAAAAGAATTATCAACATAGATTTAGTGTGATACTATCTAATAGAATTAATGTCGATTGGTGCAAGGGTGAAACTAAGCCATACATCGATGTGACGTCTAATATGAGGTAATGGTAAGGGTTAGTAAATTATACACACGTAGCCGGACCAAGGTGCGGTGTGAAATTCTCTAGATGCCGGACCAAGCATTTAGAGATATATAACTTATCGCTTTGCATGTAATACACTAGGAAGGGATTGCTATTACTAGGATTACGGAGTTATGAGCTTATGGGAAACACGTATTCCCTAATTTCTTTCTCAATTTGATAACAACAAAAGTTTGAATCTTGCTTACTAATTACTTTCATTATTTCCAAAATTTGTTACACAAATCCCCCCCCCTTTTACTTATTTGTCTCGAAAATACATTGGTTAAACGAATATAATCGTTATTGAACTTAAGTATAAACCATATTCCTAGCGGGATCGACCCTAACCTACAAATTGGGTTCTTTACGTGATAACGATCGCTTATGCTTCTGAAAAAGAGGTGTAATTTGAGCATATCACGTTTCTTCCCCCGAGAACTGAAAGAGGCCAAGGTACGAGAGTTTCTCACCCTTAAGTAAGATTCACTAAGTGTTCATGAGTATAGCTTGAAGTTCACCCAACTTTCCCGATATGCTTCAGAGATGGTTGTGAATATGAGAAGCAGGACGAGTCTTTTTGTTGTTGGGTTATCCCGTCTATCAAGCAAAGAGGGCAAGGAATCCATGCTAATTAGGGACATGGATATAGCAAGGTTGATGGTCTATGTGCAGCAGCTTAAGAAAGAGAAGTTGAGGGATACGGATGAGTTTATAAACAAGAAAGTGAATATAGGGAATGACTCCGGGCAGCCACGAAATAATGTGAACCGATCTTCTTTCCAACAAAAGCAAACGGGACCTGCTCCATCATCTGCTAGTGTACTTGCACCTAGAAACAAAGGTGAGTACAATAGTCAGAATTCATAGCACTTTAGAGCTAGACCAGTAGAGTCTCAGGGTAGTGTGGCACAAGGAGGTAACTAGGCTCTTGCATGTGCTAAGTGTGGTAGGACTAGGTAGTGTCGCGATGGCTTCACAGATTGTTTCAACTGTGGACAAGAGGGTCACTTCATGAAAGAGTGCCCTAAGAACCGGCAAGGTAATAGAAATCAGGGCAATAGAGCCCAATCTTCATTAGTTTCTCCATAAGACAGGGCTGCACCTAGAAGAGCTACTTCCGGTACTGGCGGAGGAGCAAACCGCCTTTTTGCGATCACTAGTCGTCAAGAGCAAGAGAATTCTCCATATGTTGTCACTGGTATGATCAAAGTCTTTAATATTGATGTTTATGCTTTGTTAGACCCAGGAGCAAGTTTATATTTTGTGACTCCTTATGTTGCAAATAATTTTGATTTTCTTCCTGAGAAACTTTGTGACCCTTTTGTGTTTCTACACCTGTTGGGGAGTCTATTCTAGCTGAGCGAGTATATCGTGATTGCATCATTTCCATCAATCACAAGAACACAATGGCTTATTTACTTGAGTTAGACATGGTAGATTTTGATGTCATTCTAGGTATGGACTGGCTTCATGCCTGTTATGCCTCCATTGATTGTAGGACTCGAGTTGTTAGGTTCTAAATTCCTAATGATCCAGTTATAGAGTGGAGTAGCAGTTCGGCAGTGCCTAAGGGTCATTTCATTTCGTACCTTAAGGCGATAAAGTTTGTTTCTGTAACGACTCGGAAAATGATAGAATGAACTTGAGCCTTGACGTTTGGGTTAGTGGGAGCTTAGGTTGATGTTTATGCTGTTTTAGAACCGAGACCCTCAAAACAGTCCCCTAAAAACAGTTTTTAGTTTTAAGTTAGGAGTGAGGGTCAACTTTAAATGGTCATATCTTTTAGCTCAAAATGAATTAGGTCGACCATTACCTATCCAATTAAAGGTATCTGAGTCCTCTTTCCAACGCCTCCGAGTTTTCCCTTTTCCGATCTCGGAGTAAAAAGTTATGCCCAAAATAGTGAAGCACTGTCAGCAAGGACGAGCTTAGACGGGTTTAGTGGAAACTTTTAAATGGGTCCTTATTTCTTTTC
>NW_006238979.1:1665664-1674680 GCF_000226075.1 Solanum tuberosum | reverse complement strand
TCTTATGATTTTCTACATCTATCTATGATGGATTGGTGATGTATGGATGAATTGAAAGTTGTGGCCTTATGGGCAAGTTATGGAGGAATTCTCTTGTGGTAAGTAAAATGGTTGGGACTTGAGTGTTGTTGATTATGGCTTTGGAGGATGGTAAATTGGCTTAATCTCATATTATGGATAAAATTGTTCTTGCTTGGTTTGATCCACTTATGGTGGAGGTGTTTAATTATGGAATGTATTGTGACCATGGCCTTAAAGGCAAGACATGAGGAGCTAATGTTGACTTAGAATTGTTTACTTGTTTGTTACATTGTGACCATGGCCTTGAAGGCATAGTATGAGAAATTGAAGTGTTATCATGACATTGTATGAATGAGAGTTCAATGAAGATAATGTGATCATGTTATGAATGTAAATGTGTTACTATTGAAAGATTATTTCTCAATTTGACACTCATGAATGTTGATGATAGAATATGAAGGATTCTTCAATGTAAAATGAACCTTGGATCGGTAGGCTAATGGCACCCTTCCATTAATGATAAGTAATGAACCTTGGATTCGGTAGGCCTATGGCACCTTTCCATAAAGGTTAATGATGAGACTTGAATCGGTAGGCCCATGGCACCCTTTCAAGAGGAGTTAATGAGCTTTCCTAAATGTACCTTGAATCGGTAGGCTTATGGCACCCTTTCATGTGTGATGATGTCAAAGTAATGAACTATTCTATGGGAATGTAGGCTAAGCACCGAGCGGATTTGGTTAGATGGAAACTCCCCCGACAGTTAGGCATGAGTTTCAATGATCGTCTACCTTATCCCATAAACTATGTGCCCGCATAGGAAGCTAGTGGATCCATTAAGCTATATATACCGGTCTTCCTTAGGCAAGTAGACCACCTCTTTTCGGTGTGGGGACTCATGACACCGGATTCCATGACAAGCTCTCATGGTCTATGTCGGTTAAATGCTTACTTCCCATCATGTGAGATTTCATTATGGTTTCTTGACAGGTTCTACAAAGTGTAGGTAGTAGTATGGGATGCTACCTATACATTGCACGAGTAGGCTTGGAGAGGGTCATAGTGAGTTTCTCTAAATCCTAATGACTGTGACATGAATGTACCCTAAATGAGGTTATTAAAGAATGTTGGCTCTTAAATGCTTAATATGTTATGCATGTTATACTTGGGTTATATTACGAGTTATTTTCCCTTGTCATGTCTTAATTAATGATATACCTCTTATGTATGAATATTGTGCAAAGGTGAAAGAAAGGAATGATAAGTTACTTTAAGTGACCTAAATGTGGTGCCTTAGTATGGATGGTGGTATGGGACGCCATCCATACATTGCACGAGGTATAACATAAGGGTTTCTTGAGGTAAAGGTTTTCATGTTGATATTGTTTAAAGGTGATATTATGACTTACTTGATGTTTATGCTTGTCTTGTATGTCTTTTATGCAACTGTTCATGATACTTCAAAAAGTGGCATAATGCATGGTTTCTAGCCAAAATGTCCCTTTTAAAGCATGTTTTGCATGGTCATCATACTTAGTACTTAATTGTGCTAATTCCATATTTCTCTATTTTCTACTAGTGTAGGTTCCGGAAAGTGAGCGGGTTCTATAGTAAGCTTGGAACTTGAAGTTCTTCCAAGATCTTGTGGTATGTCCTCATATGTCGAGGACAAGACTTTTCTATTCTAATTTTATGATAAGGTTCTTGTAATAGACTTAATAGACTTGTTTTGATTGTAAAGGGCCGTGTCCCTACTTATGTTTTGTGATTGTGTCTAAGATGGCCATGTGAGACTTAGACTTCCGCTGTGTGTTTTTAAAGTTGTTTTAATGAAGCTTGAATGTTTGGATGTAAATAAGTTTTTAATTCCTCACTATTATCATTATTGAATGCAATGAATGACTATGTGGTTTGTATAAGACCCCTTCGGGGTCGAGTACGCCTTGTTACGACTTGGGGGTGCTCCCAGGTCGTGACAGTTTCAAAGGGGTGTGTCTATCACTTAGTCCGAGTTAATGACTCTAGTGTTGAGATACCTCTTATTCAATCAGTTTCAGTAGTAAAAGAGTTTCCTGAAGTCTTTCCTGATGATCTTCCCGGAGTACCTCGTGAGAGAGAAATAGACTTTGGTATAGACATTCTTCCATATACTTGTCCTATATCTATTCTGCCATATAGAATGGCTCCAGCAGAGTTGAAAGAGCTTAAAGAGCAGTTGAAAGATCTCCTTGATAAGGGTTTTATTCGACTAAGTGTCTCACCTTGGGAGCTCCGGTCTTTTTTGTGAGAAAAAAGGATGGTTCCCCTAGGATGTGTATAGATTACCGTTAGTTGAACAAGGTTACCATCAAGAATAAGTATCCTCTTCCGAGAATCGGTGATCTTTTCGCTCAGTTTCATGGTGCTACCTGTTTCTCTAAGATAGACCTCAGATCAGGCTACCATCAGTTAAGAGTAAGGGATTGTGATACTCCAAAGACAGCATTTAGGACCCGTTATGGTCATTACGAGTTCTTAGTTATGTCCTTTGGTTTGACCAATGCGCATGCAGCATTCATGGACCTTATAAATAGAGTATTCAAACCTTATTTAGATATGTTTGTTGTCGTATTCATTTATGACATACTAATCTATTCGAGGAATGAAGAAGATCATGCTAGTCATCTCATAATAGTGCTCCAAACTTTAAAGGAGAGAGAGTTATATGCCAAGTTCTCTAAGTGTGAGTTTTGGCTTGAGTTTGTGGCATTCTTAGGCCACATTGTGTCTGGAGAGGGAATTAAAGTTGATACCCAGGAAATAGAGGCAGTGCAGTATTGTCCCAGACCCATATCTCCAATTGATATTAGGAGTTTCTTGGGTTTGGCTGGCAATTATAGATGGTTCGTAGAGGGGTTCTCGTCTATTTCATCCCCTCTCACCAAGTTAACTCAGAAAATAGTGAAGTTTCAATAGTCTAAAGCTTGTGAGAAAAGCTTTCAGGAATTGAAAAAGAGGTCGACTACTGCCCAGTATTGACCTTACTAGAAGGTATGCAAGACTTTGTTGTGTATTGTGATGCATTTAGTGTTGGTTTGGGTTGTGTGTTAATGCAAAATGGCAAGGTTATAACTTATGCCTCCAGACAGTTGAAAGTTCATGAGAGGAACTACCCAACCCATGATCTAGAGTTGGCTGCCGTAGTATTTGCTTTGAAAATATCGCGTCATTATCTTTATGGTGTTCATGTGGATATGTTCACCGATCACAAGAGTCTTTAGTATGTGTTTACTCAGAAAGAGCTTAATCCCAGACAAAGGAGGTGGTTAGAATTACTCAAGGATTATGACATGAGTATTTTTTTTCACCCAGGTAAGGCTAATGTTGTTGTTGATGCCTTGAGCAGGTTATCTATGGGTAGTACCACCCATTTTGAGGAAGATAAGAAAGATCTAGCAAAAGATGTGCACCGACTTTCCTGATTGGGAGTTCAACTAATGGATTCCACAGAAAGAGGAGTAGTGGTGATGAATGGGGCTGAATCATCCTTAGTGTCTGAAGTAAAAGAGAAATAAGGCCAAGACCCTATTTTTCTTGAATTGAAGGCAAATGTTCATAAGAAAAAAGTATTGGCTTTTGAACAAGGGGGAGATGGAGTATTGAGGTATCAAGGTAGGTTGTGTGTACCAAGGGTGGATGAACTCCAGAAAGATCATGGAGGAAGCTCATAGCTCCAGCTATTCCATTCATTCGGGTTCCACAATGATGTATCAGAATTTGAGAGAGGTTTATTGGTGGAGTAGTATGAAGAAGGGCATTGCAGAGTTTGTTGCTAAGTGCTCGAATTGCCAACAAGTTAAAGTAGAGCATCAAAGGCCCGGTGGTATGGTTCAGAATATAGGATTTCTGGAATGGAAGTGGGAGATGATCAATATGGACTTCATCACAGATTTACCATGGTCTCGCAGGCAACGTGATTCTATTTGGGTGATTGTTGATAGAATGATAAAATCAGCCCACTTTTTGCCGGTTAAGACTACCCATACAGCAGAGGATTATGCTAAGTTGTATATTCAAGAGGTAGTTAGACTTCATAGGGTTCCAGTTTCGATTATTTCAGATAGAGGTGCCCAATTTACTGCACATTTCTGGAAATCTTTTTCAGAAAGGTTTGGGTTCAAAAGTAAACTTAAGTACTGCCTTTCATCCTCAGACGGATGGTTAAGTAGAGCGCACTATTCAGACTTTAGAGGATATGTTGAGGGCTTGTGTGATTGATTTCAAAGGTAATTGGGATGATCACGTACCTCTTATTGAATTTGCTTACAACAATAGTTACCACCCTAGCATCCAAATGGCTCCTTATGAAGCTCTTTATGGGAGAAGATCCAGATCTCCTATTAGATGGTTTGAAGTTGTTGAAGCTGGATTGATAGGACTAGACTTAGTTCATCAAGCTATGGAGAAAGTGACAGTCATTCAAGAGAGGTTGAAGACAGAGCAGAGTCGTCAGGAATCCTACACTGATGTTAGGAGAAGGGAGTTAGAGTTTGAAGTAGATGATTGGGTATACTTGAAAGTTTCACCCATGAAGGGTGTTATGAGATTTGGTAAGAAGGGGAAGCTTAGTCCCCAGTATATTGGCCTTTACAAAATATCCAAAAGGGTTGGTAATATAGCTTGTGAGTTAGAGCTACCTCAAGAGTTAGCAACGGTTCATCCGGTATTTCATATTTCTATGTTGAAGAAGTGCATGGGAGATCCTTCGCTTATAATACCCACTGAAGATATTGGTATCAAGGATAGCTTATCCTATGAGGAGATTCTGGTTCGGATTCTAGATCGTCAAGTTTGCAAGTTGAGGACTAAGGAAGTAGAATCAGTCAAAGTCCTTTAGAGGAACCAATTTGGTGAAGAAGCTACTTGGGAAGCTGAGGAGGATATGAATAATATATATCCACATCTCTTTGAGCCCGGAGAAATTCCAGACCAAAGTACTAATTCTCTTCTTAGTACTCTTTAATTTATATACTTGATGTGTTAGATTTGCTTGTTGAGTGTTTGAACTGAAGGATAGTTGTTACACCCTTAGCCTAGTAAGATTTATATCATTCGAGTACAAATGTTCCAAAGGGGGATATATTGTAACACCTCGCTATTTGGAAGAACTAGAAAAAGCTAGAATTGGAAATAGTCATTTTTGGAAAGAATGAAAAATCTGGAAATTGGTTAAGTTTGAGTTTTAGTCAACTTCAAATGACCATAACTCCTAGATTAGAATGAGTTAAATGTTCTTATAGATACCGTAATAATCTTTCCAACGCCTCCAAGTTTGTGCAATTCCGAGTTTGTATGAGTGTAATACGCCCATTTGAAGTTGGGTTGTTCAAAAAAGGAAAGTCTAATCCGGATTTTAGAAGGGCTTTATGGTCTTTTCCATACCCTATTAAATTAATTTCATTTTTTGGTAATTAGTTGGGGTCTAAACTAAACTTGGTCAGTTTACGCTTTTGCAAAAGAGTTAGGGTTTTGAGAGAAGAGAAAAGAAGAGGAGAAAAGAGGAGAAGAAGCAACGATTC
Organism: Solanum tuberosum; assembly: GCF_000226075.1. NCBI lineage: Eukaryota > Viridiplantae > Streptophyta > Magnoliopsida > Solanales > Solanaceae > Solanum > Solanum tuberosum. The sequence goes on along the minus strand of NW_006238979.1, from coordinate 1,669,101 downwards.
ATCGATTTCTTGGAGAATTGCGTGTGGATTTCACCAAGGGATAATCCCTACGAGGTATGTGAGATCACATAGCGTTGGGTTAGTTCACCCACGCGCCAATCATGATTCAATTCAGCGAAGTTGTATTGTTTTGAAAGCAAATCTCATGAGTTCTTGATGATAATTCGTTTGAAATCTTGTGGGTTCTTGTTGTTGAATTTTCTTGAGTTTGATCCATGATTTAGATGTGTTTCTGAGTTGAATCTTACATATATTGATGGTATAGTTGACTCTAAGTTTTTGGGGGAAAGAACCAAGTTGAAATTGGGGTTTAGAGTTGAAAAACGAAGAGGAAAAGTCAAATTTCACCTGGGTAGGGGCCTGGGGAGCCGCCCCAGCCAGAGCGCCCCAAAAGAGACTCTGAAGTTTGACCTCTGGGGCGCCGCTCCATCCAGAGTGCCCCAAGTCACTCCCTTAAATTCAAGGGTTGGCGCCCCACGCCTCTCAAGGCGCCAAGGACACCAGTTCTTCCACCTTTTCCCCCATCTTTCCATACTAGTTCCTTAACAATGTACCTCTATTTTCTAGTCGATTTCTATACTCTAAGGTACGTCTAAACATCATGAAATCATCCATAAACATAAGATCATGAACCTTGAATCCATAATTCAATTTAAGGAAAGTTAAGAGTCAAGTTAAGAGGTTAAGAGTTAAGTCAAGAGAAGTTCAAAGAGTTTTCCAAAAGTCTTTCACAAACGTTTTAACTTTGTTTTAAGACTTAATCTTTGAGTTGAGTAAAGAGTAAGAGTAAAGTTCATTTCTTCAAAGATTTTACGGGAACTAAGTATTCCCAAGAGTTAAAATGTTTTCACATTTGAGCATGAAAGGAAACACAAATTTCCAAGAGATCTTTTAAGCTAAGTTTTAAGTAATTATCTCAAACCAAAGAAAGAGTTTTGTTTTATAAACATATGAGATGAGTATATTTTGGGAGTAGTATTAAGCACCGATATGGGGACGCGAGTTCATAATAACTCAAGTCTCCATAAATCATGTAGCCATCATGGGTAGAAAAGGATCCTACTTTTTAGATGATTCCTTAGTGCTTTTTAGAATATATTAGTGGATCCACTTAGTTAAGACGTTTTATATGACGGCAAAGTATAGGACAGTTCTGGTAGCATAGGCAAGACGGTGTATCATCACTTAGGCTCATAGTGGTGGTTGTCGGTTAGAGAAACTCCCATAGTATTATATTACTTTACATGTAAACTGGGTTGTGATTGCATTTCTTTAACAAATTGAGTTGCTACCTCCTGTTTTAAATGCTTTGTATAACTGCACCATTATTGTTGTTTACTTTGCATTTGAGTTAAGTTATTCATGAGTTGAGTAAAGCCTAGGTAAGTGTTCTTTTCAGATTCCTTTCAAGATTATGTCTTGTTTAGTATCCACCTCGCATACTCGTACATTCAATGTACTGATGCCATTTGGCTTGCATCATTTTATGATGCAGACACATGTAACCAGGATCAACATGCAGTGCCTCGTTTATCCAGTTGAGTACCCAGAGTTAGTTGGTGAGCCTCTTTGATTTCTGGAGGACTCCTTATCATTTGATTTAGTACTTTAGTTGTTAGGATGATCGGGGGTCTTGTCCTGACATCCCTCTCTGTTTTAGAGGCTTCATAGACTAGTAGTTATAGTTCTTTATTCATTCCATTTTCAGTTGTATACGTTAAGACTTGAGTTGCCAGTTTGGCTAAATTATTATCTTTTAAGTTATTGCATGAGTTATATTTGAGACTATTTCTTATGTTTAAGTCTTTCGCTGAGTAAGTAAGTCAGGCCAAGAGTTTGCTTGGGGTGAGCAATGGTTCTCGAGTGTCAGTCCCGCCCAGGGTGTAGGCTCAGGGCGTGACAGTTGTAGCTCCCCATTTAGATAGTATGGAATTGACAGGTATTGCATCACACTTGGGGAACAGGTCTTCCCTGACCATTGATGAACAAAAGATGTTTGGGAGGTTCAGACTAATGAATCCCCCGACTTATACTGGTGACTAACTGAGGATGCATATGAATTTATAGTTAATTTTCATAAGATTTTGCATAATCTTGGATTAGTGGAGTCTCATGGAGTTAACTACACAATGTTTCAGATGATTGGCTCTGCCAAGCAGAGGTGGAGGGATTATATTAGTAGGCCAGCTAGATCCCCTCCACAATCATGGACTCAATTTACTCAGGTATTCCTAGCCAAGTTTGTTCCACGCAGTGAGAGGGAGTGCAAGAGGGCCGAGTTTAAGGGTTTTTAACAACATGGTATGTCAATCGCAGAGTATGAGGGTAAATTTCATGCCCTGGCTAAGCATGCTTCGATGATACTTCCCACAGAGGCTGAGAGAGTGGGCAGGTTTGTTGAGGGGCTGATTGTTCTGATTCGTCTGGGAGTTTCTCAAGTTGCTGCTTGTGGTGTTCCATTCCAAAAGGTGGTAGATGCTGCTAAGGAGTTGGAGATGATTCGACGTGAGGGATTTGAGCAGCATGAAGGAAAGAGGACCCGTCATTCAGGTGATTATGGTGGTGCTCTACCTAGGTGTTGAGGTTACTTAGGTAGAGGTTATCACTCTCAGTCTAGCAGACACATTCATGCTGCTATACCAACGTCTAATGCTGGTTACGCTAGGCATAGTTCTTCGAGTTCGGTGCATACTTCACAGGGTTCATCTTCTAGACTTGTAGGTCGTGGAGGACATTCTGGTCATTCAGGTCCCCCTCATCAGCCTACGTCTCGTAGGGGTTGTTTTGAGTGTGGTGATATGGGATACTTTGTGAGAGATTGCCTTACGACAAGACGTGGGGGCTTACATCAGGGTTCTCAGGCTTTGACTTTCAGGGTTGCACAACCTCCAACTAGGAGAGGTGTACAGAGTGGCAGATGTGGTTCTCATTGATACGCTCAAATTACACCTCCCTAAAGAACCATAAGCAATCGTTATCAAGTAAAGAACCCAACTTGTAGGTTGGGGTCGATCCCACGAGGAAAATGGTTTAGACCTTACTTTAACCAACAATTATATTCAATTAGTCAAATTACTTCCAGAAACAAGTAATTAAATGGGGGGGAAATTTGTGAAACAAATTGTAAAAATTCAATAAGTGATCAATACACAAAAGTCAATCTTTGTTGTTATCAAGATGAGAGAATTAACTAGGGTATACGTGTTCCCCACAAGCTCAAAATGCAGTAATCCTAGTAATAACAATCCTTTCCTAGTATATCACATGCAAAGTGGTAAGTTATGTATCACTAAATCCTTGGTCCAGCATCTAGAGAATTTCACCCCGCACCTTGGTCCGACTACGTGTGTATAATTTACTAACCCTTACCTATATCTCATATTAGCCATTATAATCAATGTTTGACTTAATTATTACTTCGTACCAATCGACACTAG
>NW_006238979.1:1656064-1664888 GCF_000226075.1 Solanum tuberosum | reverse complement strand
CATACCTTGCCTGCTGATCTATGGTCATCACCTACGGACCGTCAATGGACCTACGGTCCGTAGATCACTTCCATGAATGCACCTTTTCTGCATTTCTTTCAGCTGTCTTTTTATTTCCGCGCCTGAACATCTTTCCTGCAAAATATGATAAAAACACATAAAAACCAATACAAAAAGGCCCTAGACACACACAACTTGTAAGTGAAATGTATTAGAAATACCGTAAAATCACGGTATATCAACACCCTCAACTTAAATTCGTTGTTTGTCCTCAAGCGACACACTAAGACTCTAAACGACACTTGTATAGAAGCAAGCATTTCAGGCACAAACAATCACATGGCTTTCTACCCCACTCTCTTTGTGGGTACAAAAATTTGTTCTCTTAGACTCGATAAGCTAATTCATTGACAATGATTGACCAACCAACACACAACATACATTGTTTCACTATCACCAAGGTACCAACTCTCCGACAATGTACTAAGTGCCCTTACTTCAAACGAAATCCCTTTTCTTTCGCACAATGACTTATGAATTTGAGTACAAGGATTCATTCAACACTCACACTCAGAAATAACTTCAAATACAGTTAGTGCTCAGTACCATAGGCTGGCCCTTATTTTCACTGCTCTCCAAACTAGATTCTAGGATCATTATAGGACTTTATTCGCTTGTAACATAGGCTCAGCGTCAGGTGTGGTACATTTGGGTACTTCTTAGTGACTTTCTGCCCTCCTTGACATTACACTAGGCTTTCAACCTCTTTTTTCCCTATTTTTGCCATCCTACCATATTACCTTCTTTCCCTTAATTTTCTTCAACCACGGACGTGACTTTAGACTTTGTAGCTCTTTTTACTTTTTATTTATATATTATTTGTTTTTTTAGCTTTCAACAAGTCACATTCTTTCTTCTCTTCTTCAACATCAAACTCTTTTCATACTCATTTTTCTTTTGGTTTTCTCTTTCATAGCCACCCTCAACTTATGGATTTTCCATTGGTTGAGGTGCACAATACCCGATGTCTGGTCAGGGCCAAGATTGAAGTTACTTTTTACACTAGCCACCCTCAACTTAGGCTTTTGGACTATGTCGAGGTGCACATGTCCAAGGAGGGACCGGGGCCAACATAGTCGATTATAGGAAGGTGAGTTCGGAGTTTAGAAAGAAATTTTAATTTTAGGCTCAAAGTATTTGGATCAGAAGGAGCATTTATTTAATTTGGTTGGATCCTTCTTTTAGGCAATTTGTGGACTTATCAAAACAATGGCCTATGATTACTTCCTAACCTCTAGATTGAATTGTCTTAGTAGGACTAACCGGGCAAGTTCTAGTTTTGCACAAAAACTGTTTGAACACTCAACTATTCTCACACACTCTTGGCACATAGCTTCATTATCAGATTATTAGATTACCCAGTTCAAGTTTCATTGAACAATCAACTATTCTCACACACTCTTGGCACATAGTTTCATTATCAGATTATCAGATTACCCAGTTTAAGTTTCAGCTTAAGTCATGCCATCAAGTTGATTCATTATAATGTCATACGCTGAGCCAACACATTCAACTAATCGTAGCCTACAAATTTTAGCACACATCACAAAATCTAACGGGTATCATTATTCAAGGCATCATGCTTCTTTCATAATCATGCTTCTACACATACGATCCTAACACATGCCGGTTCAACAAAAATTAAATAGTCTCTTGGGGAAAAAGAACACAGGAAAGAAAACCCCACGAGAGGATTTATGAGTTGGGTTACTCAGACTTCACCCTATCACTCACAATCCATTTACCCCACCCCCAACAAAAATAGATGTGATTGTCCCCAATGCATACAAAAGCAGTAAAGAAAATGGATTAGGGTGAAGCAAACCTGTGGCGCATAGCGCCGGCAAATCATCAATAAGCGGGTGGGTCCGGTTTCCCGGAGCCCGCTAGAACAATAGTTGGGTCACCCTCAATAGTGCCCACATCATCCATCATAGCACCCTCAGTAGTGCTCACAACGTCCCTCACAATAGGCGGGACCTCGATAAATGGGCTAGAGCTCGATGCCCCTGCAACACTCTCACGCACCCTTCGCTGGTGCAACTCTTCATCTAAAATTGAAGCCTTCCTAGCCGCCTTCTCCTGGCTTCGCTGTATATTTTGGGCATTTTCCTCCTTAGTGCGACTAGAACGGTGCCTCTTACCTTTAGTATGTGTAGGCTCAGGCTCCTCCTCGGCGATCCCACTGAATAAAGCATCCAGTACCGTGTCATCAGCCAACGCAGTAGGTGCAGCCTGAGGCTCAACTGTAGGGGTAGCAATAATAGCATGAACGTCGGCCCGGAGACTGGCTAACTCGGACTGAAAAGAGGATAGATCTATAGTCGGGGCCGGTCGCTCAAGGACTCTCAGTTCAAAGGCATCAAGACGTTTATTAACGGTCTGGACCTTCCGGTCCATCATGCCCTCCATCCTTCGCTCGATTCTGGCCTCGGACTCTGCCATCAACTTTTGCATCCAAGGCTAGATGTGATGTAGCAGTGTAGCCATCTGAGCCTCTAATTTCTGTACTCTGGCCAACGGGACAACAACAGCCCCGAACTGTGCTATGGACCGGAATGAGCTAGGAGCCATACTAGCTGCCTAGAGAAGAGGAGGCTGAGACAGTATCGGTGTGATCTGCTATACTGGGGTCACCGCCCTGTGCCTGCCCCACCATGTCTGCAAGATCAACACCCAAGGGAAGAATCTCAATCTGGGGCTCTCTGCGAGGTGTCGCCACGTTTACCTCATCACGAATGAGGCCTATGTCCAAAGTCCCTGTAGGGTGGATCAACCTATCACAATGCCAGACACTCTAGAGTCCCTGCACATTTGGAAGATCAAACACGGAAAGGGGTAAGTAGTAGAGGTCTTTAATGCCCTCTCGTGAATCTCTGCTAGCAGCATGCAGGCAAAGTAAATCTCCACTCTTGCTACCAATGTTGCAACCATGACCGCTCTGTCCCATGTGAGTTGGTTGCCAGCTTTTGTAGGCGACACCCTGTTACGCACCAAAAGCCAGAAGAACTTGGCCACAAAATTTAATGTGGCCTTTCAAATACCCAACCGTGGAGTGGCGACCCATTCGACACGCTCGCCATCTGCAGCAATGTACTTAGCCAACCATAGTATAACAGCCTATCACTGCTCAGCATTTCTCTGGAAAGTGCCACTCCGCACGATGTCCCATCTGTAATCAAACTCCGCTGTGTTTAGTGACCAAGAGTGACATGTGGTCGGACCATAGAGAAAGCGATTGATGGTGGCAGGTGATATGCCCACCGAACAACCTCGAACCATAGTGGAAGTGAGAGGATCTTGGGCTAGGGGTTTTGACCACTTGGAAATCGAACCAAGGAGAGTGGCAGCATAAGAGGTGTAGAATTCCTGCACAATCTCCTCGCTATACGTCCCTGGGTGTCGAGCCATCCAGTCACACTTGTGGAGGTTAAAAAAGCCGGTGGATGTCCGGGACAGTGTGCAAGCTCCCCGTGAGGACTGTACGCTCCTCTGTAATAAGTCGGGCCATCTTCTGTTTGTCATTTATCATCTTGGCATCCCGATAAATTTGTCATTGGCCCTCTACACACCATCTATTTAGCTCGCCGACTACTGGAGTAGGATCATCATTCCATGGTACAGGGATGGACTCCGCGCTAGTGGCCTCATTAGACGAGGCAGCTTGATCATCCTCACCGGACCCTGTGGCTAATTTAGCACTGGAACCTGCAGCATGGGCAGATTCGAACCCTGAAGCATGGCTAGACTCAGTGCCCAAAGCGTGACCAGACTCTGTGCCAGACGTGGACCCCTCAGCTGCACTGGAAGCAACCCTACTTGGTGACCCGATCAGTGTGTGCTCCTCATTAAACTGGGAGACAGTGACTACGTTGGGAACCACCTTCCGGGGGGTGCCTCGGGTGGCTCAGGGTGCAGTGGGAGACGAACTTGTGTTGGGAGGAATGTATGCTGGATCTTTTTCAATGTCCGTGTCCTCATCGATTAACCTGAAGCTAGGGGCAACAGATTTTGACTTGCCCCGTTTTGAGTAGGTGACTAGCTTCTTGGGTGCCATTGTACCTGTGGAAATGATATAAGTGCCAAAACTAACCATAAACACACTAAAAAAAATTAGAACTATAAACGAACAGTAACGAAGTCCCATGAAAATTTCAGACAGAGGCTACAGTGGTCATCCATGGAGGAGACCTACGGTCCGTAGACTGATCTATGGTCCGTGGAACCCTTCTGTGGATCAGAGGACCAACACTATTGGTTACAGATGGAAACCACGGATTTGCAGAACGGCCCGTGGATTGATCTACGGACCGTAGTCCACATCCATGGTTTCACACTTGGTGAAATTTACTATGGTTCCAACCACGAATCTAGTCCACGGTCCGTAGACGGGGTATCGTAGATGTGGACTGTGCCAGGTTTCAGCCGGTCAAGCTCACATCTTAGACTATTTTCAACAATATCCTAGTCTAACTATGTATTTCAACATTAAATCATGCTAGTTTGTCATTCTCAGGATTCTGATTAATCATTTTAACCAAGTATTTAAGACATACTTTAGAACCCTAAGTCGAAACTTACATTTAGACTTATAATCACATACAATAAGGCAACACAATCACTATCTATCGTTCCAAGGGTATTTTAACTTCCAATTTTATCATGCAATTACATCTCCCAATTACCCAAGGTCAAGACCCGACTCCCGACTTTCTATTATCAATCTATGAACCAAAATTCAAAGTGAGGGGAAAGTCTATTACCTTACAAGCAACGAGGAGTGGGGTGATTGCGTGACGACACTAGGCTTTGCAAGACCAACGAATTACCTCTTGGTTACTAACCCGAACACCGGACCTTGTGGGAATATTTGTAGATGAAAGGGAATTTAGGGGTTTGAAGAGAAAGGAAGGGAAGATTAATTTGGGGAGTGATGGAGTGATTATTGAGTGATTTAAGGAGTTTGGGAGGTTATGAAACGGTTGTGGGATTAAATGGAAGGAAGTGGAATGATTTAAAATTAGGACTTTTTTAAATAGGGGGTTCCGAGTCGGGTCAGGCAGCCTTAGAGTTTGGACCCACGAGACCCCGTCTACGGTCCGTGGGTCCATTGACGGTACGTAGATTGGGACCGTCGATGACATTTTAACTTGAAAATTTTCAGAACATACCTGGGATCTACGGACACCATTTACGGTCCGTGAATTGAACCACGGACCGTCAATGGGGCCCGTAGACCTCTGCACCAGACATTTTTCTGCAGATTCCCATCCCTGCACGTGTAGCAACCATTAGGTTATTCTTTTTACATTTTCTGGACACTTTTTAGACACGGACCATATGTTAATTCTAGCCAAAAACTTAAACACCTTTCTAAATTAATACACAGAAATAACTAAAACACATAACTGCTAGATGGAAACAAAAACCTATCGTTGTCTAGATTGTACATCTTGGGTTGCCTCCCAAGAAGTGCTTGATTTAACGTCGCGGCACGACGCAGGTCTCTTGATTACTCAGACTTCATCAAGATGGTAGGCCTCAATCACTTCTTTCACACTCTCAGCATTTCCCAGATAGATCTTGATCCTTTGCCCATTTGCCATGAACCTTGTTCCTTCCCTTAGACCCAACTTTTGATACGCTCAAATTACACCTCCCTAAAGAAGCATAAGCGATCGTTATCAAGTAAAGAACCCAACTTGTAGGTTGGGGTCGATCCCACGAGAAAAATGGTTTAGACCTTACTTTAACCAAACATTATATTCAATTAGTCAAATTACTTACAAAATCAAGTAATTAAATGAGGGGAAATTTGTGAAACAAATTGTAAAAATTCAATAAGTGATCAATACACAAAAGTCAATCTTTGTTGTTATCAAGATAAGAGAATTAACTAGGGTATAGGTGTTCCCCACAAGCTCATAACGCAGTTATCCTAGTAATAACAATCATTTCCTAGTATATCACATGCAAAGTGGTAAGTTACGTATCTCTAAATCCTTGGTCCGGCATCTAGAGAATTTCACCCCGCACCTTGGTCCGGCTACGTGTGTATAATTTACTAACCCTTACCTATTCTCAAGCTCAACAGCTCCATGGGGGAGCACTTTTGTGAGCAAAAATGGCCCAGTCCATTTGGACTTGAGTTTGCCTGGAAACAAGCGCAACCTAGAGTTGAATAGAAGCACAAGATCACCAACCACAAATTCTCGTTTTTCAATTCTTTGATCATGGTACCGCTTCATATTCTCTTTGTGCAATGCTGAACTTTCATAAGCTTTTAGGTGAAACTCATCAAGCATATTCAAGTCATTCATTCTCTGATCAGCTGTGGTGCCCCAATCCAAATTTAGTTTCTTCATTGCCCACATTGCCTTATGCTTTAGCTCTACTGGTAAATGACAAGACTTCCCATACACAAGTTGGTAAGGAGACATACCTATGGGAGTCTTGTAGGCAGTGCGATAGGCCCATAGAGCATCATCAAGCTTCCTTGACCAATCCGTTCTGTTAACATTTACAGTCTTCGCCAGAATCTATTTAATCTCTCTATTGGACACTTCAACTTATAGACTAGTCTGCGGGTGGTAAGGAGTGGCTACATTGTGGCGAACACCATATTTCTCAAGTAGTGCCTTGAACAATTTATTACAAAAGTGGGAACCTCCATCACTGATTATTGCCCTTGGTGTACCAAATCTGGAGAAAATATTCTTTTTCAAAAATGCGGTGACACTTTTACCTTCATTGTTGGGGAGCGCAACTGCTTCCACCCACTTTGATACATAATCAACTGCAACAAAAATATATTTCATCCCATGTGAACTCACAAACGAACCCATAAAATCAACGCCTCATACATCAAACAACTCTATTACCAATATGGGATTCATAGGAAGCTCTTTCCTCTTTGAAATCCCTCCTTCTCTTTGGCAACGATCACACGACTTTTCGAAATCATGAGCATATTGGTGGATGGTAGGCCAGTAGTACCCACACTGCAAAATCTTATGTGCAGTCTGAATACCACTATGATGCCCACCCACAGGCGATGAATGGCATGCTTCAAGTACATTCAACATCTCAACCTCGGGCACACAGTGACGAACAATCCCATCTGCACAACTACGATACAAGTAAGCCTCATCCTAAAAGAATTTCTTCACGTCATGCATAAACTTCTTCCTTTGGTGAAAAGACAAATCCAGAGGCACCAAATCGCTTGCCAAATATTAAGCAAAGTATGCAAACCAAGGAATCAGATCATGAGAAGCAGCCAAAACCTGCTCATCTGGAAAAGTATCATTAATTTCAGCCCCATCACAAAGCTTTAACATAGCTTCTTCCTCTAATCTGGACAAGTGATCGGCAACTTTATTTTTGGTCCCCTTTCTATCTTTTACCACAAAATCAAACTCTTGCAGCAACAATACCAATCTAATCAACCTCGGTTTTGCATCCTTCTTCGCCATCAGATACCTCAATGCAGAATGGTCAGTATGCACTATGACCTTAGTAACAAGCAAATAGGATCGAAATTTTTCGAATGCAAAAATCACCGCAAGAAGCTCTTGTTCAGTCACAGTATAATTCTTCTGGGCCACATTTAGAGATTTGCTAGCATAATAAATAGGATGGAGTATTTTCTCTCCCCTCTGTCCCAATACCACACCAAACGCCACTCCACCTGCATCACACATTACCTCAAACGGTTGTCCCCAATCTGTTGAGATAATGATAGGTGCAGTAATCAACTTCTCCTTCAACTCTCCAAATGCTCTCAGACAAGCATCATCAAAATCAAACTTAGACTCCTTTTCGAGCACTTTGCACAAAGGATGCGCAATTTTAGAGAAGTCCTTGATGAACCTCCTATAGAAACCTGCATGCACAAGAAAACTTCTAACACTTTTTACAGAGATAGGTGGTGGAAGTTTTTCTATTACCTCAACTTTTTCTTGATCAACCTCGATACCTTTCTCAGAAATCTGATGGCCTAACACGATTCCTTCTTTCACCATAAAGTGGCACTTCTCCCAATTTAGCACTAGATTGCAATTTTCACACCTTTTCAGCACCTCGGCCAAATAATCTAGACAACGGTCAAAAGAGTCACCTACCACAGAGAAATCATCCATAAACACTTCAATAGTGTCCTCCACCATATCAGAGAATATTGACATCATACACCACTGGAATGTCGCTGGAGCATTACACAAACAAAATGGCATCCTTTTGAAGGCGAAAGTTCCATAAGGGCAAGTGAATGTGGTCTTCTCTTGGTCCTCTGGAGCTATAGAAATCTGATTGTAGCCCCAATAACCATCAAGAAAACAATACCAACCCTTACCAGCAAGTCTATCCAACATCTGATCCATGAATGGCATGGGGAAATGGTCCTTTTATGTCCAAGCATTTAACTTCATATAGTCCATGCAGACTCTCCATCCAGTCACGGGCCGCATCGGAACAAGCTCGTTTCTTTCATTAGGAACCACAGTGATCCCACCTTTCTTGGGCACACATTGAACAGGACACACCCAACTACTATCTGCAATGGGATAAATAACTCCGACATCCAACCACTTGATGATCTCCTTTTTAACTACCTCTTGCATAGCTGGATTTAGTCTTCTTTGATGCTCGATACTAGGCTTGTGATCTGGCATGAGTTTGGATTTTATGAGAACAAATATCGGAGGAATCCCAATAATATCTGCAATAGTCCACCCAATAGCTCGCTTGAACCTCTTTAACACAG
>NW_006238979.1:1655681-1655788 GCF_000226075.1 Solanum tuberosum | reverse complement strand
GGAGGAATCCCAATAATATCCGCAATAGTCCACCCAATAGCTCGCTTGAACCTCTTTAACACAGTAACTAAGCACTCTACTTGTCTTGCATTTAAATATGCCGCAAT
>NW_006238979.1:1632393-1655484 GCF_000226075.1 Solanum tuberosum | reverse complement strand
CGATATTCGCATCTATCTAGTGCATCTACCAACTCATCGTACTCTTCAATACCATCACTCTCGAAGTTCATCATAACTTTTGCTAGTGCCTCAACACCTAGTCGCTCTTTAATTTTGCACCTCTGTTCCACTCTCAACTCTGTAAATTATAGCAGATACTATTTGGAGCTCACCACTCTACATCATGGATCTACAAATATTGAAAGTTGTTTCTTCATTATTTAGTCTGAACTTCATCTTCCCCTTCTCCATATCAACCAATGCACACCCTGTGGCAAGGAATGGTCTCCCAAGGATGATGGGAACCTCAAAATCAACCTCATGGTCAAGAATCACAAAATCCACCAGAAAAATGAAAGACTCCACTTTCACTAGCACATCATGGAGTACACCAATGGGCCTCTTCACAGTTCGATCAGACATCAGTAACCGCATGGTAGTGGGATTTGGGTCCCCTAGACCCAACTTCTTGTAAATAGACAATGGCATGAGGTTGATGCTAGCACCAAGGTCACACAATGCCTTAGAAAAGTGTAATAGCCCGATAATACATGGAATCGTGAAGGCACCAGGATCCTCCTTCTTTTGCACAAAAGACCTTGTAGTAATAGCACTACAATGCTGCAATCTATCATCATCTTCAAAACTTACAGACTTCTTCTTTGTCACCATATCTTTCATAAACTTTGCATACCCAGGCATTTGCTCCAAAGCTTCTATCAATGGAACGTTGATGGAAAGTTTCTTCAACATAGTAATAAACCTGCGATATTTACCATCTTTAGTCTTCTTCACTAACCTCTGTGGAAAATTTGGTGGAGGTCTAGGTATGGGGACCACTTTCTGAGATATCTCCGCTTCTTTCTCTGTCGCATTCTCAGACTCTTCTCTAACCTTTACCACATCATCTTCTTTTCTAATCTCTATTTCCACCACAGACGTCCTAGGTGGATCTATGGTTTGCTTACCCCCTCGAGTAGTAACTGCCATACAATGACCGTCATTCTTTGGATTCTGGATGGTGTTGCTTGGAAGAGTACCAGGTTGACGTGGGTTCACTGTAGTAAACAAATGGGTCATCTACTGCTCTAGGTGCTTTATTGACACTATATGGGCATCAACCTTTTGACCAATACCAGACAAGTCGTTTCTCATCTCCTTCACATTCTCATCAGTTGCATCAAACCTTCTCATCATCTTTTGCATCATATCTTCAATGTGCACCATATTGCCTCCAGCTTCCTTAGTACCAGATTCCCGATTTTGAGGGGGAACATAAGGTCCAACCCGATCGTTTTTGTTGCCATAGTTGTTCCTGTTGTAGTTGTTGTCGCGATTGAAGTTCCCATCCGGGACATATTGACCCTCTCGATTGTAATTTCCATAGTTCCGACCTTGGTTTCCTTGACCTTTGGCGCCAATTTTCCGCGTTGGATCCTTGGGTGTTTGGTCGGAAATCCCCTGTCTGATCATTCTTTGCATAAGAACCCTCTCCATAGTAACACTCTTCATCTGGTGGTGGCGTTCTAGTCAAGTAATTCACAGCATTTACTTTCTCTGCACCTCCACTCACATGCTTCAATACCAACCCCAATTCGGTCCTCATCTGAGCCATCTCCTCACGAATCTCATCCGCAGACTGGGTGTTTGTATTCTGAATAGCAAATGTGTTTCTCCCAGTATCTGACCTCCTAGTGCTCCATGCTTAATTGTTGCGAGAGATCTTTTCCAATTTTTCAGCAATCTGTTAATATGTGCAGTCTCCATATGAACCTCCTGCAATAGTATCAAGCACTGCTTTATTGTTGTCATCCTGACCTCGATAGAAATATTCCTTCAACGACTCATTATCAATACGGTGATTTGGGACACCTCTTACGTACGCAGTGAATCTGTCCCAAGAGCTACTCATAGACTCTCAAGGGAATGCTACAAAATTGTTGATCCTATCTTTGTGATTTAGCTTCTTGGACACTGGATAGTACCTTGCTTGGAACACATCCGTCAGTTGGTCCCATGTAAAGATTGAGTTATAAGGAAGCTGAGTGAACCATACTGCAGCATCGCCTGTCAGTGATAGAGGGAACACTCATAATCCGATGACATCCATATCCAAGTCTGGTCTACCTACACAACTTTTGCAAACCACCCTTAGCTTGGCTAAGTGAGCATGTGGGTCATCTGATGGCAATCCTGAGAATAAGCCCCTTGCTGTAAGCATCTGCATCAAGCTACTAGTCACAATAAATGTGTGCCCTGGCGGTACAGGGGGTAGGACAATAGGTCCATCTGAGTCTGCTATATTGTCGTTGCCCCAATAATTGTCATGTTGTCGTGGTTCTGGTGGATCTTGCACCCTCAATGCATTTCCCAATTAATTGTCAGCTGGAATCTGATCGTCCCTACCAACTACCCTCGGCTGTTGTAACTCAACTGTGACACCTAGATTTTCTCCGATCAGATTAACTGGGTCTCCTGGATAGTTCATTCTTCTCAAAGTGCGGTTCAACTCTGGATCGTAAGAAGTAAGTGGTTCACCCTGGCTCCGTGTACTTGGCAACACTAGAGTCAGAACATGAGAGAGACAAAAACAAAGAGAAAAAAATAAAAGTAGGAAATATTTGACTAACGTTCAATAATGTAGTTAAAATAAATCTAAAAGCAAATTTCCTTAGCAGCGGTGCCAAAATTTGATACGCTCAAATTACACCTCCCTAAAAAAGCATAAGCGATCGTTATCAAGTAAAGAACCCAACTTGTAGGTTGGGGTCGATCCCACGAGGAAAATGGTTTAGACCTTACTTTAACCAACAATTATATTCAATTAGTCAAATTACTTCCAGAACAAGTAATTAAATGGGGGGGGGGATTTGTGAAACAAATTGTAAAAATTCAATAAGTGATCAATACACAAAAGTCAATCTTTGTTGTTATCAAGATGAGAGAATTAACTAGAGTATACGTGTTCCCACAAGCTCATAATGTAGTAATCCTAGTAATAACAATCCTTTCCTAGTATATCACATGCAAAGTGGTAAGTTATGTATCACTAAATCCTTGGTCCGGCATCTAGAGAATTTCACCCCGCACTTTGGTTCGACTACGTGTGTATAATTTACTAACCCTTAAATATACCTCATATTAGACATCATAATCGATGTTTGACTTAGTTATTACTTCGTACCAATCGACACTAGACTATTAGATAGTATCACACTAAATCTATGTTGATAATTCTTTTCTTGTTAATTACCTCTTTGGTCCGGCAAGTAGTAATAAGGCGAGTTCTAACGTTGGCCACCGTTAAAAAGACTTCTAAACGAAAGAATTATCAATGCATGCAAAGTACTAGTCAAGAATTTCTTATTTACTATTCATACTTTGTTAATCGCTCATGGTTCCCACAACCCTAGTTGTGGATTTAGTTACCCATATTAGCAAGAACACAATTTATAGTTTTAGACGGAAAAATCATGAACTTACGTAAGGAGAATAATAAACCCAGAAATTTAACTTGAATTGCAAAACCAAATTCTTCAAAACGAACTTCGAAAAACAATAATTGCTAGGTTTGCAAATTAATCTCCCAAGTCACAAAGTAAAACTAGAATAATAATGTCTAACCCCCAAAAACGAGGTTTACATACCCTATTTACACAAAACAAGTCCTAAGTTAAAGAGGAAACAGATTAAGGAAAGTTTGTTCAGGCACGCGTCCACTAGACTGACTCACGGACCGTCAATGGATCTACGGTCCGTGAGTCCCTTCTGTCAGCCAGGACTTGGAAAATATTTCAGCTTCCACCAATCAGCTTCTCTGAATCAAATGACAGAACTGCAGTACAGACTGTAGATCGATCTACGGTCCGTCAATCCCCCTACGTAGCTCCACACTTGGAATCTTCAAAAATCAGGTACTGGAACCCTCACAGTATCAATCTATGGATCAACAGTACGGTCCGTAGATTAATCTACGGACCGTCAATGGCCACCGTGGTTCCATTCTTGGTCAGATTTCTCTGGTTTGCCTTTCATGCCTTGCCAGCTGATTTACGGCCATCACCTACGGACCGTCAATGGACCTACGATCCGTAGATCACTTCCGTGAATGCACCTTTTCTACATTTCTTTCAGCTGTCTCTTTAGTTTCGCGTCTGAACATCTTTCCTGCAAAATATGATAAAAACACATAAAAACCAATACAAAAAGGCCTTAGACACACACAACTTGTAAGTGAAATGTATTAGAAATACCGTAAACTCATGGTATATCACTCATTCAGGTAGAGGTGGTTCTCCTTCTGGTCGAGGTGGTGGTCGTGGAGGTTC
Source organism: Solanum tuberosum (assembly GCF_000226075.1). Lineage (NCBI taxonomy): Eukaryota > Viridiplantae > Streptophyta > Magnoliopsida > Solanales > Solanaceae > Solanum > Solanum tuberosum. The sequence goes on along the minus strand of NW_006238979.1, from coordinate 1,651,156 downwards.
ACAATCTGAGGGCGGTCATTCTTACTGTTATGCTTTTCTAGGCAGGCCAAAGACTGAGGCTTCAGATGCTGTTATCACAGGTATTATTCCAGTTTGTCATCGACCACCTACTATATTATTTGATCTAGGCTCTACTTATTCTTATGTGTCCACATATTTTGCTTCGAGTCTGGATATATTATGTGAGTCTCTTGATTTGTCGGTACATGTTTCTACTCTTGTAGAGGATTCTATAGTGGTAGATCGGGTGTATCGATTATGTATAGTTACCTTGATAGGATATGACACTCATGCAAATTTAAAGGTCTTAGATATGGTAGATTTTTATGTTATTCTTGGTATGGATTGGTTATCTCCTTATCACGCAATTTTAAATTGTCATGCCAAGACAATGGCATTAGCTATGCCTTGATTTCCTAAAGTAGAATGGAGAGGTTCTCTTAGTCACCCTCCTAAAGGGGTGATATCATTTCTTAAGGCTTGTCACTGGGTAGAGAAAGGATGTTTGGCTTACTTGGCGCACATTCGAGATACTAGTGTTGAGACTCCTATGCTTGAATCTATTTCGGTGGTGAGTGAAATTTTGGAGGTATTTCCGATAGATTTACCAGGTCTTCCACCTGATCATGATATTGATTTTTTTATTGACGTAGAGCTAGGCACTCAACATATTTACATTCCTCTTTATCGTATGGCTCCGGCTGAATTGAAAAAGTTGAATGAGCAGTTGCAGTTTGTTGAGCAAGGGTTTTATAAGACTGAGTGTATCTCCTTGGGTGCTTCAGTGTTATTTGTGAAAAATAAAGATGGATCGATGCGTATGTGTATTGACTATCGGTAGTTGAACAAGGTAACCATCAAAAATAAGTACACGATACCTTGTATTGATGATTTATTTGATCAGTTGCAGAGTAATTCTGTTTTCTCCAAGATTGACTTGAGATCCACTTATCATCAGCTGAAGGTTAGGGTGGAGGATATCCCTAAGACATATTTTCGAACACGTTATGGCCATTACGAGTTTTTGGTGATGTATTTCGGATTGACTAATACCCCAGCAACTTTTATGGACTTGATGAACGGAGTGTTCAGACCATACTTGGATTCCTTTGTTATTATTTTCATAGATGATATATTGATATACTCCCGCACTAAGGAGGAACACGAGCATCATTTGAGAATTGTGCTTGGGATTCTAAAGGAGAAGAAGCTCTATGCAAAGTTTTCAAAGTGTGAGGTTTGGCTTAGTTCGGTTGTATTCTTGGGACATGTAGTGTCCAAGGAGGATATTATGGTGGATCCTAAGAAGATTGAGGCAGTTAGAGATTGGGTCAGACTTGCTTCAATTACTGAGATTCAGAGTTTCTTAAGCTTTGCGGGTTATAATCGATGGTCTGTAGAGGGGTTCTCATCCATTGCATCCCCATTAACTAGATTAACCCAGAAAGAAGTGGTTTTCCAGTAGTTTGATGAGTGTGAGGTAAGTTTTCAAAAGCTCAAGACTTTATTGACTACTGCTTCGATTTTGACCCTACCCATGAAAGGAGAGAGTTTTGTTGTATATTGTGATGCTTCTCAAATCGGTCTTGGTTGCGTATTGATGTAGAAGGGGAAGGTGATAGATTATGCTTCGAGGCAGTTTAAGGTTCATGAGAAGAACTATCATATTCATGATTTGAAGTTGGCGGCTGTTGTGTTTGCATTGAAAATTTGGAGGCATTAACTTTATGGTGTATATTGTGAGGTGTTCACGGATCATCGTAGTCTCCAGTATATATTCAATCAGAGGGATCTCAATTTGAGGCAGCGGAAGTGGTTGGAGTTGCTTAAAGTTTACGACGTGACTATTCGTTATCATCCCGGTAAGGCAAATGTGGTAGCATATACCTTGAGTCGAAAGGCGATAAGTATGGGTAGTCTAGCCTTGTTACAGGCTGGCGCGCGTCCTTTAGCTAGGGATGTCCAATTCCTTGGTCAATAGCTTTGTGAGGCTTGATATTTCAGAATCTAGTAAGGTGTTGGCTTATATGGAGGCTAGGTCATCCTTGTTAGAGCATATTCGGGCTCAACAGTTTGATGATGGTGATTTATGTAAGATTAGAGACAAGGTGTCAAAAGGAGAAGCCAAGGGTGCAATTCTTGATAGTGAGGGAGTTTTGAGGATAAAAGGTCGTATGTGTTCCTCGGACCGGTGAATTAACTAAATTGATCATTGAGGAGGCCCATAGTTCGAGGTACTCTATTCATCTGAGTCTACTAAGATGTATCGTGATTTGAAGCAGCATTTTTGGTGGTGTCGTATGAAGAGGGACATAGTAGATTTTGTATCTCAGTGTTTGAATTGTCAGCAAGTTAAGTATGAACACCAAAAGCCTAGAGGTGTAACTCAGAGGATGCCCATACCTGAGTGGAAGTGGGAGTGCATTACTATGGACTTTGTGGTAGGGTTGCCACGTACCTTGGGTAAGCTTGATGTTATATGGGTCATCGTGGATCGATTGACTAAGTCTGCACACTTCGTACCAATTCAGACTACCTATAATTCAGAGAAGCTAGCCAAGATCTATATTCGAGAGATAGTTTGTTTGCATAGGGTTCCTATTTCTATTATTTCAAATCGTGGCACACAATTTACATCACATTTTTGGCGGTCTATGTAGAAGGTGTTGGGCACTCGGGTGGATCTTAGTACATCCTTTCACTCTCAAATTGACGGTCAGTCTGAAGGGACTATTCAGGTTCTTGAGGACATGTTACAAGCATGTGTGATCGACTTTGGTGTTCAATGGAATCAGTTTTTGCCGTTAGCAGAGTTTGCTTACAATAATAGTTACCATTCGAGCATTGATATGACACCTTTTGAGGCTTTGTATGGTAGGAGATGTCGATCTCCAATTTGTTGGTTTGATCCATTTGAGGTTAGACCGTAGGGTACAGATCTGTTGAGGGAGTCCTTGGACAAGGTTAAGTTAATCCAAGATAGACTTCTCATGGCTCAGAGTAGGCAAAAGAGTTATATAGATCAGAAGGTTCGTGATTGGGAATTCACGGTGGGAGAGCAGGTTCTATTAAAGGTTTCACCTATGAAGGGTGTGATGAGATTTGGAAAGAAGGGCAAGTTGAGTCCAAGGTATATGGGTCCTTTCGAGATTGTGGAACATATTGATGAGGTGGCGTATCAGTTGGCTTTGCCACCTGGTTTTGTCACGACCTAAAAATGGGCGTGATGGCACTCGTCTTATCCCACCAAGACAAGTCAGCCAAAAACCCAACTAATATGGTGAATGCGGAAGTAAAATGAGAATACAAGTTTAATACTACAAAATAGTGAGGAAATTTATAATCAACTTAAATATATCCCAAAACCTGGTAGTCACGTGTACAAGCCTCTAAAGTATTACAATTGATTTGAATGAAAGATAAAAGTCTTAAATAGCATTGTTTCTAGAATAGAACAAGATCATAAATAGGAATAAGAAGGTCCGCTGAGATGATAAACAGCTACCTAACAAATCTCCACAATAAGCCTCGGATAAGAAGAGAAGATAGAGTATCACAAAGATCCATTCTAGTAACCTACAAAAAATGTAGTAGCAAGGGGTGAGTACCAAACCACACGGTACTCAGCAAGTAAACTTCTAAACACACGCTAAGGCAATAGAATACGGGTACTCCTTACACCCCAACCGAACCTCCACAACTACAACCTGCATTAAATCAGCCCAACCTAACAGTTCACAATTTACATAGCACACAACGCAACAACAACACTCTAACAATTACATATCCTCAACAACAAGCTCAATATTCATCAATCACAACCTCCACAACTACAAGCTGCATAAAACAAGCACAACCTAACAGTTCACAATTCACATAGCACACAGCTCAACAACAACACTCTAACAATTACATATCCTCAACAACAAGCTCAATATTCATCAATCACAAGTTCCACAAAAAGGCACTCACAAGATCAGCAAAACACAATATTAAGTTCACTAATGATAAATATGTGCAATGCAATGGAATTTAATGTCAAGTATAGTGATGCATGTCTGACCTAGTGATACACACCTGCTGTCTCTCACTCCGGGATTCATAGGGGACATATTTGTCCATGCATCCGCCGCGGTGTGCGACATAACCCTCGATATACAGTATTCATCGCGGCGTGCGACACGTCCCTCGAAATATAGTATCTATCGCGGAGCATGACACGTCCCTCGAAATATAATATCCATCGCGGTGCACGACACGTCCCTCGAAATGGTACATCCTCTTTAATTTCTTACTCTTTCTCAATTCACATAACACTTATCACAAACATGTCTCAGAACAATGCAAATGACGTGTCACACAAATAATGAGGAGATGACCATTTTCATAATAATGCACAATTAACAACAACACAATCGTGATACAACATCAACAATGAGGCAACAAGCCCTTCAAACCATTCTCAACACATCACACATCAATAATTAATCACATTGCCTTTTACTACCTATATTTCGTCATTAGAATTAATCAATATGGACAAGTCAACCCATCACCAGTTTTATTACTTTCCAATACATATCACAAGGAAATACACGATTCTATGCACTTAACAAAGGTTTGGAAATCTACTTGTCTTAATTAGTCGAACAATCACTCTAAGACTTGAGTCTTCCTATTTCGTTGGGATTCCAAATCAATACAATCTATTCAAATAAATAATTACAATAAGAATTTCGAAGCTAACAATAGACCCATATTACTATGTGTCTAGCCTAGACTCGAAAAAACACCCAAAATAAAATAAATTCAAACCCGCAAGGATAAAGCTTAAATTCTATTAAAAATAAATTATTCATAAATCGTAGGCCCCAAATTTATATTCCATAAATATATTATAGAACGCAACATGTCTTGACCATTGACTTTGAAAACATATGGGGTACGAACAAATGTACACCAAATTTATCATATTTAACATCAAGTTTATAAAATTTCTAGATTCTAGTATCTATACATTTAATAAGTAGAGTATAATTTATGAGAATTAGAATACAACTTAAAGGAACTGATCAGCGATTACTTTATGATCTACTTCATTAGTATAAAATAAATTCTCATATAAAATTCAATAATTAAAATAACCTTCATATTGTCCTAGTGCTATGTAAAATCAATACCACCGTCTGACATTTTAGTATAAATTCTCTCTCTCTATATATATATATTACTAACCAATCAACATTATCCAAAGTGTGAATGTCATTATATTATTATTTTAATATAGATTTCATGATGTCAATTCATAATAATCTAATAGGACAAAAATAATCAAATTCACCTGTAATGAATGATAATTCTCTAACTTCAATTCATTATCATTCTAATAGAACAATTATGACATTGAGAATATACACGTTCAAAGCGGCTAACCTGAAGCTATGAGAATCTCTTTCGAAATGTCACGATCCAGACCATCGTGATTGGCACCCACCCTAACCCTCCAGTGGGAGAACTATTTATACTAATTAGCTAACCAAAGAACTACACAACTTAATCAAACTAAGGCATTTAAAGCTACGGAAGTAAGTTTAAAGGCTAAAGAAAGAAATAGGGAGTTCCCATAAACTCCAAACAAAAGTCTAACAACCAAAATAAATGCGGAAATTAACGCCTAGAACCCGAAAGTCAATGTACCAAAACATCTAAAGTTCAACCATAAGTCCAAACAAGAAGGGGTACAACCCCAAGCTAAACATAAGAAATCTAAAGAACTAGTCTAAATTCGAAGAGTGGACATAAACAGAAAGAGAACTCATGGCAGCCCGGAAGAATTGGTTCACCCTTGAATTCGAATGATCACTGATCTTCTAAGCCAGGTCTGACAATACCAGCCTCAAGATGCACTGTACTCAACAAAAAAAGAGCAAGTGCAGTATCAGTACACAACCTTAGCGTACTGGTAGGATCACAGGGCTATCCCACTAAGTACAATATACATAAGCCATTACAACATAATAATAGCATGCACACACCGAATATATACAATATCCACATCAAATTCCGAACAACAGAGCATTTCACAATTCCAAGATATACAGATATGTCAAGTCAATGGTCCTCTCAAGCAACCCACACCCAAATTGTTAGTGTACTGGTACGTGGTACCCGATCTAATGTTTATGCCGGTATGTGGCAACTGATTTCATATTTATTCCGGAAAGTGGAAACCGATCACAGTTAGTGTGTCGGAACGCAACACCCGATCCATTCAACAAGCCACAATAACAATCACAAGTATATTCTCAAAATCATACAATCAAGCCTCGACCGCAACCTCTTGCTGCAGATTCCTCAGCTGGAGCATTGACGGGAGCTACGGGCCTGACGTCATTGAACCTAGTGTTAACCATCTACGGATAGAAGTGTGAAGGAGGTTAGATACCAATTCAAATCGCCAGATACCAATTGGAATCAATTCATAGCATGAAAGGAGACAAGAGAAAATGAAGAGATTTCCTAAAGTCTTATAGCCTCTCAAAAAAAAGTGCAGACGTCTCTGTACCATTCCGCAAGACTCTACTAGACTCGTTTTGGTACATCGAGATCAACGAACCTAAGCTCTGATACCAACTTTGTCACAACCCAGACCATCGTGATTGGCACCCACACTAACCCTCCGGTGGGAGAACCATTACTACAACCCAACTAACCATAAAACTACATAACTTAATTCAAACTAAGGCATTTAAAGTTACGGAAGCAGGTTTAAATGGTAAGGAAAAGAAATAGAGTTCCCATAAACTCCAACAAAAGTCTAACAAAATAAAACAAATGTGGAATAACGCCTAAAACCTGAACGTCAATGTACCAAAACTCTAACAAGAACCATAAATCTAAACCAGAAGGGGTACAACCCTATACTAAACATAATAAATCTAAAGAACTAGTCTAAGTCCGGAAATGTGGACATAAACATGAGAGAACTCATGGCATTCATCATTCATCTATCCTCATTTACCATTAGTGTGATCAATAATGCAACATTCACATACATACATGTATTATAATGAAACAAGAACAAACATACATCACACAACATGAAATCACAACCATCACCTACCTCAATACAAGCTTGAATTCCCTAAGAAACTTGATTCTTTCCTTTCCGAATTTGTTCCGCTTGTTCTTGGTTTACCAACAATTACAATAATGTGAGGATCAATAAACAACACCTAATTACCCTAATTATAACAATAATATCAATCCTAGGTCAAACCCTTGATCCCCATACCAAGATTAGGGCTTTTTCCCCCAAAATTTCCAGATCAAAACCCTCCTCTATCGATAATTACCCATGAAACTAAATTCTACAAATCGAAAAAATGGATTCGGGGAGTGAAAATCTTACTTTTAACCTAAAGATTGGTGGAAAACTATCAAAAAAAACACATGGGGTCATTCCTTAGCTCTCAAAGTCGAAAAGTGCAGAATGAAACATTTTTGGGGTTTATTTTCTGACTTAAGTCGCGACTGTCCCGCTATGGCGGCACTCACCCCGCTACAACGAACCCGCCCTGGCAGCAATAATCCTGCTTTAGCGACTTGAACGAAAATAGAGAGTTCAATTATGAATTCCAATACCCCCATTTCACAACACACCTTCATCCAATGACACTCAAAAACTACTCGTTTACGCTAAGATCAATTTCGGGAGTTCTACTCGCCCGAATTCAATTTCGTAAAGTCGTACGGGTTCTTTAACCACCTAGCTATCTACTCATGTGATCAAATTCATAACAATATCACCCAATTGTTACCAGATTTCCCTAGATTTTACTTACTCTGATTTCGTCCAAATCTGGACTAGGTTGGGAAATTCCAAATTACTACGAAAAAGCTTTCCGGCCTAAAAAATTTCCCCATTGTCTTTTCTATAAGGACGAGAACTGGTCATTACAAGAAGTCGCGGCACGCTTGTGAAAATAACATTACAGGTTTTGTGTGCCGTTGGAAACTGTTTTTACATGGCCAAGTAGTTTAAGGTATTGAATATTATGGACTTAGCCCATTAACCACTTACTAAAATTAACTATTTAAAATTTACCCCCTAATTAAATGTATGTAGTTCAAAGAGTAATTCAAAATTCCCATTTAAATTTATGGAAAGGGACTTTTATGAAAGAGAGAGGACTAGTTCTCAAAATGACCTTCCAGGTCATTACAGGTTTTTCGGGTGTTCATCCCGTATTTCATATTTCGATGTTAAAAAAGTTTCATCAAGGTGCTGCTCATGTGATTAAATGCGATTCGGTGTTACTTGATCATAATTTGACTTTTAAGGTGTAACGACTGGGTTTCGTCATTATAGAAAAGCCAACGGGGAAAAATTTTGGGCCGAAAAACCTTTTCGTAGTTACTTGAGATTTCTCAACCTAGTCCAGATTTGGATGAAATCAGAGTCTGTGAGGTATAGGTAAATCTGGTAGCAATTGGATGATCTAATTATGAATTTGATCACATTAGTAGATAGATAAGTCGTTAAGAAACCTGTACGATTTTACGAAATTGAATTCAGGTGAGTAGAACTCCCGGAATTGATCTTAGTGTGAACATGTAGTTTCTGAGTGTCATTGGTTGAAGGTGTATTGTGAAATGGGGTCTTGCAATTATTAATTTTAATCGCTAGTTTCGTGCAAGCCGCTGAGGCGGAATTTATGTCGCAAGGGCGGGGACGCTGTAGCGAGATGAGTGCTGCCATAACGGGGTAGACAAGACTTAAAGTCGGAAATAAACCTCAAAAAAAATTATTCTGCAATTTTTGAACTTCAGAGCTACAGAACGAACCCAGGGCTTTTTCTCGACAGTTTTCCACCATTCTTAAGGCTAAAGGTAAGATTCTCACTCCCCAAATCTTTTTATCAATCCGTAGAACGTAATCTAATGGGTAATTATCGATGGGGAGGGGAGGGTTTTGTTATAGATTCTATGGTGGAAACAACCCTAAATTGGATATTTGGGATCATGGGTATGATCTAGGGTTGATAGAATTATTAGTATTTTGGATAATTAGTTATTGATTATTGATTCCAGTGTTATATTGATTGTTTGTAGACCAAGAACAAGCGGAACGAATTCGAAAGGGAAGAATCAAGTTTCTTAGGGGTTTCAAGATTGTTTTGAGGTAGGTGATGGTTGTGATTCTATGATTGTGTGATGTATGTTTGTTCTTGCTTCATTATGATACATGTATGTATGCGAATGTTGCATTATTGATCACATTAATTGTAAATGAGGATATATGAGTGATGAATGCCATGAATCATGAGTTGATTGTATGATTATGAGAATGTACTTTGTGATTGTGATTGTGGCTTGTTGAATGGATCGGGTGTTGCATTCCGACACATTAACTTGGATCGGTTGCCACGTTCCAGCATAATTATGGGATCGGCTGTCACGTTCCGGCATAATCATTGGATCGGGTACCATGTTCCGATATGCTAATTGTTTGGGTTGGGTTCCATGAGAAGACCAATGAGTTGACATAATTGTGTATCTTGAGAAATGTGAAATTGTACGTTGTTTGTAAATGATGATGATATTATATATGTTTGGTGTATGCATGTTATTGTTATGATGTATTGACTTATATATGTTGCACTTAGTGGGATAGCCGCGTGAACCTACCAGTACACTATGGTTGTGTACTGATACTGCACTTGCTCTTTGTTTGTTAAGTACAGGGCATCTTCAGGCGGCTATTGGCAGACCTCGCTTAGAAGATCAGTGATCACTTCGAATTCAAGGGTGAGCCAATTCTTTCGGGCTGCCATGAGTTCTCTTTCATCTATGTCCACCATTTCGAACTTAGACTATTGCATTAGGATTTCTTATGTTTAGTATAGGGTTGTATTCGTTCTTGTTTAGACTTATGGTTAAACTTTAGATGTTTTGGTACATTGACTTTCAGGTTCTAGACGTATTTTTTGCATTTGTTTTAGTTGTTAGACTTTTGCTTGGACTTTATGGGAACTCCCAATTTATTTCCTTAGTATTTAACTTGATTCTGTAACTTAAATGCCTTAGTATTTTGGTTAAGTTGTTAGTTTGGGTTGTAGTAATGGTTCTTCCACCAGAGGGTTAGTGTGGGTACCAATCACGACGGTCTGGGTCGTGAGAAAGTTGGTATCAGAGCCTAGGTTCGTTGATCTCGATGTACCAAAACGAGTCTAGTAGAGTCTTGCGGAACGGTACAGAGACGTCTGTACTTTTCTTCTAGAGGCTATAGGACTTTAGGAAATCTCTCTGTTTTCTCTAATCTCCTTTCGAGCTATAACTTGATTCCAATTGGTATCTGGCGATTCAAATTGGTATCTAACTTCCTTCGCTCTTCTGTACGTAGATAGTTAACACTAGCTTCAACGACGTCAGCCCCGTATCTCCCGTTGATGCTCCAGTTGAGGAATCTGCAGCGAGAGGTCACGGTCGAGGCAAGGTAGAGGAAGAGCTAAGGGTAGAGGCCGAGAAAGGGCAGCGCCTACTAGGGATGAAGCATCGGTTGGAGATGCTCCCAGAAATGAGGCCCCTCTTGCGCACCATGAAGAGGTAGAGGAGAATGCAGAAGTTGAAGAGGAGGAGAACGTTGGACAAGAGAAAGAGGTACAGGCTGAGACTACAGGTATTCCTCCCTTAGATCCAGTGTTAGCTCAATAGATCATGTCGTTCTTGAAAGGATTGGTTGGTCCTAGAGTGCTTCCCTCTGTTCAAGCAACTTAAGCTCCCGCCAATCCCCCTATTATTATCATTGTCCCCAAGGTGGGAGGAAATGTAGGTAATGATGTTTTCTTCCGTCCTTTGTTGGGTCATGTTATGACTGGTAATGAGCATGAGATGTTGACCAAGTTCTTGAAGCTAAAACCATATGTGCTCCATGGTTCCGAGAGTGAGGACGCCTATGAGTTCATTCTAGATTGTTATGAGAGGCTTTATAAGTTGGGAATTGTCCATCAGCATGGAGTTGAGTTTGTGACCTTTCAGCTTCAAGGTGAGGCTAAGCAATGGTGGAGAGCTTATGTTGAATGTAGATCTTCAGTTTTACCCCCACTCACTTGGACCCAGTTTCATGCTCTGTTTTTAGAGAAGTATGTGCCTCGGATCTTGAGGGATCGTAAGAAGGATGAGTTCATGGCTTTGGAGAAAGGTGGTATCTCTGTGGCCGCTAATGAGGCCAAGTTTCATGCCTTGTCTAGATATGCTACGCAATTGGTAACTACTGAGGAAGAAAGGATCCGTCTATTTGTTAAGGGGCATTAATTCTGAGTTGCATGTATTTTCTGTTCATATGACCTCTGCAGGAAAAATCTTCAATGAGATAACAGACTTTGTGAAGAAAGTGGAGAGGGTGAAGCGAGACGGTCAGGCTAAGGCATTGGCTAAGAAAGCCAAAAATTCAGGCAACTTTCAGGGATCTTACTCCAGAGGTTCAGGGAGGCCAACACTTGCAGCCCGGCCAATTAAGTCCCCTATACCCGCTTCTATAGGTAATTACTCTAGAACTCCACCTCAGAATTTGATTCAGGATAGACAGGGAGCCGCACCTTCAGCGGGCAGCACGCCATCTTTTGATCGTACATGTTACAACTGCGAAGAACCTGGGCATATGAGGAGAGATTGTCCCCACCCGCGCATGTTGGATTTCGCTCAGCAGCAATCTAAAGCAGTAGTACCCACGGGAAATGGTAATAATGGTCGAGAGCATCCACAAGGTGGGCGAGGAGGAAATCAGTGAGGCCATAAAGGTAGGGGAAATGGTAACGCTGGCAGAGGTATAGTGCAACCAGGCAGGGAAGTCGTCCGTCACGACGATAGGGCTCAGTGTTATGCCTTTTCGGGCAAGACCGAGGCAGAGGCGTCTGACGCAGTGATCACATGTACAATTATTGTCTATGACCGGATGGCTAATGTGTTATTTGATCTGGGTTCTACTTGTTCTTATGTATCCGTGCGATTTGCCTCAAAATTTGCTATGATTTGTGATATACTTATGCCCCCATCCATGTTTCTACCCCAATTGAAAATTCGGTCATAGTCACCCATGTGTATTGTGCTTGTCCTATTTTGTCTATGGGTTTTCAGACTTGGCCTAATTTGATGATTTTGGATATGACTAACTTTGATATAATCTTAGGCATGACTTGGTTGTCCCCCTATTATGTTGTGCTTAATTGTAATACTAAGTCTGTAACTCTATAAATTCGGGGAAGGGAAAAGTTAGAGTGGTAAAAGGTGTACAAGCCTAAGCAAGCTGAGATCATATCCTCCATTCGGGCTAGGAAACTTGTAGGGCAGGGTTGTTTAGTTTATTTGGCTCATATTCAGGATGTTGAGGTTAAGTCTCCATCTATTGAGTCTATTTTTGTGGTGTCAAAATTTAGAGAAGTATTTCCTAATGACCTGTTTGGTAGTCCTTCGAATAGAGATATAGATTTCTCCATCGATTTAGAACCTGGTACTCATCCCATTTCCATCCCTCCATATCCCATGGCCCCGGCAGAATTAAGAGAGCTTAAGGCTCAAATCCAAGAGCTTCTTGATAAAGGATTTATTCAACCTAGTGCTTCCCCGTGGGGTGCTCCAGTTTTGTTTGTTAAGAAAATTGATGGTAGTATGAGGATGTGTATAGATTACCGGCAATTGAATAGGGTCACCATTCGAAACAAGTACCTATTGCCTCAAATTGATGATCTTTTTTACCAATTGCAAGGTGCATTCTCTCAAAGATTGATCTAAGGTCTGGTTACCATCAGTTAAAGATTATACCTGAGGAAGTGCCCAAGACGGTGTTTAGAACCCGTTATGGGCACTACGAGTTCCTAGTTATGTCTTTTGGGTTGACTAATGCGTCTGCAGCTTTCATGAGTTTAATGAATGGGGTGTCCAAGCCATTTCTTGATTCGTTTGTTATAGTCTTTATTGACGACATTTTGGTCTATTCGAAAAGTGAGAAAGATCATGTCGACCATCTTCGTATTGTTCTGGGTGTTCATGGGAAACAAAGGTTGTATGCAAAATTTTCTAAGTGTGAATTTAGGTTGACTTAGGTTGCATTTTTGGGGTATATAGTTTCAAAATAAGGGGTAATTGTATATCCCCAAAAGATTAAGGCGGTTAAGAATTGGGTTCGACCTAGTTCTGTGACAGAAGTAAGGAGTTTTGTGGAGCTCGCTAGCTACTATCGTCGATTTGTGAAGAACTTTGCTTCTATTGCTACTCACTTGACAAATTTGACAAAAAAGGAGATACCATTTGAATGGACTGAAAAATGTGAGGATATTTTTCAAAAGCTCAAGACTCTCTTGACCACCGCACCTATTCTAGCACTACCGGTTGTAGGTAAAGATTTTATTGTTTATTGTGAAGCTTCACATTCGGGTTTGGGTGTTGTGTTAATGCAAGATAATAATGGCATAGCCTATACATCGCGACAGTTGAAGGTGCATGAGAGAAATTCTCCAACACATGATTTGGAGTTGGCAACGGTAGTGTTTGCTCTTAAGATCTGGCGGCATTACCTTTATGGTGTTAAGTGTGAAATGTTTACTGATCATCGTAGTCTGCAACATTTGTTTACTCAGAAGGATCTAAAATTTGAGATAAAGAAGGTGGATGGAACTACTTAAGGATTATGATGTCACCATCTAATACCATCCGAGTAAGGCTAATGTAGGGGCAGACGCTTTGAGTCGAAAAGCGGTGAGTATGGGTAGTTTAGCTTGCTTGAGTGTAACTAAGCGACCTTTGGCTAAGGAAATTCAGACCTTGGAGTTTAAGTTCATGCAATTAGGCATCTCAGAAAAAGGTGGGATGTTAGCTAGCATTGAGGTAAGGGCCACGTTCATTGAGGAGATCAAGGCCAAACAGTTTGAGGATGAAAATTTGAATGAACTTAAGAAAAAAAAACTACGATTGGTAAGGCACAAGAAACCACTCTTGATGCGGAAGGTGTGCTCAGTTTTAAAGGAAAGATTTGTGTTCCTCGGGTCGATGACTTGATTCATAAATTTTTGACAAAGTCTCATGATTTGTGATATTCCATTCATCCGCGCGTGACCAAGATATATCGAGATTTGAAGCAAATTTATTAGTGGTCGGGCAAGAAGAAGGATATAGCAGAGTTTGTGGCTAAGTGTCAAAATTGCCAACAAGTAAAGTATGAGCACCAAAGGTCTGCAAGTTTGCTTTAGAGAATGTCAATTCCAGAATGCAACATTTGTTTACTCAGAAGGATCTAAATTTGAGATAAAGAAGGTGGATGGAACTACTTAAGGATTATGATGTCACCATCTAATACCATCCGAGTAAGGCTAATGTAGGGGCAGACGCTTTGAGTCGAAAAGCGGTGAGTATGGGTAGTTTAGCTTGCTTGAGTGTAACTAAGCGACCCTTGGCTAAAGAAATTCAGACCTTGAAGTTTAAGTTCATGTAATTGGGCATCTCAGAAAAAGGTGGGGTGTTAGCTAGCATTGAAGTAAGGCCCACGTTTATTGAAGAGATCAAGGCCAAACAATTTGAAGATGAAAATTTGAATGAACTTAAGAAGAAGACTGCGATTAGTAAGGTACAAGAGACCACTCTTGATGCGGAAGGTGTGCTCAGTTTTAAAGGAAGAATTTGTGTTCCTCGAGTCGATGACTTAATTCAGAAATTGTTGATAGAATCTCATAGTTCACGATATTCCATTCATCCGGGTGTGACCAAGATGTACCAAGATTTGAAGCGGATTTATTGGTGGTCGGGCATGAAGATGGATATAGCGGAGTTTGTGGCTAAGTGTCAAAATTGTCAACAAGTGAAGTATGACCACCAAAGGCCTGCAGGTTTGCTTAAAAGAATGCCAATTTCGGAATGGAAGTTGGAGAGGATAACCATGGATTTCGTGGTTGGTCTTCCCAAGACCTTGGAGAAGTTTGATTCTATTTGGGTAGTGGTTGATAGATTGACTAAGTCAACCCATTTTATTCCGGTAAGAATAGATTATAATGTTGAACAATTGGCTAAGGTTTATGTGAAAGAGATAGTGAGGTTGAATGGGGGTTCCCCTTTCTATCATCTCAGACCGTGGTACGCAGTTTACCTCCAAGTTTTTGAGGAAGTTACATGATTAATTGGGCACACAACTCACTTTAAGTACAGCCTTCCATCTACAGACGGACGGGCAATCCGAGAGGACTATTCAAGTGTTAAAAGATATGTTGAGGGCATGTGTGATTGATTTTGTAGGGCATTGGGATAAGTTTCTACCTTTGTGTGAGTTCTTCTATAATAATAGCTTTCACTCCAGCATTGATATGGCACCGTTAGAGGCATTATATGGGAGGGGATGTAGATCACCTATAGGATGGTTCGAGGCTGGAGATGTGAAACCTTTGGGGGTTGATTTAGTGAAGGATGCTTAAGATAAGGTGAGGAGTATTCAAGCTAAGCTTTTAGCAACCCAGAGTAGACAGAAGAAGTATGCAGACCATAAGGTAAGGGATATGGCATTTCAAACTAGTGAGAATGTTCTTCTTAAGGTATCACCCATGAAAGGGGTGATGAGATTTGGCAAGAACAGCAAGCTAAGTCCACGATACATTGGTCCTTTTAAGGCTCTTGAATGTGTAGGGCCAGTGGCGTATACATTGGCCTTACCTCCTAACCTATCGGGAGTTCATCCAGTATTTCATGTGTCCATGTTGAAGAGATATCATGGTGACAGAGATTACATCATTAAGTGGGACTCAATTGTGTTAGACAAAGACCTCCAATATGAGGAGGAACCGATTGCAATTCTCGATCGTGATGTCCGGAAGCTGAGGACCAAGGAGATTAAGTCCATAAAAGTTCAATGGAAGCATCGTCCAATTGAGGAAGCTACTTGGGAAACCGAGAGGGACATGCGAGACAAGTATCCCCAATTGTTCATCGATTCAGGTACTACTCTATTCTTTCTTTAGCCTATTTTTCCTAAGTTTGTCACTCGGGGATGAGTGATGGGTAAATTGGTATCTATTGTAACAACCGAGTTCCATCATTTTAGAAAATCCAACGGGGGAAATTTTTTGGCCGAAAAACTTTTTCGTAGTCACTTGAGATTTCCCAACCTAGTCCAGATTTGGATGAAATCAAAGTCTGTGAGGTCTAGGGAAATATGATAGCAATTAGGTGATCTAATTATGAATTTGATCACATGATTAGATAGATAAATCGTTGAGGAACATGTACGACTTTACGGAATTGAATTTGGGCGAGTAGAACTACTAGAATTAATAACGGGAAGTTTCTGAGTGTCGTTGGTTGAAGGTGTGTTGTGAAATGGGGTCTTGGAATTATTAATTTTGCTCACTGGTTCCATGCAAGCCGCTGAGGCGGGCTTTCTTCCGCCGGGGCGGGGCTGCTGTAGCGGGATAAGTGCCGCCATGGCAGGGCAGACGCGACTTAAAGTAGGAAATAAAACCCAAACACATTTTATTCTGCATTTTTTGAACTTGAGAACTAAGGAACGAACCAGGGCTTTTCTTGACAGTTTTCCACCATTCTTAAGGCTAAATGTAAGATTCTCACTCCCCGAATCCATTTTTCAATTCGTAGAACGTAATCTAATGAGTTATCGATGGGGAAGAGTTTTGATCTGAGAATTATGGCGGAAAAAGCCCTAATATGGGTATGGGGATAATGGGTATGAACTTGGATTGATAGAATTGTTAGTATTTCGGGTAATTAGTTATTAATTATTGATTCCCATGTTATATTTATCATTTGTAGACCAAGAACAAGCGAAACAAATCCGGAAAGGGAAGAATCAAGTTTCTTAGGGATTTCAACCCTGTTTTGAGGTAGGTGATGGTTGTGATTCTATGATTGTGTGATGTATGTTTGTTTTTGCTTCATTATGATACATGTATGTATGTGAATGTTGCATTATTGATCACATTAATTGTAAATGAGGATATATGAATGATGAATGCCATGAATCATGACTTGATTGTATGATTATGAGAATGTACTTTGTGATTGTGATTGTGGCTTGTTGATGGATCGGGTATTGCATTCTTGACACACTAACTTGGATCGGTTGCCACGTTTCGGCATAATTATGGGATCGGTTTCCACGTTCTAGCATAATCATTGGATCGGGTACCACGTTCCGGTATGCTAACTGTTTGGGTTTGAGTTCCCTGAAAGGACCAATGAGTTGACATAATTGTGTATCTTGAGAAATGTGAAATTGTACGTTGTTCGTAAATGATGGTGATATTGTATATGTTCGGTGTATGGATGTTATTATTATGATGTATTGACTTATATAAGTTGCACTTAGTGGGATAGCCGTGTGATCCTATCAGTACACTGTGGTTGTGTACTGATACTGCACTTGCTCTTTCTTTGTTGAATACAGGGAATCTTCAGGCGGCTATTGACAGACAAGATCAGTGATCACTTCGAATTCAAGGGTGAGTCAGTTCTTCCAGGCTGCCATGAGTTCTCTTTCGTCTATGTCCACCATTTCGGACTTAGACTATTGCATTAGGATTTCTTATGTTTAGTATGGGGTTGTACCCCTTCTTGTTTAGACTTATGGTTGAACTTTAGATGTTTTGGTACATTGACTTTCAAGTTCTAGGCGTATTTTCTGCATTTGTTTTAGTTGTTAGACTTTTGTTTGGAGTTTATTCCCTATTTCTTTCCTTAGCATTTAACTTGCTTCCGTAACTTAAATGCCTTAGTATTTTGGTTGAGTTGTTAGTTTGGGTTGTAGCAATGGTTCTTCCACGGGAGGATTAGTATGGGTGTCAATCACGACGGTGTAGGTCATGACATGAGGAGGAGCCGGTAACTATTTTGGATAGCATTTAACTTGCTTCCGCAACTTAAATGCCTTAGTATTTTGGTTGAGTTGTTAGTTTGGGTTGTAGTAATGATTCTTCCACAGGAGGGTTAGTGTGGGTGCCAATCACGACGGTGTGGGTCATGACATGAGGAGGGGCCGGTAACCATTTTGGATAGGCAAATTCGAAAGTTGAGGTCGAAAGAGATTGCTTCGGTAAAGGTTCAATGGATGCACCATCCGGTGGAGGAGGCTACATGGGAGACCGAGTCAGAGATGAGGAGTAAATATCCTCAGCTTTTTTAGCGTTAAGGTGCATTCTATTCTTTTACCGTTCGAGGACAAACGTATGTTTAAGTTGTAGGTGATGTAACGACCGGCTAGGTCGTTTTGAGAACTAGGACTATTTTGACTCTTCCTGTAAAATTTAAATGGAAAGCTTTGAAATTTCGGTAACTACGAGTATCTAGTTGATGAATTTTTATTAAATATTAATATAGTTAATAGTTAGTGGGCCAAGTCCATAATTCATTTAAGGGAAAATTGTACATAATGGCAAACTATTAATTCAAATTAAATGGTATAATCACACTTTGATTTAATTGTGTCCTGTAGCAAACTGTTTGCCAGCGCCTCTCTCCCTCAAACTCTCGCTCGCCACTCTCCTCTCTCGCTCATTCCCTCTATGCTCGCCCACTCCCTCTGTGCTCGCCTCTCTCGTTTTATACAACAGAAGTGTATAAATTGCGTTTCTGTTTGTATAAAGCAAGAGAAAATTGTATATACACATGCAAATACATATATATTCGTCCTATACACTTATAATTATACAATAAAAATATTCCCCTGCCCAGTTCTCTTTTGCATTTCTCTTTTTCTCGTTTTATACAACAG
>NW_006238979.1:1628895-1632354 GCF_000226075.1 Solanum tuberosum | reverse complement strand
TCTCTCTTTCTCGTTTTATACAAACACAGATTATACAAATATAATGTATAATTTATGTTTGTATAAAGTGAAAGAGAGCGATTTTTTATATACAAATATTTTTGTCAACGATTTATACAAACGAGAGGCTAACAACAATTTATACAAATGGCCTGCCAGCGAAATTATACAATTCTGAAGAGGAGCCAATGAATTATACAATTGCTTCTTTTTGTATATATGTATAGCGAAATAGACAGCTTTCAATTGTATATGTATAGCGAATTATACTTATATATGTTTGCTATAGAGCGCAATTATGCAAACTTTGCTATAGCATACAAATATGATTTTTTTGTTTGCTATATGTGAAAGTTGCTCTTCATTTAATACCTTTTATACTTGGCCCATATAAATTAAATTGAAGTTAGTAGGTCTGATAAATTTGAGTCGTAACTTCCGTGTCAAAGCAAAAGAGGGGAGTAGACGAGAACTTTAAGAGCAAGAACACGGAGTGCATAAGGTTAATTTCCACGCCCCAAATTTTTGTATTGTATGATTTGGATACGGAATCAGTTTAATACTATTATAATGGGGTTGTGAAAGAAAGATAAAAGGAAATTGAATTGAAAAAAAAATGGAAACTACCTGTAACGTTGTGGACATGGGAAAAGATGGTTATGGCTATTTCTGGTAATCATTGGACTATGGATAAACTTGGTAGATATTATATTATTATTTTATTATTATTATTATTATTATTATTATTATTATGTTGGGTTGTGGAATAGAAAGAAGACAATTGAGTTGTATTAATGTTGCAGCGTATTGGACTTGGGAAAAATAAAAACAAGATTTTGGTGGTTAATGAGGAATAGGGATTGACTAGATTAATAGAGGGCTAGTGATGTTACAGTGATGAGGTGATTAGAGGATTGTAGAGTGATTGTGGAATGTTAAGTTTTCTAGCGAATGAATACAAGGTGTGCCAAATTGCATTCGTCTTAATGAATATAAGGTTCTGCCAAATCGTATTGGTTTTGATATATAATTAATTACTAGGTGTATTGTAGTATATATGAACACCATTAGATTTATAATATTTTGGTAGTTTAACGCTTAACCCTAGGCTTGAAATTTAGCAAATATGATTCTTGATATATAAATTATATCAAGATAAAGGAGCTTGATTAGAGATACAACTTTTGTTTCTCAAGAACACCCAGAACAATACGAAGATGGTAAGCATGCTCTTCCTCACTTTTCGAATAGACCAAAATGTCGGCAATAAAGACTATAACAAACGAATCAAGAAATGGCTTGAACACCCGATTCATTAAACTCATAAAAGTTGCGGGCGCATTAGTCAACCCAAACGACCTAACTAGAAACTCGTAGTGCCCATAACTGGTTCTAAATGCCGTCTTGGGCACATCCTCAGGCCTAATCTTTAACTGATGGTAACCAGACCTTAGATCAATCTTAGAGAAAACTGATGCACTTTGCAATTGGTCAAAAAGATCATCTATTCGAGGCAATGGGTATTTGTTTCGAATGGTGACCCTATTCAATTGTCGGTAATCTATACACATCCTCATACTACCATCATTTTTCTTAACAAACAAGACAGGAACACCCCACGGGGAAGCACTAGGACGGATGAATCTTTTATCAAGAAGTTCTTGGATTTGAGCCTTAAGCTCTCTCAATTCTACCGGAGCCATGCGATATGGAGGGATGGAAATGAGATGAGTATCGAGTTCTAAATCAATGCAAAAAAATATATCTCTATCCGGAGGCATACAAGGCAAATCATTAGGAAACACTTCTCTAAATTCTGACACCACAAGAATAGACTAAATAGAAGGAGATTCGACCTCAACATCCCGAATATGAGCCAAATAAGCCAAACAACTCTGCCCTACCAGTTTCCTAGCCCGAATAGAGGATATGATCTTAGCTTGCTTAGGCTTGTACACCCCTTCCCACTCTAACTTTTCCTTTCCCGGAATTTCTAGAGTCACAGACTTAGTGTTACGATTAAGCACATCATAATAGGGGGACAACCAAGTCATGCCTAAGATTATATCAAAGTCAGTCATATCCAAAATCATCAAATCAGCCCAAGTCTGAAAACCCAAAACAAAATAGGACAAGCACGATAGACATGGGTAACTATGACAGACTCTCCAACTGGGGTAGAAACATGGATGGGGGCATCAAGTATATCACAATTCATATCAAACTTTGAGGCAAATCGCACGGATACATAAGAATAAGTAGAACCCGGATCAAATAACACACTAGCCATCCGGTCACAGACAAGAATAGTACCTGTGATCACTGCGTCAGAAGCCTCTGCCTCATTCTTGCCCGGAAAGGCGTAACACTGACCCCTATCCATCATGACGGGAAACTTCCTTGCCTGGATGCACCATACCTCTGCCTGCGTTACCATTTTCCATACCTTCGCGGCCTCGCTGCTTTCCTCCTCACCCACTTTGGGGACGCCCTCGACCATTATTACCATTTCCCATGGGTACCACTGCTCTAGTCTGCTGTTGCAACTTGCACGAAATCTATCACGCGTGGGTGGGGACAATCTCTCCTCATATGTCCAGGTTCTCCACAGTTATAGCAAGTTCAATCAAAGGATGGCATGTTGCCCGCTGAAAGTGTGGCTCCCTGGCTATCCTGAATCAAATTTTGAGGTGGAGTTCTGGAGTAATTACCTGTAGAAGTGGGCATAGCAGACTGAATTGGCCGGGCTGCAAGTGTTGGTCTCCCTGAACCTCTAGAGTAAGAACCCTGAAAGTTGCCTGAATTATTGGCTTTCTAGCCAACGCCTTTGCTTGACCATCTCACCTAACCCTTTCCACTTTCTTCACAAAATTTGTTACCTCATTGAAGCTTTTTTCTACAAAAGTCATATGAATGGACAATACTTGCAACTCAGAATTTAGCCCCTTAACAAATAGACGGATCCTATCTTCCTCAGTAGTCACCAGTTGCGTAGCATATATTGACAAAGCATGGAACTTGGCCTCATAAGCAGCTACAGACATACCACCTTGCTCAAAAGCCATGAACTCATCATTATTGCGATCTCTCAAAGTCCGAGGCACATACTTCTCTAAAAACAGAGCATGAAACTGGGTCCAAGTAAGTGGGGGTAAAACCGAAGTTATACATTCCACATAAGCTCTCCACCACTGGTTAGCCTCACCTTAAAGCTGAAAGGTCACAAACTCAACTCCATGCTGATGGACAATTCCCAACTTATGAAGCCTCTCATAGCAATCTAGGATGAACTCATAGGCGTCCTCACTCTCAGAACCATGGAACACAGACGGTTTCAACTTCGAGAACTTAGTCAACATCTCATGCTCATTACCAGTCATAACAGGACCCAACAAAGGATGGAAGAAAGCATCATTACCTACAGTTCCACCCACCTTGGGGACAGTGATAGCAATAGGG
>NW_006238979.1:1623243-1627562 GCF_000226075.1 Solanum tuberosum | reverse complement strand
CGCCCACCTTGTGGACGCCCTCGACCATTATTACCATTTCCCATGGGTACCACTGCTCTAGTCTGCTGTTGCAACTTGCACGAAATCTATCACGCGTGGGTGGGGACAATCTCTCCTCATATGTCCAGGTTCTCCACAGTTATAGCAAGTTCAATCAAAGGATGGCATGTTGCCCGCTGAAAGTGTGGCTCCCTGGCTATCCTGAATCAAATTTTGAGGTGGAGTTCTGGAGTAATTACCTGTAGAAGTGGGCATAGCAGACTGAATTGGCCGGGCTGCAAGTGTTGGTCTCCCTGAACCTCTAGAGTAAGAACCCTGAAAGTTGCCTGAATTATTGGCTTTCTAGCCAACGCCTTTGCTTGACCATCTCACCTAACCCTTTCCACTTTCTTCACAAAATTTGTTACCTCATTGAAGCTTTTTTCTACAAAAGTCATATGAATGGACAATACTTGCAACTCAGAATTTAGCCCCTTAACAAATAGACGGATCCTATCTTCCTCAGTAGTCACCAGTTGCGTAGCATATATTGACAAAGCATGGAACTTGGCCTCATAAGCAGCTACAGACATACCACCTTGCTCAAAAGCCATGAACTCATCATTATTGCGATCTCTCAAAGTCCGAGGCACATACTTCTCTAAAAACAGAGCATGAAACTGGGTCCAAGTAAGTGGGGGTAAAACCGAAGTTATACATTCCACATAAGCTCTCCACCACTGGTTAGCCTCACCTTAAAGCTGAAAGGTCACAAACTCAACTCCATGCTGATGGACAATTCCCAACTTATGAAGCCTCTCATAGCAATCTAGGATGAACTCATAGGCGTCCTCACTCTCAGAACCATGGAACACAGACGGTTTCAACTTCGAGAACTTAGTCAACATCTCATGCTCATTACCAGTCATAACAGGACCCAACAAAGGATGGAAGAAAGCATCATTACCTACAGTTCCACCCACCTTGGGGACAGTGATAGCAATAGGGGGATTGGCGGGAGCTTGAGTTGCTTGAACAGAAGGAAGCACTCCAGGACCAACCAATCCTTTCAAGAATGACATAATTTGTTAAAGCTAAACACTGGGTCTAAGGAAGGAATACATGTAGTCTCAGCTTGTACCTCTTCCTCTTGTCCCACATTCTCCTCGTTCTCAACCTCTATATTCTCCTCTACCTCTTCATGATGCGCATGAGAGGCCTCATTTCTGGGAGCATTTTCAACCGGTGCTCCATCCCTAGTAGGCACCATCCTTCCTCAGTCTCTACCCTTAGCACTTTTTCTACCCCTGCCTCGACCGCGACCTCTCGCAACAGATTTCTCAGCTGGAGCATTGACAGGAGCTACGAGTCTGACGCCATTAAACCTAGTGTTAGCCATCTGCGGACAGAAAAGTGAAGAAGGTTAGATACCAATTCGAATCGCCAGATACCAATTGGAATCAAATCATAGCACGAAAGGAAACAAGAGAAAACACAGAGATTTCCTAAAGTTTTATAGCCGTCTACAAGAAAAGTATAGACGTCTCCATACCGTTCCGCAAGATTCTACTAGACTCATTTTGGTACATCGAGATCAATGAACCTAGGCTATAATACAAACTTTGTCACGACCCAGACCGTCGTGATTGGCATCCACACTAACCTTTCGGTGGGAGAACCATTACTACGACCCAAACTAACAAACTCAACCAAAAACTAAGGCATTTAAAGATATGGAAGCAGGTTTAAAGGCTAAGGAAAAGAAATAGGGAGTTCCCATAAACTCCAAACAAAAGTCTAATTAAAACAAATGTGGAATGATACCTAGAACCTGAAAGTCAATGTACCAAAACATCTAAAGTTCAACCATAAGTCTGAACAAGAAGGGGTACAACCCCTAACTAACATACGAGTAACTAACTAGAAAGTCTAAGTCTGAAATGTGGACATAAACAGAAAGAGAACTCATGGCAGCCCGGAAGAACTAGCTCACCCTTGAATTCGAAATGATCACTAATATTCTAAACGAGGTTTGTCAATAGCCGCCTGAAGATGCCCTGTACTTAACAAAGAAAGAGCAAGTGCAGTATCAGTACACAACAACAGTGTACTGGTAGGATGTAATGACCCTCCTGGTCATTTCTGTGTCTTCCCTTCTGTGTGTCGTTTAGAGCGTTCATGTAGCGACCGCAAGTCATAATGACTTGCTGGGACTGACAGTTCGGTCACCTGGTCGTTCGTTTGGTTATGGTGTGAGTTTTAGTGTTTTGGAGCTTATGAACCTTGAACGATCATTTTCGATCAAAAGTTCGAGAAGATGACATTGGAATCCAATTTTGACGATTCCATCAACTCCAGAAGGGTCATTTTAGGCTAGTAGCTTGGTCGGCATGACTCCCGAGGTTTTCAGTGTGAGTCGGTGCCATTAGGCGTTTTAGCCTTTGAAATTTGGCCTAAGGTTGACTTTGGTCAAAATTCATGGAAAACGTGCTTGGTTGAAAATTTTGTCAGCACGGTTAGCTCCGAAATGTTGAGTTTGGTCTAGAACGACCTTTCGTTCGACTCCCGAGGCCTCCGGACTCATTCCAAGCCCTCGGTGAATTTTGGTTAAAATGGCACTTGGGTGTGGGACCCACTTTTTGTCAAGATGACTTCGTATGGAAAATTTGATTGCGCCGTTGAGTCCGGAATGTCGATTTTAGTAGGGTAGCATATCTGTTTTAATTTTATCAGGTTCCGAACGAATTTCGAGCACCCCGTCGGAGACTTTGAAGAATTTAGTGCAGCTCTTTAGCGACCAGAGTTTGGTCCTTTAACGACCAGCTACTGGGTTTTAGCGATCGGTTTCAACCTTTTTAAAACCCCAACTTAGCTTTATTCCTCATTTTAAATGTGCGATACCTTGAGCTATACATGTCCGATCTGGGCGATTCAAAAGGCAAAGTTGTGAGATTTTTCGAGGACAACTGGATGGTGAGCTCGGAATCTGATTTGGGATCCCCGTTCAAGGTAAATTTCACAAAATACCTGCTGCCATGACCCTTTGGAAATTTTGAGACTTGTTTTCTCATTCATTTTAGGTCCGATTTCAATGATTTTTGAGGCTATCTTGAGTGGTTTTTCAAGGAGAACGTCGTGGTGGTGTTGCATTTCACTGTAGACCTCCAGTTTCTAGTAAATATACTGATTCAGCTGCTGTCCCATTTCTAGTTCTTGAGAAAAATTGGGTTTTGATTGCATGTTGATATTGTGTGGTTTCCGAGCCCCGAATTGTGTCCCATTTTGGAACACAAATTTGGGGAGCTGTTAAGAACCTACTTTTGGGGTAATTCCAGAATTTTCAGTGTGGGTCCCACGATTCTCGTTTTGACCCCCAAAATTGACTCATCGCCGTTTGTTGTGATTTTGGTGTCTAAACGACCGTAATAATGTTGTGACTCTATTTTTGATAGCGGGGTAGCGTTTCGAGGACGTTCGGAATGGTAAAGCTCCGAATAAGTGATTTTGGAGCGGGTGTGATCGGCCTACAGGTAGGCTACGGTTTCCCTCTCTTAGATTGAACTCGAGAATGTGAATGCATGTTGATTAGTTGGGATTTGGGTTGGGTAGTTATTGAATCTTGCATAGGTGTTGAGAAATCATGTTTTCGGCCTATTTCGATAATTATCGGGTAACTGTGAGCATGCTTTGTGTTATTAATTGACCCTCCTCTCTATGTGGAGTGCTTGCATGCTTAATTATTGTTTATTTGAAGCATGTTGGGCCTTAGTTTAGGTTTGACTAGGGCTTGCCTTAGAAATACATGATTCGGATCCAATAGGCCTTAGTTTTCCCCCGACGTCGCTCGGCCGGCTTAGATCCCTGTAGACTGGTGTAGAAGACTTAAGTCTGATAGTTTGGGCCTTAGTTAGGTGTTACTCTTTGTCCGACTATAGTTATCCTTATTTTCCCCGATGTTACGGCTTCACGAGTTACATCAGCAACACTAGTTCTACTTCGCGATTTGAATTTGGTTCCAAGGACTTTCATTGATTGGCTATGTGTGGACGGCGTTTCACGGACATTTATGAGTATGGATCGATTGGGACTCTTTCAACAGCTACGTTGGCACCTTTATAGAGCATCCGGTTAGAGTTCCGGCCTCTTATACTTGTTACTTGTGATTGGTTACTTAGGTACTTTTGGTGAGCATCCGGTTCGAGGTCCGGCCTCCGTACTGTCAGATTCTACTAATTAGGGTTGAGGTTCTGGTTCGATGTTCTTCGTTCATGGGTTCTTTTATGCAATTCTCTTTAGTTATAGTTAGTGTGTGTACTCGTGGAGCTTATGGGGGTCCGTTC
>NW_006238979.1:1620049-1622933 GCF_000226075.1 Solanum tuberosum | reverse complement strand
TACTCATGCTACGCTCTGCATCTATTTTGTGATGCAGGTCCGAGCACTAGTAGCCAGCGTTGATCTAGCTTGGAGTAGACTTATCCGGAGACGGGGGTGAGCACACGACGTTTTGTACTATTTTAGTCTCCATCTGTATATATAGTCTTGTCTTTTACCTTTTGAGATAGTCCAGTTTTTGTGGTCCAGTTTTGGGATTTATACTCGTTTTGTTAGTAGCTCTGTACTAGTGACTTCCAGGTTCTGGGAGGGATCTTTATTTGTATATATGTTTGGTTTGCTTCCGCCTGGTTATGTTGTTATCTTAAATTTTGCCTACTCTTGTTTAGCTTCTGCCTTCAAACCCATTACTTGTTGTTTCGGGTTACGGGTTGGCTTACCTACTGGTGGGTTATAGTAGGTGCCATCATGATTCGAGGAATCGGGTCGTGACATAGGATCACGTAGCTATCCCATTAAGTGCAACATACATAAGCCATTACAACATAATAATAACATGAATACACCGAAACATATATAATATCAACATCATTTACGAACAATGAAGCATTTCACAATTCTCAATTATACAGTTATGTCAAGTCAATGGTCTTCTAATGAAACCCAAACCCAAACTTTTAGTGTACCGGTTCGTGGTACCCGATCCAATATTTATGCCAGAACGTGGCAACTAATCCCATGTTTATGCCGGAATGTGGCAACCGATCCTAGTTAGTGTGTCAGAACGCAACACTCGATCCAATCAACAAGCCACAATCACAATCACAAGTATATTTTCAAAATCATACAATCAAGTCATGATTCATGGCATTCATCATTCATCTATCCTCATTTACAATTAGTGTGATCAATAATGCAACATCCGCATACATACATGTCTTATAATGAAGCAAGAACAAACATACATCACATAACATGAAATCACAACCATCAACTACCTCGAAACAAGCTTGAATCCCCTAAGAAACTTGATTCTTTCGTTTCCGGAATTTTTTCGCTTGTTCTTGATCTACAAACAATCACAATAATGCGAGGATTAATAAACAACACATAATTACCTAGATTATAACAATAATATCAATCTTAAGTCAAACCCTTATCCCCATACCTAGATTAGGGCTTTTCCCACCATAATTTCCAGATCAAAACCCTCCCCCATCGATAATTACCCGCTAGTTTACCTTCTACGGATCAAAAATGGATTCGGAGAGTGAAAACCTTACCTTTAGCCTCAAGAATGGTGGAAAACTGTCAAGAAATCACCTGGGTTGTTCCTTAGCTCTCAAAGTCGAAAAGTGCATAATAAAACATTTTTGGGGTTTATTTCCTACTTAAGTCGCATATGTCCCGCTACAGCGGTCTTCACCCTGCTACAGCAGCCCCGCCCTGGCAGGAAAATCCCGTCTTAGCGGCTTGCACCAAAATAATGAGCAAATTTAAGAATTCCAATACCCCTATTTCACAACATACCTTCAACCAATGACACTCAGAAACTACCCGTTCACACCAAGATCAGTTTTGGGAGTTGTACTCACCCGAATTCAATTCCATAAAGTCGTACGGGTTCCTTAACGTCTTAGATATCTACTCATGCGATCAAAATCATAATTAGATCACCCAATTATTACCATATTTCCCTATACCTTACTGACTCTGATTCCGTCCAAATCTGGACTAGGTTGGGAAGTTCTAAGTTACTAAGAAAAAGTTTTTCGGCCAAAAAAATTTCCCCGTTGGCTTTTCTATAACGATGGAAACCGATCGTTACACTAATACTTCATGATGGCATTATTTTTACGGTTCACAAATTGAATGTTAGAGGACATTTCGATGTCTTTCTATCTTTGGTATATTGAATTCCTAAATAGGATTTTTTTCTTATTTTGATAGATCTGCTGTTATAATTCTTGTTGGCATAAAATGATTAAATCTTCACAGGTATATTCTAATGAATTCATTTATATAAACAAATCAAATTTTTGATTTACTTGAAGCAGTAAATTTTCTTTTGCAATGATTTTTCAATTTTATCAATTTACCTTCATATTATGTGCTCTCCTGTCTGATTTCATTTGTACAAACAAATAAAAAAATTGATTTATTTGAGATAGTAAAACTTTTCAAAAATTCAATTTACCTGAAGTAGTATATATTCTTTTGCAATGATTCTTCAATTTTGTCAACTTACCTTTAGATTATGTGTTCTCATGCCTAATTTCATTTGTATAAACAAATCGAAAAATTTGATTTATATGAGCTAGTAAAAAAAAAATTGCAATGATTCTTGAATTTCGTTTGTTAACTTTCAGATTATGTGGTCTCCTACCTATATTTTTATACTTTTTAATTGATTGATTGCAATAAGTTCTTGACAACTGTTACAACTCTTCATTCTCCATTGGAACAATAAAAATATTCTTTATGTTAAACTTTTCATTGTCCTCTTTAATTGTAGGTTAATAGATGCATTAGATGTATTGAGTAGATTATTATATAAAAATGAATAAAAAAGTTCAAAAATTTGAGAAAAAAGATAAATAGAAATAATGGCCATATAAGCATGTCACATCACCTTTTCTATATTCATCTTTATATATATATAAATTGCACAGAATAAAAAATTGTGAAATATATAAGGGAAAATTGTATATAATAGCAAACTATTAATTCAAATTAAATACTATAAATATAGTTTGATTTAATTGTACCTCATAGCAAATTGTTGTTATTTCACCTCTCTCCTGGTGAATCTCGCTCGCCACTCTCGTTCTCTCCCTCGCCTCTCTCGTTTTTTATACAAACGCAAGTGTATAAAGTGTGTTTGCGTTTGTATAAAGTGAGAGAAAATTGTATATATACATATATTTTTGTTCCCCTCTCTCCC
>NW_006238979.1:1618815-1619839 GCF_000226075.1 Solanum tuberosum | reverse complement strand
AGATCTCGCTCGCTCACTCGCCTCTCTCACTTTATACAATTGATCTTTTTGTATATGTATACCAAAGCAGATTATACAACTTTTTTTTTTTTGTATATGTATAGCGAATTATACATATATATGTTTGCTATGGAGCACAATTATGCAAACTTTGCTATAGCATACAAATATGAATTTTGTGTTTGCTATATGTGAAAGTTGCTCAATATATAATGGTTAATTGAATATTTTGCTACAATTGCAGAATAGAAGGAGTGTAAACGTTATTAAGAAGAGAGAGAAGATGATAAACATTTAAGACTAATAACGGAATTCCTAGTTTAGTGGTAACCGTACAGACTTTCCTAATATGTCAAATCTATATATATACAGGGGTGTTCACGGTTTGGATAAAAACCGATCCAAACCGAAAAACCAAACCAAACCGATTTTATTTGGGTTTGGTTTGGTTTGGTTTTAGATTTTTGAAAATCGGTAGTATTTGGTTTGATTATGGTTTTTATTCGAAAAAACCGAAGAAATAATCAAACCGAACCGATGAATTATATACATATATTTTATTAATATACATACTTAATATATTGTTTTTATAAACAATTTTAAAGATCTTATATATGTTTTCATTAAAATTTCTTTATACTTTACTTATTGAAAGCAAGAATGCCCAAGGTGAAAAACATTTATCTTATTGATTTCATGTATATGAGTGTCTATGGCAATCTTTGTGGGACTGAAAATGTTACTGTCTCTTCCCTCTAGGCTAATATATTGAATTTTAAAGCTTTATTGATAGTAATTTAAGTCATTCTAACTATTTTTTGTTTTGAATGGATTGTTGTCACTTTTTTTACATTTTGAATGAATTGTTTCTTTTATTTTTGTGTATGGTTAATAACCGAAATACCGAACCAAATCAAACCGAAACCGATAACCACCAAACCGATAAATGTATATTATATATGGTTTAATATTTATCACACTACTAGCTCTGATTGGATTTCAGATTTTTCCATTAGTATTTTAA